>NC_071285.1:14197153-14213218 GCF_943735745.2 Anopheles bellator | reverse complement strand
TACGAGTCCTTGTTGCCCATACCGACCATCACACCCTGGTGGCGCGGACGGCCGACAATGGACGGGAAGACGGCACGTGGGGCGTCATCACCAGCGAATCCGGCCTTGCACATTCCGGATCCATTGTCGACGACTAGTGCTCCCGCATCATCATCACACATCTTGGCTGGGCTTTGGTTGGCTTAGAGCTCTGCAAGTGACCAACAGACGTAATACACGTTAACACAACGCGCACCTTCCCTTTTAACGCCGCGAGGATATTCGATATCTTTGGGACGAAATTATTATCTCAGCAATGCAAGTCGAAGCAAGATTTCTACTTTCAGCGCCTTTTTTCTGACATATCGAACAAATCGTTCTAAACCCGATTTTTTTTTTGTCGTTCTTACGTCAACAAGATTTTGGCCGTTTATATGACAGTTGTCAAAACAGTTTATTTTAATTCAAATTTACTGTTGGCTCCTGTAGTTCCTGAATGTTAAATGTCTTCCGCAACCTCATTACTTTACCTTTTTATTACTTTACATTTATTAATTTTACGAGAAAACTGTTCTTTTACTATTTGATGATATTAACATTGAAATAGTTTTATTTTGAATTTTGGTGTTCTATAGTTTCCAGTAAATGTTTGGACTGTTTGCAAAAGATTTCACTGTACAACTAATTGGAGCATTCATTCTTATTGAACAACTCTCACCACAGGCACTTCGACAAAAGTTTGCAAATGTTCACTAATTCCCGAGATGCATTGCTGAGTTAATAATCCACATCCAGCTATCGTTTATCACTTCCGAGACTTCCTTCAGTCCCAAGATGGTGCTCAAGAACGGCGACACTAGAACCGTTTCACACAGAATCACAGAATCGTCTCAATACTGACCCTTGGAAAACTATAAGAATATGCCTTGACGGCGTCTCAGTAATACGGCGAGTGACGGTCGTACGACCCAACAGTAAGCTTATATACTCGCCACGCGTTCCTAGGCCGTGGAGTGGACAATCCTTAGAAGGAATCGAATCCGGTCTCCCGTGCCGTTTTCGGGGATCCGGGGATCGGGAGTAGCTGGGTCCCAGCGCCACGATCGTGCTGTCTCTTTCGGCTCGTTTCACAGTTTTCCACCGCTTCCCAAGTGTTCGTGTGGAAAACACTAATACACCGGACCGGGCGGACCGTCCTCTCGGCGGCGGCGCGCACTCTCGCACCTACAGGCGATCAAAGGCGCTAGGGTGATCGCAGAGTGCACTGAGGGCAGAGCAGTGCACCACCCCAGACCCCAGGTGTGACCTGTCGGGGTGCCGGGTCTAGGGGGTCGCGCACTCGCATACCAAAACACGCAACCACTTCCTCGGCCGAATTCCCGCCCGAAACGATCGCTTCGCTCGTGGTCGTGGTGAGCGTACGCAGGCTCTACTATCAAATTTAAATCAAGCCACGAGTGGTGACGAATGTCGTGACGGGTTTTCGGTGAGCCGAAACAAGACAACTTTACGCGAAGATGTAATTTTTATTATCAGTCTTTCGAGATATTTTCGATCTCCGATGGGGGGCTACGGGGTGGCCACACGCACACCAGCAGCGAGCCCCGTCATGGTATGCATAATCGTCGGGTTACGGGAACGGTCCGCTATCGGTCAGGTCAAATTAGGGCATCGATAGAACCCACTGCGTGCCAGTGCATTGCGACAAAAACGCTTCTTGACCATATTTAGAGCCTCGAGCATCCTCCGATTACGACATGTTATGCGGATGTAAAGATCGCCTTGTTTAAACAGTTTATAAATTTATCGAATCCATATTCTAATAGAAAAACTATACACACGTTGAAAACATTAACCTATTGTTAAAACATATCCTTGTCAAGTAATTTTTAAGCTCATACATTAACATTCGATAACACGTTGGTTCGTTAAGGCTTGGATCAATTTTTGGTGCTTGGTTAATAAGTTGAACATACACTTAATTAAGAACAATCATCCCATTCGATACATTTGGAATTTGGAATTGGAAAGTCACTGAAATCTAACAAACTGTGTTGTGATGTTGGTTGAGATATTGTGTCCTCTCTAAAGTCCATAGTGAAATGATATCTAAAATATGATATTTATGATTTTAAAATATGATTTATGAATATGATAAAATATGATATATGATTTTTACAAAAAACAACATGTTTGTATTTCACGTTGCACTCCGAAAGACTTCCCTACACCGACCTACCCGAAAGGTATCAAAACCAAATCTTTTGGTCACGCCGAGCTAATCCACGACCCACTATCTGGCCCGATATCTTTCTATTTCGCGCCATCAAAGCGCACCACCGTAATTAAACTATGCTAGACAAGAGAAGCACCAGATTTCTTCGCTGCCCTCCTCACAGCACTCTAGTACCGTCGGCCACAATCCGTCAAATGCCTAACATTCATTCCGTTTGTTCTAAATTTGCTCAGCCGCAAAACTCCTCGCGAGCGCAAATGATCTTTCGGCGATCACCATCAACAGCCTGCGCATACGAAGACGGCAACCGACGACTTCTGGGTTGTCGCAGACTCACACATGGCCGTCCGTGTCCTGAACCGAGCACGGGCCATCGTCAAACGGCCGGAACTGATTGAACCTGACACCTCAATGTAGCACGGGCGCACAAAATGAATCAACTTGTAGAAACAACAGCGTTGGAACATTTTCGTTCAAAATTTTATTACTAAAAAAAGAACAAATTTACAAAAAACGAAGGGCGAAAAGCTTACACTATTGGTTTTCTGTTTTCCGTTCTCTTTCTGTTTGCCCGCTTGCAGATGTTGTGCGAACCGTGATCTTCGAAAACACTGTGTTTCACTGTTACGCAAGCCCCTCTTCCAGGATCATGATGTAGCCCGTGGACCGTGTTAGCTTTGAATTCGTAATGCTATCTTGTCTGGTGGTGGTTCTAATGGATTCCTCTAGTCGAGTCAGATGCAGGTTGGTTACGTTGGTACCACGTTGGTCGGTAGCACCGGGCAGCGTTTCGCTTAGAAGCACTTGCGGTGGACGATTCCTGGACCGCCCTCATCGTACTCGTGCTTCGAGATCCACATCGACTGGAAGGTGGACAACGAGGCCAGGATGGAGCCACCGATCCACACGGAGTACTTGCGCTCCGGTGGGGCAATGATCTTAATCTTGATCGTCGACGGAGCCAGCGAAGTGATCTCCTTCTGCATACGATCGGCGATACCCGGGTACATGGTGGTACCACCGGACAGAACACTGTTGGCGTACAGATCCTTACGGATGTCGACATCGCAGCGCATGATGGAGTTGTACACCGTTTCGTGAATGCCGGTCGATTCCATTCCCAGGAACGAGGGCTGGAACAGGGCCTCCGGAGCACGGAAGCGCTCGTTACCGATGGTAATGACCTGACCGTCGGGCAATTCATACGACTTCTCCGACGACGATGAAGCCGCGGCAGCCTGCATTTCCTGCTCAAAGTCCAGCGCAACGTAGCACAGCTTCTCCTTGATGTCACGGACGATTTCGCGCTCGGCCGTGGTGGTGAACGAGTAACCGCGCTCGGTCAGGATCTTCATCAGGTAGTCGGTCAGATCGCGACCAGCCAGATCCATACGAAGAATAGCATGAGGCAGAGCATAACCTTCGTAGATCGGGACGGTATGCGAAACACCATCTCCAGAGTCCAGGACGATACCGGTGGTACGACCAGAGGCATACAGGGACAGCACGGCCTGGATGGCCACATAAACTGCCGGCGAAGCGAACGTCTCAAACATAATCTGGGTCATCTTCTCGCGGTTCGATTTCGGGTTCAGCGGGGCCTCAGTCAACAGAACCGGATGCTCCTCCGGCGCTACGCGGAGCTCATTGTAGAACGTGTGATGCCAGATCTTCTCCATATCGTCCCAGTTGGTGATGATACCGTGCTCGATCGGATATTTCAGCGTGAGGATACCACGCTTGGACTGAGCTTCGTCACCGACATAGGCGTCTTTCTGGCCCATACCGACCATCACACCCTGGTGACGCGGACGTCCAACGATCGACGGAAATACGGCGCGTGGGGCGTCATCTCCAGCGAATCCGGCCTTGCACATTCCGGATCCATTGTCGATGACTAGTGCTCCCGCATCATCATCACACATCTTGACGGATGTCTAGGGAACTTCCTGGGACGAGCAAAGAAAACCGATTTTACTCTCAGCCTTCATGTTCAATTTATATTATTTGTTTGAACATTTAAACACTTTTAGACTATTAGCAACCTTCTAACATACCATCAGGTGGGACTGTTCAACCAACAAGGGACACATTTTGTGGGACGAGCACAAACAGAGAGAACGGCACAGGACTTGCACAACGCCGATACGCCACCGGCGACGGTACACCCAAGGACGTCACAGGACATTACTCTGGAACCGAGGCTCGAACAGGAAACACCCAATACTTTGACCATCTTGTCAGAGACACTGACCAACGGCGGGCCAACGACAAAACGAGGAAGCTGCAAGCCTTGAGCTGCTGCACTGAGTCTGAGGCTGAACACTGTGCACTTGGCGGCAAAACCGAACGGTGAGTGACCCAAGAACTACCGATTGCACCGTTTTATATCGAACTATCGACTCCGCGTCGTGCCGTGCGGCAATCCTTACAAGGAGTGGGTAGCGCAAAACACCGCGACCGAAGTGCAGAAAGATTTTCCGATCCGATCGATTTTCGCGTACCGATTCGCACCCGATCGATCGTTCTCGGACGCATCGGTACCCCGACGATCGATGCTTTGCTGTGCGTTTCGCGAACATCGGCATCACCGAGCGCCGCCACTCGAGCTGAAGTCTATTTATGGGAAAGTATTTTCAGTCCCCTAATTTGAAGTGCACGAAAAATGTCCCGATAGCGGCGTCCCCCATTGCATTGTATGTCGTAATAAATTTGGAATGATCATAATTTTGAGGAAATCATCATGCGCTCTAATCGTTAGAGTTTCATCCAGCCGCCGTTTATCGTGGCAGATGCTTCGGCAATAAATTAAAGCACGCCAAGCATTTGGCATCGAGATGGACAAATTGCAGATGTGAGGACCGCGTGTCCCCGGCACATTCCGATAGTACATCGCGCTTAGT
The DNA here is from genome assembly GCF_943735745.2 of Anopheles bellator. Taxonomy (NCBI): domain Eukaryota; kingdom Metazoa; phylum Arthropoda; class Insecta; order Diptera; family Culicidae; genus Anopheles; species Anopheles bellator. Next base: position 14,208,100 of record NC_071285.1, on the reverse strand, counting down.
ACCGAAAGTGCCCCCGCAACTCCTCAGGGGTGACCCAGATTTCATTGATAGGATCGTCATCCATTCAAATATTAGCCCGCTCCCGGTGGCGGTGACATTTTTCACTTCCCAGCGCAGCGATCGGACCGCCGAGATCAGATACCGCTGGCGCACCCGAGAGAGAAAGAGAGAGAGAGCAAGAGAGAGTCAGAATGTGCCCAGAGCCAACTCGCCGACGTGGAAAACGTCACGAGAAGTCGGACGAAAAAAACGTCACCCACTACTGAATTTGGCCACGTTTCACGCAAGCCGCCTGTTCGCTCGTTCGGCCAGTTGGCTAAATTTAAACGGCCATTAAATTTACAAACAGTCCCGCCCCGACCCCGCGGGCTCCCGATCATAGTTTGTTCGTCGATCGTTTCGCCCAACACTCGAGCAGCAAAATCAAAATAAATTCCCGTCCGAAAAAAAGCAAAACAAAAACCTATGCTGTGTGGGGCGTAAGCGCCAACCACCGATCGGAAACATCGCCAAGAAGGGCAATGCTGTCGGTGCCGTGCCCGCGCCAGACGCACGAGAAGCCCGCGCTCGGAGGCGGAAAAGGATTCCCTTGCTACTAAATTCACTACCACACATCAAGCCTTCTACCCGAACGGTACATTGTTGCAGCAGTTTAAGGTCCAATGTGTATTTGATTTCTGTTTCGTATTGTTATGGCAGACTGCGCCGAGTCCCCAAAAATTGGTAGTGCATCTGCTCAGAGTACTGCCAACAGACTGACTAATTTATGAAACAAATCTGAACCAAACAAAAATACCCAAAGATCGGCCATGCCCAACAAGTCTCTGTTGAAGTGTATGCCGCGCTCCGATCTCTCCGAGATGGCCCAACGATTCTATTACCAAATATGGGAACGTGTCTGCCGGCGACTCGCAGGGATATTCTCGTTTCCCAACATCTTTGGTCGCTTGCCCCGCGCCAAACCCATCCGATCGCCTATCCGACCCGAAATCTACGACTGTATGAGTTCGCACGCTATCCGAAGATGGCATCGGGGCTCTACTTTGCACCGGTACCCGAGGTGTGATACGGTTCTCACTGTTACACTATGGCCAACCGGGTGCTTAACATAGAATTCTAAAAATAAGGGCTCTATCATCGGGCGCGCGGCTTGCGGCGATCGTAACCATTACCAACGCATCGGGCTAGCGGCCCTATCAGTCGTCACCCGCGAGCATAGCACGGTTCTTGCATCAGCGCTGTCCGTCGCTGCATTGGCCGTCCGTACACACCAACATTTCAACCGAGGCTAATCTCAAACGGGTACGACGGATCCTAGGCAGGGAACTCAAGATTCGATGCCAGAGCATGTTTTGTTCTGCGAGGCACAACATCACCCACCGATCAGTTCCAGTGGCCAGCGCTTGTGCGAGAAGCTGTCTCACCAGAAGTCTCTGAACTTGACCAAGTCATTCGGTGTCCATGATTCGGTTAATTTCTCAATAGTCCACTGGCCAGTGCACCTGCAGCCCAGTGGCTTTCCGGTGTGGATTAACGAAACATCTTCAAAACCCTGTAGCGTCGGCCAGAACGTGTGGGAGTTTGTAACGGTCTAAGGGATCACCGTTGCCAACTGATTCGCTCGAGAAGCGTGAAGTGAGGGGTTCGGCATCGGATACCGGCCAGCCAAGTGAGCACGACCAATTCATGGAACGTGCCCTCGCTAATGGGGCAGCAATTCAATCGCTCTCTGGCCACGTGCTTCGAAGATGGCCCCCAGATATTCTAGGCATGGTGCCGGCCCAGCTTCAGTTTCTCGGCTTCTTACAGCTTGTTAAGTGCCCATTTACACGTGTTTGTCCGGCCCTGCTCGTTTCTTTGGCGCGTGCAAGTGTTGATGCATGGTGCATTTTTCACGAAGCATTTCCCAGCCATCCATCTCGTGGTGCTATTTGGTCCCGGTCCAGTGTGAGCGCCGGGTCCTACAAAAGGGACAACAGTATCTCCGATACAATGAATTATTAACGTCCATCGTTTGCATCGTAACACAAGGATGGTAAAATTTAATCCCAAACGATACGAGGGAAGGCTGGCGGTGTCTTCGAAGAACCAGGCACAGTTTGAGCCTCTCGGTGCTCGCTCAACTACCAAACCAAACACTAAATGGACCTTGTTTGTCATGGGGACCGTATTTGCACAGCTAACCTACAGAAAGAACCGTTCCGGGGTGCAGGCGTCTTTCGGTTTTACAGGGCAAACACTCTCTCCTCTTGCACAGCGATTACTGTCCCAATTCATGTTTGCCTTCCGTGCCTGACACTGCAGACAACGCTGGCCACTTTTTCGGGTCCGGCCCAGTTCTGGTGTTCCTGTTTGGCAAGACGGTCGTGCAGTCAAATGCCGTTGGCACGTTGCGGAAATAAATCACCAAACTTACATCGTAATTTTTAAATGATGCATAAAACTACACGCTCCTTTATCTGCCGCTGCTCCATCAGTGCGGACCTGGAGCGAATATCTGGTTCTGGATCTCGGACTGTGCGGGATCCAACGGTTCGCCAGCAGAATACATCGCCCAACTTGCCATTTGAATAATTGTCCCGTTTCATGCATTATGCAAAAACATCGCCCGTTGCAAGTGGCACAAAGTCCCCGGAAGACAAGTTCGCCTTTTTTCCTACGGCCCGCTGCTTAGCACTGCTCATCCCGCAGCGGTCCCGTTCGGAGCGTTCAATCATAAATCATCGCACCGGAAGCGGGAACATTAGAAACAGAACCGAATCGGAGCATTTCATTCTGGGTGGACTACCGCGCTGCTTGCTGGGGGATCTCCTAAATCGAACTCCCGAAGACAGATCGCTAATGTGGCCCAAAGAAAAAGCGGAACAGAGTTTGTCACAGCCGAAACTTTCTCTCGGCCGGGGTACAACAAAAAGGACAACGACAAATTTGCCGTTTAAATTATGCCGCTCCCTCGTGGCGGCTAAATGGCCAACAAACGGTCTTAAACTTCTCGCAAGATCCGGTGTTCCGGGTTCCGCTGGACACAATCAAACGCACGCACAGCTACCATCACGTTTTTATGTTTGTGTTTAGCCGTGCGGTATATCACGATTATGTCCTTTCAACAGGGCGCCACGACCCAGGTCACGATGGCCGCCGGTGTCATAACATTCATCCGACCGTAATAAATTGACCGCCACGAGCAGGTTGCCAAAATTCACGGCCCAGCCACTGGACAGAACTGGTCGAAGGCCGCGTGGGAGGATGGCCGGTGGACAGGATGACGTTTTTCTGACACTTTTTCCCACCGACCGGCGCGCGGCGAACGAATGGATTACGGTTGACTTAACGTTCAAATATATCCAACGACGGGGCCTGTCGCGCTGGTTGACATGCCGCTTGCCGCCACCGATCGGTCGTGGGTGACTGGCCGGTAATTAGCTTGACGGGCCACAACAACCATGGAGCAGGTTGGCCGCCTGCAGGACAGCCGACGCGTGCCGTTGTCGCCGTCCGTCAGTCAGTGGGTGGTGTGAAAATTATCACCTCCCGGTGGCCGGAAGCGTTCGGGATTCCGTTTTGCCCGGTTTCGGCGCGGCCCTTGTGGTGTCAATATTTGATTAATCGCGTATCAATCGGCACCGCAGACGAGGACATTCGATCGATGACTGTTTGCTGAACGGAGCGCTGATGGATATTAACTACGACGATTATGGGAGATTATTGGACCATGTTACAACCGCCCGGAATATAAACATATGACCACGGCAATATGCATTTTTATCAGAAATTCTTCATTGGCAAGGTATTTTTAGCGTCTCAGACGCAGGCTGTTTTCGTTACGAAAACAACAACCGGCTCAACCGTTTTCTGTTGAGCCACGTTCCGTGAGTCCCGTTGTTTTCCGATCCTACAACAACGTTACATGAAAGTGAAATTAAGAAATGAAATAAACAACAGTGAGGTGTGTGCTGAGAATGAAGAATTTAAGCCTTACCTTCGTTCGTGATGCATTGCGGATGATGATGTCCGTCAGAGACACTTTAGGCGAAGTGAAAACGTGGAATGGCTGAATAGAAAATCTTCAGAAATGATCCCCTGAGACTGTTTGGTTTCTGTTCCACACACTCGCCACTCGGAACGACCCGCGGAACCGGAGGGCAAGGATTCAAAAGTCAGCCAGTAAAATATGAATTACATGATTGCAAAAGAAAATTAGCCGTACTTTATGAGCGGATCAACTGGATTTAACTTTTCCCTTCCGCCCGGGTGTATCGGAAAATTTACTTCCCATAGCGGAGCGCACTTCGAAAGTAGTCCTTCTGGCCCATCGCACCTGGGACTCTGTCTAAGACGGTGTGTAACACTTTCCGACATATCCTGCGTCCGAAAGTCTTGAACAAAAAAAGTCACGGAAGCACTTCGCTGGGGTTGGCGGTCCGCAGGGCGCACCATCCGTCACTGTCCGAACTCGCAACGAAGTGCATTAGCCGGGGTCCGTGCGCCGGAGCCATATGAGCCAGTTATGCTGCTTTTGGTACGGACACGTCGGGAACCCTGCAGAGCGACGCGGCATTCGGATTCCGTGGCCCGAGCATTGGACAGCCCAGAGGGCAACGATTGTGGTAACCCAGAGGCCCGCCGCAGCCACGGCGAGGTTCTTTTTCGGGTGGGGGCGCGGCATACATTTTTAAGCATAATTGCACCATAAAATGGTTCCCTCTTCGTACGTGACCGAGAACTTTTTCGTAGAGCCAGCCTGGCAGAGGTCTCGGCCATATCACACCGGTCAAAGCGCCATGCACTGCGAAACTTTCGCCCCGTTCCAGCATTTATAGTTGACCGACGGACTTCCGGTAGCTTCGATCGCACTCGAGTCCCGGGTTCCAGAGTGTCTCTCCGTCCGGCCGTTGTTTCTGGGGCGTGAGGCGTGAAAACTAGCGTAAAATAATAGTAATGCCAGTAAGTAAGCAAAGCGTATGAAAAAAATAATTACGCTCAGGTTTACGCCTCGGCCGACCCGTAAACGTTGTGACAGAGGCGCAGCAGTTTGGCATTAATCTATAATGTCAAAAACATTACGTTACAGCTCATGTGACCCCCCAGTTACTATACGCTCCCTCCTGGGGTCTCAAAAGAACTTTCTCTCAGTTTGCAAAGTGGGAGAACCTCTCAGAATTAAAGTTCAAATTGCAAACAATGCGTTTAAAAGCGAACCAAACAAAAACCCCAATAGGTACAACAGTCTGGCCAAAAAAAGAAAATAGGAGAAAACTAGACCCAGTTTATGCTGGACCATTCGAAATAATCCAGGAAGATCACCCCAATCAAAAATAGCTCAAATCAAGAAATACATAAAGCACAAAAAAATATGATAATTTTAGCTTGAGAAGTTCCTTGAGAAGAGAATCTTGCAAAGTGAAATCCTCACGAGTCGAAATCCGCGGCTAGAAAATTGAAAAATTGAGTGATTTTTTTGTTCGGTTGTTTTTCTGTGCAGCAGGGCAAGTTAAGCACATTGCATACATTCTGGCGATTAACCGCAACCGCTGTTTATGTCGCACACTGCACAGTACGCGAACCAACGTGGGCAGAAAATGTAATGAAAAATACCTACGACAATAATAATTTCAATACGAAAAGTTACTCGTAGTTAAAACAAAAAACCAGCCATGTTTAAATTATGCTATTTATGCCCTGAACTATGTTTGACAACATAAACATATCGTTTATCATTCAATGTCCGACTCATAAAATATAGCGTAACTGGCAACCGAAGCGGAAGTGAACGCAGAATATTCTAGAGTGAAATGTCGAAGTTAACGTCATTCTTCCTAGTTTTCCTAATTTACCAGTTTCTTTGTGACATTTTGCCATCGTTTTTAATCAAAACCTCTTTGTTGTTCAGAATTACTGTGCCAATCGTCTTTTGCTTTGTAAAAATCAATAACGTATGGCGCGCGGCCTTGCTTAGCCTACTCGGCGTACTTATTGATCTATATTGGCCCGAAATCTTGAAAGTAGGCTCTTAACTTTTGGCTGTTCGTTTTGCGTAGGGCTTGGAAGAATATCTTTGCGTAAGTAGTGTGGCCATATATTTCAGCTGCGACGAACAAAAGTTTCACATTTCTAAAGTAAAAAAGCAAAATCCTATAACATCCGATCGTAGCAGACTGGAAGTGACTGTAACTCTCGCCGGCGGCATCGCAGCAACCACGGGTTCAGTCAATCGGTACCAAATTGCTACAAGTGGTGAACGGTGTTGTTTCATATATTCTGTCGATTAATTCGTTTATGTTTTTTAAGGTTCCGTCTCTCATCTCGCTGTGCAAGGCCGTGACACATTTATCTAATCACCCACTCGGACGCTTGTTTCAGGCACACCCAACACAGGTCAGTGATTAAAGCTAATTTTGCGTTCGAGCTTTCCGCATATCACGGCGCACAATCCGTGTGAAGAAGATAGCTTTCTTTCCAGTTTCTTTCCTTCCGAGGAACAGCGCAACGATTACATTCATTGTTGTTGTGACTCTCTCATGAAATTCGTCCCCTTTCGACGGTGAGTTGTTGCAGTTTTGGGTCTACGAGTGGCAAACACAACGATTTATTGATGAGCATAGCATATTTCTTCCGCACCCAGTTTGCACAATGCGCAATCCACAACAGACTGGGTGACCCGCCCCGAGTAAGCTGTTGGTCGCCGTTAAATCTAATGCTCGGCGCCATCATAAACACTTGCCAGCAGGGAACGTGTTTATCGTGAACTTTTTTAAATAATTAGTTTTACGCTCGTCGGTCGCCACCTTGAGCGAAACAACGGCAATACCTGCCCGCGGTCGCTATGGCGATGGCGGAGGGTTGGTGGATTCTTTCAACGCTAAAACTTCTAAATGGTCACGTGAAAGTCGTTAGAAAGATTACGTCTCCCAAACTGCATTTGTATGAAATGTGTGAGACATATTCGTGCGATTCAACGATCTCGGGAACGCTCGTCTCAACACAAAGTGGATTGTAGTAGGGCCATTGTTGAAATGCACAACAAAGGTCGCTCCGCTTTGCAACGAGGTCCTGCCACAGAATAGAGACACCTGCCGACATTCTAATCTCCCTCGGTGCAAACAACTCCCATAATGTTCAACATTGCTACTTCCGAAAGTGGCTGTGTTGAAGTAACGACGCTACAAAGATAATGCACCCCAAGATTGCGTAAAAGGCGCTGTTGCCCCTCGTTCGGGGCGACAAAATTAACATTATGATTTCTCGGCTTTCAAGGATCCGCGCACTACTCGGAGTACCCGAAACTCTAGGATTCTTCGCTCGACGGTCGTGAAGCAATGAACTTTAGAATTTCGAAAATTCCCCACATTTTACGTAAGCAACGAGGGTGCGTATTCCCCAAATAATTTTCACTCCGCGCAGCAGCGCAACACTTTGAAAGGTCAACATGCCGGTTCGCCGCCATCGCCGCCGCCGGATGATCATAGCGATGCACACATAACCTTTGTCTGTCACCAGCAGCATCCCATCATCATTACACCCCGGGCGGGCCATCCATATGCGCATATTTGCGCTCTGCGATTTAATTTTAGTTCTGGTTGATGCATTGGGCCGGAGAGCTGACGGTTCTTTTTTTCTCGCTACCTCATTACCGACGGAGACGACGGCGCATGCGACCCGGCACTACAGTTGTCGCCCGACCGTCCATCCGTCCGTCTGTCCACGCCCTATATGTTGCGGCATTATTCCAACTTCGGCGCGCCACCATAAATGGAAGCCTACCGGGGTAATGCACGTCTCTAAGAGGACAGATTAACATTCGGATCGGGAACACCAGCAGCGGCGTTTGGTGCTACTTCGCGGGGCCTTCCTTTTCATCTGGCCTCCAAATCGATGGGGCTCTCTCACGGAGCGGGGGCCCATTTAGTAGAAATCTGGCAAAGGAAAAGCCATCCGAATCGCGCCCGCTAATTTCACGAACCCTTTCGCGCGGTGATCAGGTGGAGCCCCCATTTTCACCAATATCAAATACATCTGATAAAACACGTTTTATGCTGCGAGTGCGAGGCTCACGAAATTTTCGAAGCAGCTCTTTTTCTCTTTACGCTGCCAGTGTGGTGGCTCCCAAAGTTGTCGAGTTTCACGTTCGGCATGAGCTGGCACAGGGAGTGCCAGTGCTGTTGGCGCTATCGGAGGGAAACGTTTATTAGGTGCATCCCCGAGCGGGGTGTTCGGGTATCAAATTATCGTCGAATTTCATCTATCCGGAGCTTGTTGTGCGGATCGAAAAAGAAAAGATATGCTGGACCCCGCCAATGAGAAAGTGCTTCACCCCAATACCGATCGTCTTCTTGGCGGATGCGCTTCGCCACTTTTGTCACGATCGACTAATTGAATCGTATTATCACACATCGTTACAAGCATTTTTTTTTCGACTAATTGTTGCGGACGAAAGATTTCGCGATAGGCGATAGGTGCGATAAGATAAAAGGGTGGCACTTAAAATATCCCATGCGTACATAACGCTACCGCACACATCATATCAGCATCATCCAGTCTCTCCACTGGAACAACGTGTCGCGAGAGATCATATGATCGCCCTCTGCCCAGTGCGAAAATGCAACAACAATCTACTGGCGGTTCTCTCACACGGGCACGGGCAACCCGCTCGCCCAACTCTTCTTCGCCGTTGGCGCTTATTATGGCTTAAACTCAAGCTTTCAAACGTTTCTTTCGCCCGTTACACGCCATCACTTCCGAAGACGACACGACCGACAATGGAAGAAAGGCGGGTGCGCGGTGCTGGCCACGTTTAGTTTGAATCGTAAAATTCACGGTTATTCATAGCCGCAAGAGAGCGCGGACACACGTGTGTTGGCGCGAGCGATCGCTACGAAGTGGAAGTGTGCTGTGCGCGCCTTCACTACCATAAATGGTAAGATCGATGTTCCGAAAACAAGAGGAACGAAACAAAATACTCACGCGACGCCAGTGAGCAGTGACTTCCGACTGCATACGTCCAACGCTCTCCTCGTGAATGATTCACAGACCATCACCTCTTGGTCTTGGCCGGAATGGTGCCGTTGCTCTGTGCGGTGGTTGCTCTCTGACTCCGGAACCCCCTTTTCGGAGGAGTCACATGGTGCAAAGTTGGCCCGAGAGCCACCTTCGGGTGGCGCACTCTCTCGGCGGACCAACCAAAAGAAGACATCAAGAGCCGCGCCGTGATGCGACGAGACCAAGTTCTCCAAACCATCTATGGGGTGGAAGAGAACCGCGGTGTTCAACCAACGGTGACATAAGTTGCGGTTTCTGCTCTGCTCTCTGCCCTTCCCTGTGCCAATTCGCGATCGGACAAGCGGCCACCCGCGGAATTTCATGACTCCCGTTTTACGATGCGCACCACCCTGCCGCCGCCGCCCACCGCCCTCACCACTGGGACTTGGTCTCATTAGCGATCACTGGCCAATGGGGACGAGATTATTATTAGTAATGTTTTATTTCTCCCAAACTTTTTTTTTAGTTTCGTCCACCACCGGCCATTGGAGCGGCCATACTACTATTTGATGGCTATTGGGGCGGTCTGTGTTGTGTGTGTTTTGAAGATCGCGAGATGGCCACAAGGTTGTGGATGATGCATATTCCGTCGTCGCATCGGAAAAACGAAAGCATAACACCCCGCGGCTTTGGGGGGAAAGAAGTACATTCAAATGCGCATCATCAGTGCCGTTGTTGATCGTGTCGTGATCGCGCGATGCGGACGGGCGGAGGGAAGATCAAGAGGGGCACGGCCTTTAGGCGTTTAGCTGTGTACTCCTCATTCCTTGGATGGGTCCCTCCTCACCCGCAACGCCACCGCGATCCGATCCGGTTCATCTTTTCACGCGATTCTCGGCGCGCGGGCCTTCACACCATATGTGGAGCCCGGGTTTCTTTGCGTTGGTAGGCTCGGTGCGCGCGCACCCCACACTGCATTGTGTGCATAACTGCATGCACAATGCAGCAGCCTGATATGCGCCTTAGTTTTTCATTTTCGTTCGACACTCCGGGCGCGCTGGGCTCCGGGCTTGCCAAGCAGCCAGCCAGCCAGCCAGTTAGGACTGTGGGGGTCTCCCGTTAGCATAACACGCTTATTTCGGCCTCCTTTCTCTTGGGCTACTTGTAATTCGGTTTCAGTTCCACCGTTCATTCGTCAGTGCTGCTCTCTGTAGCGATAGATGCTCCGACCGCCGTGGCTCGCAAAGCCCACCGGCCGCCGGGCAAACCACTTAAGCCTGGTGTGGCGCCGTCAGGCGCGCTTTCCCTTAACACACCAAAGATGAGAGAAAGAGAAGACGTTCCGAGCGGATCCGTTCCGTTTCGTCAGTTCTCACTGTGGGTGCCGCTCGAGGTGATAGCGTGTGTGGGTTGTTGCTGGTCCACCTCGTGTTGGGGGTGTTGTGGAAAGCATAATACTCCGCCGCGATCCTTCTGCGAAGTCGATATGTTTGGTTATGGTGATGCATTTGGTGATCATCTCGACCACCAACCCCGAGGCAAACGAGTGGTCGCCGCCTTAACGATGGCCAAATGCTGATCGTTCAGCAGGGTACCCGCACGAAGTGTGCTGACCATTCCTTACGTTGTTTTTTGCGGACTTTGGAAGTGCAACTGCGCGCGCCCAGCGAAAACGGGCAACGTGGTGGTGGTGGCACCTATTGGCATGTGTAATTTGTCTCCCGTGCAGCGCACCGAAAATAGTCCCAAAGCCAATGGGGCCAAATATCAAAATATCATCACCCAACCCAACCAACTGGCCTGGCCCTCCCTAACGGGATCGGTTCGCCGGAAAAAGAAATCCCACCTCGCAATCATCCGCGCGCGCGTTTCGGTGACCACGGATTCGCAGCCAGCGCCCGCCGCAGGTCTCTGGTGAACCCCGGCAGAGGCAATAAAATTTTCTTTCTCTTTCTCTCGTTCGGTTGCTAC
>NC_071285.1:14117153-14192153 GCF_943735745.2 Anopheles bellator | reverse complement strand
CGGTCATTTGCGCCTCGTTTGTCGTCGTCGTTGACGGGGAGGGCCATGTTGGTTTTGGTCCTTCTTCCGAGAAGCCCCGAGAAACAAACCGACCAAATTAGAACCGGGACATGCGTTGGGAAATTAATTGCTTCGCTAGCCGGGCGCTGGAAGGGCAACCAATCGAAGGGACGTCTTGTGGACGATTTTTGTATCGGCTTTCTAGGAACTTGCAGTGTGTTAAATACGAATTGCAAGAGATCTGACAGTTGCCATTCACGCTTCATCGTTTCAAATAGCGGCGAGACTCTTAACAAGATTTGGTTTGAACAGGAAAAAAAGGCGGCAAGAAAATCAAAATCAAAGCATCTCCCCGCGTGGGTCAATCACTTTCCGTCTCCTTGAGAACGCGTCGCTTCCGTCACGATCACGGCGCTCGGCCGACCACCGGTCGTGCATCGTTTTCTTAATTTTCTCAATTTAATACTCGATTGCCCCATCATCATCATCATCATCATCGACACCGGTAAGGGAAAGGGCCGCAGCAAGATGAAAACAAAAGTGCCGCCCGGTAGCCCAGCTGGGCCCCGCTTGGGCGGCCCCTAGACTTCCCGTTTTCCTCCACGAGGACGCGGTTAGGCTCCTTTTGTTAACACGTTCCTGTCACGCTCGAAGGCGTGCTGTCGGGTGGAGTGCAGCTTGCACTTTTTACCGACCGCCCGTTGGGGTCTCTTTGCCTGGCTCCGAGGAAGTCTTGGAAACCGGTGCCGCTGGCCTTTCGGAGTCAGTCAGTCAGTCAGTCAGTCAGTAAGTCAGCCAGGAAAAGGGTGATTTTTTCACATTTCACTGCTCGCTCCGGACACTTTTCCCCCTCCGCTGGAAAACCCCTAGAACCGGTTTGTGTTTATTTTCCCACTTTGCGGTCTCGGAAGAAAGTGAATCGCTCCGTGCGCTCCGTGCGCTCCGTGCGTCGTTCATCAATCAGTCAATCATTCGCGCTGATCCTCGCCGCCGCTAACAAGGTCACCGTCACCGGGCCGGAGGGAAAACTCCTTTCCCGGCCCCAAACCCGAACGCGGCAGGGTCGTGGTGTGAAAAGCGTTGTCGACGGGGGCCTCGCGAAACCGGGTTTGATCTTGAACTTGGCGGCGTGCGGCCACCGGGTGCACCATCGCCATGCGTTTTTCATCTCGTTTTCGTTTTTCTTTCACCGATCGTCGTGCATTTTGTTTTTCAATTCGACTCAGATGCGTTCACTTTCTTCCATCGTGGCGACGGCACCGTTTCCCTTCTGTCTCCGGGTGCGCTGGGAATGAAAGTAAAATGGTTCTTCTGGTTGGGCCGTGCCGTGGTTCCTTGTTTTAATAACCGACAATGCTCTGGCTGAAAGTTGATGGGAGATACTTAATTTTCGATTCGAAGAAGAAGTATTTTAGAATAACAATTTCACTGTCTACTAAAAACATAATCCCACAAAACTTCGACGGCAGCACCGAGCGAAGGCCAATATTGATTCAAACGCAAATTGTGTCCCCTTTTCGGGAATTGCGTTGAACCGTGCGTCCACGAAGTGGAAGAGCAAACACAGAACCCGCGCGGATGGGCGGGAATGCTCCCTTAAATACATTTATCATCTTGCTGGTGGCATTCCCCTGAGCATTAAGCATAAATACGTTGCAACAAAATTTCAAATTGTGGTTTGTGATTTTTATTCCCCTTTCGCAGGGCACCATTAACCCTAGGCCCTTTCGGGGACAGTAATTCACTCGAACAGCAACACTTTACCCTCCCCTGGGAGAGGGTTAGGGCGCCACGGCTCGCCACAGTTTTTGCGCCGTATCGCGGGCGGCAGATCAACGATTAATTAAATTATTGAAAACATCGCAACAGTGCCGCCGTGGCCACGAGGCCGGGGGTCGCGGTTATTTCAATCATAATTAAATATGTTTTTACATCGACGCCCCCAGAGGGGCCTCTCGAAGGGCGCAGCATTTCCGCGGTCACTTCGCCGCAGCCGCTGGTGTTCTGGTCTTGTTTGGGTATTTTCCTATGACTTCGGGTCGGCATTTTTCTGCTATTCGCACGCGCCTGTCTGCCGGCTGAAGGAAATGGCTTGGCCACGGCACGGCGGCTAAGTAGTTTAGGTTTTTGTACACTAAGCATGGGGCGCCGAGCGGTTAGAAAAGTGCGAAAATATTTTTCAATTAACCAGAATGAGGTCAGATCATCGGCCGGGCAACAATCGTACGAATTGTGCGCGGCGATACGCATCGGCCACATCGCGGAAAGGCGGCTGATTGGGGCGCCATAAAACTCTGGGCGGGAGTTCAGTGGAAACGGCGTATCTGCCGATCTGCTGATGATCCCACCGACCCACCCGGCCATGGCTGGGGCTGGCACCGGCGGTCATGCCGCGGTGGCCACACGGAATGCCCTTTACGCGGTGACACGGCGTGCGCGAAAGTTGACTGGAACTTGAACTACATCAAAAGCGAACGAGTGGAACCGATAGAAATTGGCGATTTTTTGGGTGGATCAGTTTCACATTTTCTAAAAACTATTTGGCTAGGGGGCGAAACGTGCAAAATGTTCGTCAGCCCTGCCTTGCGATCGAGATATCCTTCGGTCGATCGAGCTTGCGGAACATCCGAACTGGCTTAAGCTGTTTCTCGGCGGAAGAGGACATTACATTTGGAGCCGTATTGTACGCCAACTTCCTTACACAGGACGTTGCTTCTAAAACACAACCTTCCTTTAAGGCATACTCGAACCGTTTAAGTCTGCCAGATTAGCATGTAAAAAAGGATCAAAACAATCCTTCCTTCTTTGGTGGTCCCCGATCACGCCGATCTGGGGAATCGAACGAAGGCCAGCTGCGTGTCAATGACTAGAGTTACCGTATGCTATATAAACGGATCAAAACACATTAAATATTACAATAAATAATTGAATATAATTTTTTGTTTTTTGCTGTTGTTTGAATTGAGAACTTACCGTATTTTTCCGTGTATAACGCGCACCCATATTTAAGAGAAAAAAATTGGAAAAAAGTTTTTTATTATACATTTTTGATAATAATGATTATTATTCTAAATGTTCTTTAAATATTCTAAAGTAGACTAAAGATAAAATGCGTATATATTGCAGAAGACATACTAGTAGTTTATACTCCGTATTTTATATTTTTATTTATATTTAGATTTTGGAGCTAAAAAATTGGGAAAAAGGGGCGCGTTATACACGGAAAAATACGGTACATCACGTTCAGTGAAAAAAGAAAAAGAGTAAGAAGCGCGAATAGGGTGACCAGAGCTGTATCTAGATGAAATTATGTTGAGTTTGTTTTATTACCTTCGGAACTTTTCATGCTTACTGTTTGGATTTATTGTGTGAGGGGTTAATATTGTATTGCACCGTTTAATAGCTTAAACACTAGACGCAACAATTTTTCATCACATCTGCTTTGCTGGTCACCCTCGAACGCTCCATCTCTTTCGCGGTCCGCTGTCTCTGTCTCACCGGCTGCTCTCTCTCTCTCTCTCTTTCTCTCTCTCTAGCGTCAGCTATCTCTTTTCCGTTCGGCGAAACTTCGGCGTTCGGCGAAAAACAGAGACCGGGAACGCAAAAGGGAAATAGGGGAAATAAGGGAAATAGAGGCCGGGAACGCAAAATGCCAGGTTTACGAACCTACAACTAATTTTCTCAACTTCAAAAAATTCAAGCGGCGGGTGGACGTTTGCTTTTCTCTCAGCTTCTCGGCGGAAAGCCGGAAAACTCGCGCGTTTGGCCACTGAAAAGAAAAACAAAACTCCCGTTCTTTGTGTTCCCGTGCTCTTGTGTTTGTCTCCGGTGCAAGGTGTGACGATTGTGCTGTGTGCAAAAACCGGAAGCGGTCATCTTCTGGCCAAGGTGAAACCATCTTGTGCGGTCGTAGACGATCGGCGCTAGGGTACCGGCAAAAGGATCCTCTCCGTGTGCCAGTGTGCTTATCAGGGAGAGTGTTCCGCCGATCGTATTGCGTGTGCTGTGTGCGCGTGTGTGTGCCCGTTCGTTGTAATCGCCAGATCGAGGCCAAAGGTCACCAGATCTCGCTGCCGAAGCAAAAGTAGATGAATGACAAAAAAAACATCCTCGCGAGTGATCGACGAAGGGTTACCGATCGAAGGGGCTGTCAAATGGATTGACACTTGCGGCGTTTAATCGTGCCGGTCGTGCTTAGCTCGATTCCGGTTGGGCTTTATCAGAAATCAATATCGAAACCACTTGCCAGCCACGGAAAGGTGAGCCATTTCGTGTTGTTGCGTCGCGCACTGTTTTGCATAATTCGTGCGATCGAGTGACCCACTTACTGGCCGATCCTTGCAGGTTGGCGCTGTGGAAGTGGCTGATCCTGCCGATCCGAAGCAGAGTTGATCGCGACCGCGAACAAACAAACAAAAACACCGACAAACTCGAAAAGAAACTCGCGTGGAAAGAAATTCAAGGCGACAGCAGCACCATCATCAACAGCGCGGCCCAAGATGGTCGGCAAGTGCGAAACGAGGTGGAAACATAGTTAAAACAACGGCCGAAAAGAAAAATTGCCATCCCAACGGAGGACAGAAGGCGACCGATCGAAGGTGTCCCGTCAGCCAGGAGGCAGGTGCAGGCAGGAAGCGATCTACATTTTTGATGCGAACAGCGGCCGAACGACCCGGCAAGCGAAGGTAAAAAACATACATTTGGATGTAAAAATCTGTAAGCCCGGAAAGGTTGAAGAAAGTTTTACGCTGTTGGTTCCGTCCCAATGTCTGGGGGGGTCCTCGGTTCTTTCTCTCCGGCCCAGGCCCGGCCGGTTGTCAGTGTTTTGTCTTTATTTTGCTTGCCTCTTTTGCGTGTGGTGACGATGCATTTCTTCCGCCGATTTCGGGAACAACCGGCGGCAGGGCTTTCCGGTTCGCTTTGCTCGAGAAGCATTTTTTCCGCAAGTCCGCGCTTCCCGGTTGAGGCGATTTTCCGGAAAAAGGGGCCCCGAAAGGGCGGACTTTGCACAACCAGCCGTGGCTGCTTGGGCCGGCTTGTTGCGGAATGTTTTCATGTTCTTATCGTTGGTCCGGGTTTGGCTACGCAAAATTTATTCACGAAGCACGGAGTTTGAGGCAAGATGCCGGAGATAAGATGAAGGGAATTTGGAAGAGATCGGTAAGCGGATAATAAGCTTAGAAATCCGTTTCGGGTCATGCCGGTATCGGTCGTCGATGGCGGTCCGAGATGGTGCTCTGGTGCGGCGGCAGGCACAGTTCTGGAATCCTGGGGCACACGTGGGTCGAGTGTTTTGTACACAGTAGATGAGTTTCGTGGAGAAGATTAGCATCCCAAGGCGGCCGCCAGCAAAGCGGAAAGATGGAATATGGACCTTCGCCGTCGGCTTATGGAAAGGTTTCCTATTAACCATTTTTTGGTAATTTTTTTTACACGTTAAGCCGTAATTTTTTGCCACAAAACGTGGATTCTTCAAATGTTGGGTTTTTGGGAGTGGAAAAAAATCCATTTACGAACCGTTTCTTCTTTACACAAGATGGCTAATGGAGAATGTAAATGGCATTCAATGGACTCTCGTTAAGCCTCGCTTCGTCCCGACCTTTCGGCCTCCCGGGGACCTTTCCCAGGACTAACAGGCGCTGTTGGGACTGGACATCCTGGTTTTGTTTCGGGGAGTTTCGTGTCCGTTGATTAACACCCAAGGGGTCGGCCGGGATTGCGTGCCGGCCACCGACTGTTTGGACAATCTGGTCCGTGATTGTTTGCCAGAATTTAGATTAGCCCACACCGCCCGGTGGGACCGCCCAACGATGGTAGTATGTAAATGTTATTCAAAACCCTGCTGGCTGGCTGGCCTCGATGTTTCGTTGTTTTTGGCGAAACTTTAGCATAACTTTGCTCGCAAAAGCAGGGCGAGACTGCCTTGGCCAAGAAGAGCGTTGCACATCGTAAATGCATGAGTTTTGAAGCAAATGCCCTCAGCGTTCGCGCCGTCCTTACCCCCCGTCTTAATGCTCTTATGCAAGCCCAGAACCAGAAGAAGCTGGCAGAATGTGGCAAACTGCGCGGTGCGCGACCTCCCAGCATCATCATCCGCGCCGTGAAGCGACGACTCCACTGGGGCCGGTTTGGGACCGTCGAAAGGTTAAATTTTATGATCTGCGAAGATGTTATTTTCGCTCCTCCCCGGCTGGCTGGCGCCCCTTCGCGTTTCCGTCTTCTCGCCCGTCGTAATGGCGATAAAATATCCATTTTCCGACCACCCCGTGAACGGTCGGTCGGTTCGTCGACTGGCCGGCACAAATTGCGCGTGAAGGCACCCAGCCAGCTCCAGAACCACTATCGTGGCGTTGTGGTTTCGCGGTCGCAGTCCCGTCTGGCGATCTGCTACAACCTACAACATGTGACGCTGACGGCCTACGATTAGCCGAGTGGGAGATAAACAGATCGTGGAGCGAAAAGGTTTTCCTCCGTCGGTTTTGTTTTGGCAACATTTAACGGTCCCCCGCGGTGCGTAGGTGCGTCCTTTTTCTGCGTCGCAGCAACGCGGATTAATTCCGTTTTATGAGATTTGTTCCAAATCTGCCTACGGACATTAAAAAATCGCGGACGATCTGGGCGGTGGATGCTGTTTCTATTTTCACTCTATTTACGCAAGCTTTGGACCCGTTTTAGCATAAACAAATCAGTTTTAATTTATTCAAATTAACGAGACCGATTTTTTTCTACCTCGATTTGACTACCTCGATGACTGTTTTCACTTTTGCTACACAACAACAAAACGGCTCCGGACCCCTGTGACCAGACCCGAGAGTTCTTTCCCCGGTTGACCG
Source organism: Anopheles bellator (assembly GCF_943735745.2). NCBI lineage: Eukaryota > Metazoa > Arthropoda > Insecta > Diptera > Culicidae > Anopheles > Anopheles bellator. Next base: position 14,185,320 of record NC_071285.1, on the reverse strand, counting down.
GTTAAGCTTTTTCCACGAGGGAACGAGGGAACGTAAAACCACAGTATCGTGGTGGTGGTGTCACGGGACGACCACTGTGGGCCGCACGAATGCACTTGACCGTGGTCCGTTGGGCTTCAAGGCCTTCCCGAGCTCGGCCGCTCGCGGCACAATTTCCTATGTCGCGGTCCGAGGCGGTCAATCCGACTCGAAACGGGAGGGTGTTTGCGGACCCGGCTGTTAGCCCCTTGGCCAGGATTGCGGGCCGTCGCCCCAGCCGCACACATAGACCCGAACACCTTTCGATTATGAGGTCAGTCGGGCCCCTCGAGGGTTGGCACATAAAAGCTAGGGAGGGCTCACGAGATCCGCAGCATAAAGAAGGGGTCCCTTTGGCCGGGTTGGGGGGCTACGAAAACGATTATATCTCGCGCGCCCGTGCGCACACGCGGACACGAAAGCGAGAATTTTACGTGTTTGAAAGTGAAAGAAGGTCCGGTGAGGGCGCCTCCCGGGACTCGGCCCGGCCGTGGTGGGACGCTTTCACTCCGCGTGGATGGGCTCTCCGGGTCCGGGCTGGCTCGGTCGCCGCCGCCCCGGTGAAAAGGGGAAAGTCTCGGCTCGTGGGCTCCTCCGGATGGGGACAGAGAGCCACAGAACGGCGACGGGGGGCAGAGCACCGGGAGTTTCGTGGTTGTGTCTCGTGGTTTGCCCAAACCCGGCGCAGCTTGTTAGCGAATTGCGTGCGCCTTTTTCCAGCCCCAACTTCCGGTGAACTTCGGAGCGCTGCATTCTTCATTCATTGGCTTCATTCATAAATATTTACCAAGCGTGGGACCTCTTCCCATCGACCAAATTGGCGCAAAATGCGATCGATTTTGTTGCAAAACAACAATCAGACACAAATCCATGCACATTGTGAATTGCAACATTCTTTACGATCGGTTCGGTTTATTTATGTACCTTAGGGCAGTGCGCCGTTTCGGGGAGGGCATAACCACAGTCCGATCGGTTCGCTTGATCGTAAGAAAACGGTTTGATAGGCAGCTTCCCTTGATCGTTCCACGCATATTGGCCTCCTTCAGTAAACCAGCGTGAATTGTAGAACCTAATCCGCTCAAGAATTTGACCGCGAATCCAATGCCAACCGGCCGATACAGGCCTGTTTTAATCCGATGCATCCAAATTGTACCAATTTTTGGGAAGATTTTTCAACAAACCAATCCGGCCTAACCCGACTGTTAACCCATTTATCCTGCCCTAGAAAAGAAAAAGGGTTCCCCGGCTGGTGGTACACTGGCGGGCCACCTAGGGAGGTGCATTAAAATGGGTGGTTTCCTTTAGTTTTCTGGGTGAGAGAAAATGAACCCTCCACGCCATACGCCAGCTTGGGCCGGATTCGGCGTAATTAGCTCTCGCGGAGTACCGGTTTTTGGGCAGCGGTTTTTCGACTCGACGACGTCTCTGTGCCACATAGTCCATAGTGTGCGCTCTCGCTGGCCGTTCGAAAGAGCCTCGAAAGGCCAGCACGACTCACATTCGATTACGACACTTCTTCCGTGTCCTGGGGGGCTGGTGGGGGGTCTGTTGGCCTGTGCCTGCGAAGACGAGCCGAAAGGTTCGTGACATTTCGAGTGTAAATGGCGCTCGGATCCCCAGAGATTAGCCTGCAAGGTGGAAGCTCGTAAAGCTGCAGGTTGCTGCGGGCGCTTCGGACGCGCTGATGATGGGGTGTATCAGCATTACCACCCAAATGAATCACATTTGCCCGACATTAACCGACGACGGTCGGTGGTCGGAGTGAAGAGAGGTCGATGATTGGTAATAAATTTTACAAGAAAATGATAGATTATTATTCCGTCAGCAACAGCGCCTCCCTCGGGGGGCATGATGGATTGATCGTACAGAGCTCGATCGTGGAAGTGAAAACGATCGAGTGAAATCACGTTCCCCCGGGGGTGTGTTCCCGGCCTTCGGGACGTGGGACCCAAATCAAGGTCCCCCCCCCCCCCACTGCCGAATGGGTCCGGGATCGGGAGAATGTCACTCCGCATCTGGATCGCGTGAACTTGGGCCGTTGCGCTTCCGTATCTTCGCAGGACCAAGAAGTCTATCCATCTATTTTGGCTGCGGCCATCTTGAGGCTAATGACGTCTGCGTAGGGCGCTAATTGTCGTAGACATTGTGGATTTTTCGTGAAACAAGCGATCTTTTGTATGCTACCCCAAAACATGGCAGTAGATCAGCTGGGCAAACATCCGCTTCGTCGACTGGTTACGGATGGCGACGCAAAATTTGCCACAGGGATCGCGAGCCACACCGAAATTCGCAAGCCAATGATTGAAACTTTTATGATCTTTAAACCGTTTCGCTTTGTACCAAAAGCAAGGATCAAACGGAAAAGACCATCGTTTGCACCTTGCGTTGAACCATTCATTTCATCGTCCCGTGTCCCGGTTCCGGCTGATCGGACTGAAGCGACCACCATTAATTAGTCATTCCAAGCCACAGTCGGCCAACGACGACTCCGCCAGTGTCCGCGACAGTACTGCCGCGAAACGGCCCAGTCATCATCCGGTTGCGAGCCTCAACCGACACAGATGGGCTTGGTGTCATAAAGACAGGTAGTCTGTCCCGCAGGACCGCAGGATAGTGCGCCGTCGTTCGCAGCTGATCGTGTCGCCGGCCGGCTGGTCCGGACATGGGACATATGTAAATTGATAATTACAGCCAGCGGTGAGAGAGCGAAAGGGATTTTGTGGCCACCGTCGGTCGGTGAGCTAATACACCTGAGGCTAAGCAAATATTGGTGGTCGTTTGAAGAGTCCTGCGCCGTGGAACCGGAACCCACTCGTTTGATGCAATTAAGAGAATGGCATTTACAGGCGCCGACCGACAGACTGACCGCCTGTGTGATTGATGAACTCGCGACATTTGGGAGGATAGCGATGCACCATGCCTGACACAACTCGCCCCTTTGCTGGGTATCTAAATTGATCTTTTTATCTTGTGGGTCCCGCAATCACTCCGCAGCTGCTTAACGTTAAAAGCTTCCTCTTCAGGTCCTTTTCGAGGATTTCAAAAACGGCGTTCTGTTTTGCACGCTTTCGGAGTGTCAATTACCTGTGCGCGCCAAACCCGGAACCTTAACATATCGGCTCCGGGCCCGGTCACTGCAAACAGTTTCAGTTTCGTATTTGCATAAACCAGGACCCGAAGCCCGAGGGCCGACAGAAGGCAACCCAATAAAGCAAGATTCTGCCAGTTGTTGGAACTCAAATGTTGCTAATTTTCCCACCGAACTGGCGTTCAATGCTGGCCCAGCACCCAAGACCGTAGAGTGACCGTGGGAAGACGCGCATACATAATTACTACCGTAATCCGCCCGCCGGCCATCGGGTGCGCCGAAAAATGTCTTCCGCCGTGCAGGGTGCGATTCCTTCAGAGCATGAGCTTTCAAAACGACCCCGGGCTGGCCGGGTGCGCATAATGACTGTATCTAATTAGTCACATTTAAAACGACCCAACCCACCATGATGATGATCGTCCGTGGCCAGCGTCTTCGCGGCGCATGAGCATCCTTCTTTACATCCCCATTCTTGGCCATCACCTTCCCATCCGGTGCGCCGACGGAGGAATGCTGAGAAATGTTGTGTCCTCCTCGGTTGCTTCCTTATGGCCGGCATCGTAGCCAGCGGCCAGCGTCTGCCTTGGCTGCTGTGTTCTCCATTCTCTCCCCGTGTTGTGGCTGCGGAATGTTGTGGAATATTTCCATCGTGATTTATAACCATAAACATGGCGACGGAGGCTCCACTCACTGGCGGAGGACTGGTGGCGGCGGCGGAACCATTTGTTCGGTCGTCATTTACACTTTAAATGACTGAATTTGTCCGTTTTCGGGTCGATCCGGCTTTTGGGACGATGATTTACTTCTGATTTATGTAATTTATTTCACTTTTATCTCCGATTTAATTCAATCTTTAATCGGTAGTCGAGTCGCGTTGTGTTGAGTTCACGATTAGTTACTCCTGTTCGTGATGCTCGAGTCCGAGCGACGAGTTACAGAGATTTTTGATGGAGATATCCCCGGTTCCGTCAGGGTGCCCTACGAACGCAGTGGAAGGCGGAAGGATTCTAGCCGGGGCCTCTCGAGTGGCTTGAAAGGTCAAACGTATCAAACTTTATTAATCTAACGCGCCCGGTCTTCACGCGGCTAAGAGTATCTCCCAACACGTCAGCAGAAACTGATGCGTAAGGAGGGCCGCTTCTCTCGGGGGCTGTTCTTTGCCACAGCGTGTTTTGTTTTGGGAAAAGTTACAACACTAATGTACGAGGTGCTGCACTCTCATTAATCTTGCGCCCCGTGGTTCGAAGGTCGTACAGAAAGCCTTCCGAGTGCATCGTCCCGTTTTACATCCCGCCACCGGAAGGGGAGACCTGATGTAACCGGGTGAGGCCGGCCCTCCGGGTAATCCGTCTAGCGGGAATCCCAATGCCCACGCTAATGAAAGTGTGGCGATCCATGGAAAGAACGTCGGCCGAGCCATCCGAGTTTGATGAACGGCCGAAACGGCGATGATGACGGTGACGAGATGGTCTATGAAAATGAAAACTGAAATTTTATTAACTCCCTTTTCCCCACGGGCCATTCTCCGTGGTGGGCGTTTACGAAAGTAAAAGCTTCGCTTCGGTCGGCCGCCAAAAGCGCCCGGTAATGAATTCTTTCTCCGGTCTTCGTGGGCCCGTGGCTCTTCATGTTTTCTTCGTTCGGTCGCGAAGATTGAAACTAAACGAAGTTTTCGTTTCATTTTTCGAGGCTCTGATGCTGGCCGCCAGCACCGAAGATTAATCAGCATCGCAGCGCATCTCTTGGGCGCCCCTTTTTGCCATCGATAATTAAACGGCAGTTTAACGGCAGGATTTTCCGTTTTTTTTACGTAGTGCTGCTTTCTAGTGTAATGTTTCTTGTTTTCGTTAAACCGCTTGGTTGTTAATTTCACCGGCTCTGTCATTAAACGATTTTAAAACATTTTCCTAAGAGAGTCCACCGTGGCCTCAATCCCACCTTGCATTTTTATGCCGATATGTGATCCGATCGAACGGTGCTGATTCGGTCAAGGTTACTGGCGATAAAATGTCACAGAAAGCCCGCGCCAGCCCATCGTTAATCGGCCAAACGCTGTCCTGTCGGATTAACCGCGGAGTCGCCTAATTTTGCCCCGTCCCCGTCGCTAACTTGACCGTGTTTCTGGCCCAGCTGTGTCGTCCACGCACACACGTGCCTGTGTATGTGTCAGTTGGGGCGGAAGAGGCCCCCTTAAGACCCCCACTCTCTTCCAGCGGACAGCGCACATTATGCGGCTCGCAGTTTTCACTTTCAGAGTTCTCACTTTCCGTCCGCAGCAAACCGGTTTGGCAACGATGGTGCTCCGATTTTTTCTGTTCACGATCGCTGTGAAGAGTGAGAAAAATCACGGCACGGTACGGTGCGCTGCGAATGGGGTCCCTATGCTCACGTTTATGATTGGCGCCTGACTGGCCACGATTTATGGCCACCTGGCGATCGCAGCTCACGCATTCGATTTGCACCGATTTCGACCGAAAACTATCCTGGTGCTACGTGGCCACCGATGTGACCGGCTTCCTTACGGGGTCTCTCCGTAGCGTCTCGGTTTTGCAATCAGGTCACCGAGCGGCCGCGTACATTCCGTTGCAACATGGCACTCTCACCAAAAGCAGCGACCCTTGTCACCAGGCGGCAAAAGGCGTTGCTGCCTGTTTCATAACCGTGGCGGCCACTCGCTACTTGGCCATCGCCATACAGGCACACAGGCTTGCTCCCACCAAGTGGAGCGTATAAACATACGGCTTGCGACACTGCCCGACCGACATCACTCGTGGCAAGCAATCCGCGCCCGATCATACCGGAACTCGTTTCGGCTCTCCGGCTCGTTTCGTTAGTTCCGCGCCCGGATTCGCCCGGTCGCTGGGAGACCTTCAGGGAGGAAAGCGGCTGAATTGCTGGCCACCGGGCGCCGGGGATTACGCGGGTTCGTTCGATAATTGCATCGCCCGTGCAGCTGCGGACACAATGACCATCATCATCAACTGACCGCCGCTGGAAAATCAGTTCCCCACGACGACGATGATGATGGCGCAAGTCTGGTGCAAGGTGGTGCCTCACCGTCTCTGGCTGGCTGGGGGTAGAGGGTACTTAAATTGCCGACCACCGATTGGACGTTCCGGATCGAAAGTGAGAGTACTTCTGGTGGAGTGCTTTAATCGGGGGTCACTAATAGCGCGTTGTCACCTTCCGGAAGTTGGCGATTCTCTGCCCTGGAGCTAGACTGAACCGCCCGGGAACTGGCCCGGGAGAGAGTATTTTCGCAAAAGAGACGCTAAGGGAAACCCCTTTTTGTAACGCTGCGAAAAAGGGGCTTCGCAGCTTCTTCCCCGTAATATTGCTTGAAATATTATCCAAAATTAATTAATCCCCTCGGCATTAATAATGGCCACTGGTCGCCGGAGGGATCGGATCGGATTTTTTTTTTGTTAATAACCGCGTGCGCATTACGCCTTTTCGGGCCGCGGTTACTTTATGATGCGGTGGAGAATGTGGAGAAAATATACGACCCACTGTGTCTAACGTCCTAACACGCTGCCCGAGGCTGCCTTTCGGGGAAGGTCATAAAGCACGCCGCTCCCACCGTGGCGTATCCCACGTCGATAATAATTATAAATCAAATCCGCACACCACCGGGCCTACGGGGAAGACCTTTATCTGGCTGCAGTCAGCGGCAGAAGACGTTCGATAGGAGCGAGAGGGGGCCTTTTGGGGCCGCCGGTGAAAGGAACACTTTGGAGTCCGCGTTCGGGTGCCTTTGGCCGGGCACCGTTGGGATGGAAGAAATTTGTTGAGGCCGACAAAAAATGGCGCGCGATTATCACCGCTGTAAATTAATTTTTATTCCACGCATTCCCCGGATCCGGGCGCCCAACAATTGGGTTACTAACGAGACGAGGCACTCAGGCGCGCCCCTCACAGGCACAGGGCTTCGGTGACCTAAATTGGGGCGCAAGTTTTTGTGCCGCCCGGCATTTGGCCGGCATTTCTTGGCTTAGAGAGGTTCAGAAAAACGGTTGCACATTTAGCGCGTCAGGTTTTTTGAAGCTTAGTGAAAATGCAAAACATCAAACAATGGAGCAACATCGTCTGGTTCGTGTTTTTGTTTTCTCTGACCACTGGCACTGCAGCAAAAATAACGGCCCCGGGTGCGGCTGCAACTTGTGTTGCGTGTAAAATTCGTTCTCCTATCGATCGTGGCAAAAGATCAAAGATCGCACAGTAGCATAATGGTGTGGTTTCGGGTGCTGGATAAACGCAGGATAAACTGCCACGAGACACGTCTATAATGCATCTGCTTCGGCTTTCCGACTGCGTTGCAAATGGACCGAGGGCACCTGCAATGCTGTTATTGTTGAGGGTATAGCTAAGCTAACAGCTTCAAAGCGAACAGCATAAGCATCTTGCTTCGACTGCACCGCTGAATAATCTGGACTGTCTGGGACTCCCTTTCAAGACTTCAAGATTCGCCGCACTCCCGTCGGCGGAACAGAAATGATTTAATTCACTATCGGACCGCTTCTAACTGTAGCCATGACGGGCTTTTCTCTGCTCGACCGCAACATCATTCGATCAGTGTGATTGTGGGTTTACGTTTTCTCGGCGTAACTCCGGCCCCGTTTTGACCTTTCTTCTTTCCACTTTCAGGCGATAGACGGAACTTGATCTACGGTCGATCCTTTCGAAGCGCTAGAACCCAAGTTGATAACGGTGTAATCGGGTGGACCAGCATCATCATCGCGACATCGTGGAAAGGTCCCAAAGACGCGACAACAGATAATCCGTGAAGAATCCATAAAATCGTCTCGGTCCAGCTTCGCCGTGCCACGTTCTATCCGATCGAAAGGGAAAGGGCAACAGTTGGTGGACAGGTCGTAGTTCAAGTCACCAGCCGCAGAAGACAGACCTGTCACAACACGGAAGAAGGGGCCCTTACGAAGGTGTCAACAACGACGTGTCGTCGTGGTGCGACACATGTAACCGAGTGTACCCTCCGGTGGGGGGATCTGACCCGAGCTCGCTCGAGCGGGGGACAGTGAGATGATGATCGTCTGCCACAACCTCCAGCGCGCCTGGACCTAGAGCACCGTTGCCGTTGTTGGCTGAGCAGGAACCAGCAAACGGATCGATTCGATGCACCCCGTCGGGCCGGGAGTGAGAGAGAGTCGTGTGAAAAACGGGAATCGAATCGCGCCTTGCCAGAAGCGGGCCTAAAGCTGTGAAAAGCAAGACAAAGAAAACGGCAAAGAGAAGCGCAAACGCATGAACGCGTGAGAGAGAAAAGAGAAACGAACACAACAACGATAACGACAGCATAAAAGGAGTAAAGAGAAAGAAACAAACACAGCAACACAGAAGAAGTAACAAATGGTAAAAAAAGAATAAAAGCAAAAAAAGAGAAATGCAAACAAACTAAGAACAGCGCGCCCAAACAGAAAGGGGAGGCGAAAGCGAAACGCGTGAGAATTGAGCAGTCATCGATCGATCACCGATCGAGTGCGCGAGCCGCGCGCTAGGAAAGCGAACTGGAACTATTTCCGTATTCTACCGGAACTCACCGGATTTCCGGCTCACCAGTGAGAGTGGTGCGTGGTGAAATCGATCCGAACCGAGGCGGTCGAAAGTGCTGTGCTATCTATCAACGTGATCTTCTTCCTGACCGGTCGTGTGCGTTGGGTGTGCGATCAATTGTTAGTGTAATACTTGTAAGGTGGTGGAGTGTTTTGAGTCGATCAAACATCGAACCTCTCGAACAGCAGCAGCTGTAAGTGTCAGTTCCACGTGTATCGTCTTTGTGAATTGTCTGCTTCGATCAACTAACGCTTGCAACAGGTACGTGTTCCATGTATGTTATTATTTTCTAGTTTGCTTGTCAACTCCTAGCGATGATCGTGCGAGCGATAGAGTTTGCATTTCGAGCGTTCTTACAGACCCCAAAAGAGTATCCCCTTCTGAAACGGAGATCAAACTGGTTGGAAGAGCCGGATCTGGCGGGGAGCCGCCGCTGCCGGATCGAATGCCGGTTGATCTTGATTGATGAGCACCGGCTGCTGCTTGCCATGAAATTAGAGTCCTCTTGTTTGGGCTGTATTTCCTGTTCCATTCGATTGCCCACCATAAAGGCTTCTCGTAAGGATGCCCGTAGCACATTAGCATATTTGAGGAGGCTTTATTGGGACGGGTCGCATCGCGCGATCGCCGCTATGATCGATTTCCAAACCTTCGCGCCGGTGCGATGTTTATTTCCAATTAATTTACGAGACTCATCTCTCGCCCCGTGACGGAGTGCTGATCGAAATCTGAGATTTCAATCGCCCGATCTCCGTAATGAAGATGTGCTTCCTGGATGTTTGTATCTAACTTTTTGCAGGCGCTGGTGGTGTCCTCTGGTTGTCTTTTCGATCGATATGTTGATTTAATTTACTGATACAGGGCCCGGGGTTAAGTGTTTGCAATGCGTGCAGTGACTAATCGCATCCCTCGCTGGGTGCTCGACGATGGATGATGCGCCCGTGATCACCGCGCCACATACTGTCCTCGGGCTAATGTCCCCCATCGCGCACCCTGACTCACCGTACATTGACTCCAGCCGGGGGGGGGCCTGGGTTGATGGCAGAAGAAAGTGTACAACTTTTTGTCACTCCAAGCGCGCGTGGATCGAATCGAGACCACCAGCCGAGGGTCATCAGCGATAAGTTCGGCTGATTCATTACCTGTGACCCCCCACTGACTGGAACTGGCTGGGAGTTTCCGTGGGGTGATCGGGCCGCGAAATCGACTCCGCAACCTTCGCGGCCCGTCGATGCGTCAGACGTTGTCGCCGCTGCCGGGAAGACGTTTCTTGTCGAATCGCAGCCACAAAATGAAGTTCATTCTTCCGGCCGGCCCCGGACGACGACGGGGAGACTAACACGGACAGCACCACACAGCACCACACACACGTAGCCACATAATTCTATCGATCCGGTATCCGATAGCAATGACACGCCGGCGACGGCGGCCAGAGCTCTCTCGAACCGATCGATCTACAAGGACTTTTGTGTGGCGTGAAGGGAGTTCCCCGTGTTTTTGCGTTCCCTCGGACACAGACACACGAACGCACACGCATCTTCCCGGGACGGGGCCCACACCCTGCGCCGAAGGAGTTGCTGAAGTGCCGATTTCAGTTGACTGGTGCGTGTCGAACGGGAAACACGGTGTGACGTGCGAGGCATTGTGCATCGTTTGCAATTTTATGCTCTCCGGGATATTGCAGTAATTGTTGTTGGTTGCCGGTCCCTAGTGCAACGCTAAACTGTGCGTCCCTGTCGATGGTTTGGCTTTTGCGCCGCATATTAAGTGCTCATTAGTGTGTGGTCTCAAGTGAAGTCACGTGAAAAATCGACTTGACTCCCTGGTCGGTGGGGGGCCGCACTAAAAGTAGACTCTAAACCCAATGCCCAACATGGGTGCTCCCGAGGCGCCATCGATGCCCACCGCCAGTGAGTGAGTGTTTGATAATAATTTCTCCAGCTGGTGGTTCCGGAATCAGGTTGTAACGTTCCCGTCATGCGAGAGAGAGAGAGCATCGTGACGGCGACACTTGACAAACCGGGAAGCCAGGAGCCGTGGAGCCTGTTCTAACGAACCGCTCACGCAACGCCGGCGTGTGGCAGTTGATTGATATATGCATTTTAATCTAATTTCAAGTTAATAGATAACTGTACACACCGGTCCGTTCGGGTGACTGAACGGCGATCGCCGGCGGGACTTCCTGGTGAGGATTCCTGGTCTGGCCATTTTTTATGCTGCCCCACGGCTTCCGTCCTGAGCGCACGTTACGAAACTACCGCCAAGGTGGTGGCACTACCCGAGCATTGAATAATTTCCCGGTTCCGATTAATATGCATGGCGTGATCGGTTCAATAAGATATTCCGAAACGAAACCGAGGTAACGACGTGGCCACAAGTGGCCATCCGTCGCACGGCGTACGGAGAGCACCTGGGGTCGATTTTTCGCCGAGACGAGAAAAAGGACGATGCATAAAATTGCCTCACATTACACATCCATCGAGCCATCGCGTGGTAGTTAAATATAGATCAATGCAATTGGCGTTCGGTTCCTGACGGCGGGAGACGGGTGAGCCTCTTCTGCAGTCTGCAGGTGCCGATCAGCGTGGCTATTTGATTCCCAGGTTGTGTGCCTTTTTTATGCTCGGCAGTTAGAGGAGAGTAGTTAAGAAACCGGTAAAACGGACGCTATCCGCTTTGCGCGCTGCTGCAGAAGACCTGCAGAATGGAACAGGTGGCGCGTCCTTTGCGGTGCAACTGCACCGTGGTGAGCGTTCCGTGCCCGAAACGCTTTTTCGTTCAAACGAATACCCTTCTGGAGTTCTTTCGTTTTTTTGGATAGCTCAAACGTGACTTAGAAGTTGGGTCAAGATAAAAATATTTAGAGAGTAGATAGCAAGGATCACACTCGCCAAAAAGGGCAACGAATGTAGAAACTCCCAAGGAACACCGTCCTAAGGACCATCCATTCGCCGTCGGAGTGAAACGTTGCTTTATGGTGGCATTAAAAAACAAGGAACCGGTGCTACAAACCGATTTGCAGCACTTGTAACGTGGCCCTCTGGGCCGGGCAGGGCTGAGCACTCCACATTTAATGCACTGGACTATGGCCGTTTTTCACCCTCATGTTTATCTTTCGCGTTCTCTCTCTCTCTCTTTCTGTGGAGTGCACTTTCTGCGTAACGATCATAGTTTGATCGCTCGTTAAAAAGTTCTCCCGGAACCACTCCGGGATTACAACGTCGTCGGCGTCCACCGGTTCTGCGGTGGGCGCCCAACTTTATACGATGTGTTTGCCGGGCGGGAGGATATTTTTCTGCCAACGGGCACAGAATTATGGCACAGACCCCCCGAAGTTTCCCTGGGTTTCCTGGCTGGGAACTTTTTTCCCTGGGCCCGGCTCAGCTCGGCCCGGAAGACTGTCGGCCGGATGTTTGCAGTGTAAGGCACCCGGGCGCGGCGGTGTGCATTTCGATGATTGCAACGTCGGAGTGCCGGAGTCGGGCTGCTGAATTATTGAGAGAACTTTTTCGTGGCCGCGCGGCTCGCCGATGGAGCGGATTATCGACTGGTCCGTTACAGAGTTGGCCGGGACCGGCGCATAATTTGATTGTAAATATTTGATAAGGCTGTGAAAGTTTGCCGGCCGCATTCTGGGCCCCGGAATCCGGAGGCGAGCGAGACAGCCGCCCTATCGGCCTGTCGGGTTTCGGCTCAATCCTACGAGATTTCGGCCCGGATCGGGTTGTCAATTTCCAGCGTGTGGACCATCAAATATTGATGGATGTACTCAGTGCTACAAACTGTGCTGGTCCGGCACTACTGGAGAGAGAGAGAGTGCGCTCCGCTAGAGCGTCTTAATGCAATTAGTTTTCCAAAACCCCTTTCGGAACGATCCCGCAGGGGGTCACTGTCGATTGCACCGGGCGGCTGCTGCCTGTGGCTGCATTATGCACTCGCCTCGACTCCAAGATCCACGCACTCAGGGAGCGGCTTTAGACCACAAGACGAGGAACAATGAGCAAATTTATCATCCAATCCGCGCGTCCGCTTTGTCGTGGTGCTGCAGCAGCAGCAGCAAACAAACAAACATATCATAAATAACGAATCTTCTGCACCCCAGTCCCAGTGTCGGGAGGGCTTCTTCTCAGCTCCTAAGACTCGGGCCAGCCATCGGACGGCTGGCCGGCGAAGACAAACAGCGACAATTCCGGGGCGTCCGGCGTCGTCTTATCGTCTTCCTTATTTCATTAATCATACGCTTTCCTCATGCACTGTTTGTTTTCTGTGTTACTACACGGGTTATTTTCGCCATTACGCTTTTGCGCCAACAACGATTGTGCGTTTGTGTTTGCCCTGACCGGCCGCTGCCCGGCTGAAGGCGCCCGCTGAGGATGCTTTACTTTTTTGTCGCTTGTTTTTCGTTGCCGTTGGTTTTATGTTGCCACCCTTTCGGATTCGGTCCGATGTGTCTCTTTGCGGTCACAGGTTTTATGAAACGCGCTCCTTGCGGTTCTGCTGCCGGTATCAATTTTCCAGTTTTCATTCCCTGGCCCCACCATCACCACCGATGGCCGATGGCGTTCCGGTTTCTGGGCTGGAGTGGATAGCGAATTATTCATCGATAACCACCCCGGGCCTGGCCGTGTCCGGCGATCCAATTCCATCCCGGGAATTGGTTTCAATCGGAAAACTTGTTCCGTTTCAATCTTGCACAATCAGCGGAACGTTCTCGGCGGACGCTATCGCAGGCTCCTAGAACCTCCGGTGCCATATTTGTAGATGGCCAGATTGCTCTCCGCTTCCCCGCTGATCGCATCCTACGAGCGGGCTCTCGGGAGCGCCTCGAGCTTCAATTATCATTTTCCATTTATGTGCACGGCCGCGGCCGGATGGAAGGCGGTTAAAAGTTTCCCCGTTTTCGCCGCACGACCCCCCCTACATCGGCCAAAGCATATCATATCTGGCGGCATCGCTTCTCGGCCGTCGGCATATTTTTGCATCTGTTTTGCACATTTAACTGAGACCCTAGTAATGGGGAACCATTTGTTATGACCATATCTCGGACGGGAAGTTTGCTGCAATCGTTCGCGATGGTGGTGCAGTGGCCACAATCAGCAAACGGAACTAGGCAGCAGTAGTGACTGGTTGACCGTGCAGCACCAGAGCCACAGGTTGCTCCTGCGTCCAGAAACTAGTGGTCTGCCGGCCGAGGTCCTGTGTCTTCATCCCCAAAAACCAACCGAACCCCTTTGTGACCGCTGCCCAATAGTTCGATGAACGTTCGCTAGGTTTCCTTTGGCCACGGCTGATAAACGGAGCAAACGGAGCACGACAGTAATCATTATCGTAGTAGCGTCACAGAGCTCTCCAGTTCAGGGCCCGCACTCGGACGGCTCGTCCTGGGGAGAGATTGAACAAATAAAGACATGCAGCCATAATGGATGGGCTCAGAAGCGTGAGTATCACGCCCATGGCCCTCGGACTGACGTTTTGATTGATTTATGGGCTTTCGGTCCCACCGGGACAGAACCTGCGCAGAAGAGAAGGGTCTAGGATTTCGTAGCTCAACGAGCAGAACGCCGAGATAAACGGTCTCCCGAAGGTGCCACAAAACTAGGTGAGCGCTTCGCTTCCGTCCAGGCAGTTGATTGATTGACACATCTTGCGCCAGGACGAGACGGCGCAAGGACGCGTGGCGAAACCGGCCACCGTGGGCTCCCTTCGACGTTCTGGGTGCGTTCATTAGGTACGCGTGCGGTCAAGAATTCCCCAGAGCAACGGGGCAGACAAGATAACGACCTCATCCGAAGATGCTCGGTGGTCACAATCTTATCGACGAAGCATCTCCATTACGAAACCGAGACGGCTCGACGACTTTCGGGCATTTATCACAGTCAGCACAGTCACGATGCACGATTAAAATCAATCGATTTGTGATTCGTTATTCGAGTGCTGCATCTTGCACCCGGTGTGTCGTCGTTTCATAAGTCCAGCAGCGGCAGCGACGACACCCGGCCGACCCGCGGGCTGAAAACTGGAACGTGGCCTCATTCGGCGCCCCGGCCCTGCGCTGTGAATTGTTACAAAATGCAATCGAAAACATGCAGCAACCTTCCGGAGAGGGTTGTTGCAGCTGCTGGTGGTGGTGGTGGTGACGGCGGTTTTGTGCCAGAGGTGGACACACCCAATTAGCCAAGGCGACAAGGGACGGTGCAATGGCTTTCTCTCTGTGATTGTTATGCGCCACGACTTCTGCCCGTGAAACGTATTATGAGAGATGTGAAAAATCAATTCGAATGAAAATGGTTCGACGATCGGTTCGGTTATGTCACTTGTGCCATTCACCTTTTTTGTGAGTCTCTTCTTCAAGTTGACACGTCAGTTTGAACATTGGTGGACTTTTAAAATTATTGTGGCCCAAGTTTGGCCCAAAACCGAGCGCCAACAAACTCATCGCCCTCATCTTAGTGGTTGATCGAAAGCAGAGTCGTAGATTTATCGCTACGGGTGACAAATGGCATCGAGGGAAGTCACGAATCTGATCCTGGCCAGAAGTTGTCGTTTGGGGCCGCCCTCCGTTGTTGTCTTCGTGGTTTGGCCGAGGATTAACACCTTCCACAAAAACACTACGACAAAATCCACCCTGTTTGTTTGTCTCGCCGGCCTCGGATCTCCTCTGTTTTATGGCCCCTCGAATGTACCGCAAAAGACCCAGACCACCGAAACCACAGGCTGGATAAGCGGACGTTCCCTTTCACTTGACGTTTTACGTTGGGCGTTTCTCGGATCCCTCGACATTAACGGCACGGTAAAAAGTGGTGGTGTTGAAGAATGGTGGCAGGCGAGCCAGCCAGCCAAGTCCCATTATCGGATGGACCCGAAATCTTCGATCTCCCCGGGCGGGACTGACTAATGGAGGGCGTGTTGGCATGACAAATATCTTCTCCGCCGTTCGATAGTTTTGGTCCCATCCGAAATCTAGGGGAACTAGCCTGCAAACGAAATGTCCCGTCTGTTGGGTGTTTGGGGAGGGTGAAAACTACAAATTACTGCGCCCAAAAACAACCTGACAACGGATGGAACCGAAGAGCAGAGCAGCAGCAGCGACTGTCTTGAAGTAAAGGTGTATGCATGGATTTCGAGCCGTACCAAACCTTCTTTAATTTCTATATCCATCCCAAGACCTGAGGTCATCTACACTACAGCTCCGGATCGGTAAGAAGCTTGGGGACTCGTTCGCCCCCCTAAATTCTTTCGAGAATGCTTCACTAATTAGTGGAATGGCAAGCCACTCCCGGGGAGTTGGGAATGACGCCACCTCGCTGATCCACGCCACATCATCCACGGGTTAATAAGTTCCAAAAGAGGATCGCGCGAAGAACGGCGATCTTCGACTCATCTGCTCCCCTGCAATAAATTCTAAACCGTCGTTAGAGGCGTCTCCCTGTTGAACTTTACGGCGCAAGAGCATTCGCCGTCGTCGTCGTCGTCGTAGTGTCGAGTGCCTAATGTTCTGCTGCTCTGTTCCCCAGCTTGGAGGTGAACCGACGACCGACGATCCGATGTTTACCGTTAACAGCAATGACCGTCCAAAATGGACGGGCACCGACGACAGAGCACTCTCGAGAGCACTTCGGTCTTCGGAAACGCCACATCTCCTTGGCCATCACGGAGCCATGGGCCCGGAGTCTGTAACCAGAACTTCGGCATCGACCGACGACGACGACTTCCCCATGGTTAGTTTGTTGCCGTGATCGGTCGCAAGGAAAATGGCACACGATGCGGTTGGCGGCCATCCGTTTCTCGGTCAATGTTTCTCACGGTTGCAAATTTTACGGCAAACTCACGTTCTCAGCAATAAATTCCACGCCATGGGTTCCGATGGGTGGGGAGGGGGGTGGTCAATGTTTTTGTTTTGGTTAGTCGGAAGTTCATCGTCACGGCATTCCCGGCATGGCCCCGGATCAGAAGGGGCGGACCGTGTCGGAAGGAAAGTAGTGCCTTGCTACAAAATCTCCCCGTCCGGAAACTTGATCCTTGGGCTAGCATTCAATCTCGGTCCCTCAAGCAGCAGCTCAAGGGGGGTAGGCAGGTTGAAATAGAAGATCAGATCGGAACCAGGAAGACGCAACCGACACGGCACACTGGTCGCCGGATGCAGGAGTATTACTTTCTTGGCTACCCAAATCCGGCTGGCAGTTGCCAATCGTTCAGGAAGTCGAACCGAAACTGAAAATCTTCGTTACGCCAATCCCCAAAACCTCAGACCTGGTGACGTCATTAGAAAAATATGAAACATAGTCGTGGAAGATCGGCCTTTCGAGAAAATGACGTATCAATCATACCTGGTGTTTGGTAGCTGCTGGGGGCCGACGGGGCCATCGCGACACGTGGACACAACGTGTCGTCCGGTCACCATCTCTCCATCCGTCAACAGCCCGTCTCATCGTGACAGTAGGAAGCGCGACCCGGACACTGGCCGATCTGCTCGTGGAACCGATCCTACAACCGCGGTGTCCGATGTCACGCGGTGGTGAGGGTCTCTGGTAGCAGCAGCAGGATCGTTGCGTGAAATGCGGATGACCGACTGCTGATCGGATTTGGGCAACGGGGGAAATACTATTTTTAGTGACACAGCTGTGGCGGTGTCGAGAATTGTTTGTTTAACAGCGAAGCGATTAGCGGCGACGATGTGAAACGATGCTCATAAAAAGCGGATACGTTTGCCGTGAAACATTTAAAATTATGTATCAAGATGGCGTTAGAAATGGCCTCCCATCAACCGCCCATGACGAATGAATTCCGTGTGTTTTCGAGAAGCTTCGTTGGTTTTCTTCTGTTTTGTAGTCCAAAAAGATGATGTTTTAATTGAAACCGGCACTCGTTCGGGCCGGTGCCATTACCTACCAGTAATTGTGCCCTGTTTTCTAGTTATGATTAATGACAGACCGTAGTCGGTCACTTTCAACTTTGCACAAACATTGATTGATTGATTCCTCTTCTGTCACGGGGCGTGCGGGCTCTTAAAATCGAAAGTTATTAATCGAACCAAAACCCCGCTGGCCTCTGCTGGTGAACACCGTATATTACTAGGGGGAAAAGTCACCTCCGACGAGTAATTAACCGTTGGGCAATTAACTTTGAATTATGGTGCTCGGTGCTCTATTGAGCCAATGTCATTTTCTTTTCATTGACATTCGAAACAAGCCACTAACAAGCTGCTAATGAGCCTCACGCCCACCAGTGCTCCGTTTCGGGATTGGCAATTAGTATTGCGAAGAGGACTGGCTGCTAACCATTAGCTCTAGGGGCACCTTATGAGGCATCTTAGTACCCGGAAAAGCGCGAGCAAAGCATCTCCAAGGCACTTCTTTTCAAGCTGGAGCTGCGAGTTGAGAGCACTCCTGGGATCGCTCGAGTCCAAATCTGGCGCTTACGAAACAACCACGAATTGCTGCCACGTCCTCGTCAGCGAGTGAGGCAACGACGCACAGCCATTAGTAGCCCGGTACGTCCGCCCGTAACTGCTCCTTAATTCCTTCACGGCACCACGCTTCACGGTTCCGATCGTTTATTAATAACAATTAAGTCAGGGGCGTTCATAAGCAGTTCGAAGACCCGCCCGGAGAGGGATCGATTGCGAAGATGCGCGCGCACCGCGGAGTTACTCACGATTGCGTCGTTCACCTCGCCACTTTCGCCTTTCGTTCCTGCGATCGCCTGGGTCATCGTCACTGAGGTTATCGGTCGGTCGGGAGTCGGTTGGGGTTGGCAAACTTCTCGCCGTGGTGCTGCGTGATTTATCGGAATCCGCGCGAAATCGATCGATGCTGCTGATACGACGGGGACGTGTCGACTTGGCTGCGGCAATTTCAAGAAGGAAGGTGTCAAGGTTGTGGGGCGGCCAACGAACTCTTTGAAAAGCCACTTACCACCACGTTGCTGCACTAATCCTAATTAACGTCCTTGCGATAGAACGGCCATCTCGGCCATTTGATCATGTGATAAGGTCACGTTACCTACTTTACGGTATCGATAGTTTCTTATATGGTTCTACCGCTTTTTGCCGCCGCGCGAAACCTAACGGAGCTCCGGAGTGCCACGGATTCCGATCCGTGGTACAGTTATGAGAAGTGTTAGCGTCGAGTTATAGAACAGCAGCAGCAGCGGAGCTGGCCGCTGACTGGTATAATGCTAATGTAGATTGCTGTCGGAGGGGATTTTGGCGAGGCTGAAATGAGGCTACTTCTGGGGCGGCTGGCCCAAGGAGAAGAGAACACGAAATGGCAACCATCGCCAAAGGAGAACAACGAGGGTGCGCGCTAATGGAACTGGAGCAGGAGCAGCGACCGGGTATGCAATCACCGGGGGCCCGCTGACAACGGGGATTCCTCGGTGGACCAGAATTGCCAGCGCGCAACGATCAGGATGATCTAGATGAAGCGGATGAAGACAAACTGTTGTTTTCGTGAGCCTCTAGCTGGTTAGCCCAGAATACAATCTAAACGAGTTGGGGACCCCGACAACTGTGGTTTCGCTTTGTGGCGTCTCGGTAATCACGGCCACGGTGTGGATGATGAATGTAATTTCGCGTTTCCATCACACGGAACGGGAGTCGAACTCAGGGTGTCGACTTAACGGTACCGACAAAGAACGAGCGACAAAATAACTGTCCAACAATTTTAGTTATTAAAGGAAATTAGAAAGCAAAATGGGCAAGTTTCGGTTGTATTCTACAAACCAGAGCAGCATTCATTTCGATCAAGTGCGCGAAGGTCCGCGAATAAGATCAAAACAGATCGACACTTTGCAGCGAAGACCACTCCCGCCAGAAAGGCGGGTTATGGTTCTGTCCTTAAACATTTCTTAGCTGCATTATACTTCGCCGAGGCGGGGCCCCGAGAATTAACAGCCGTCGCCGTCGAGTGTCTGTGGAGAGGGTTTTCGGTATAAATAAATCCTCGGAAGGTAGCTCAAGCGTAGCCTCCGGGTCGGAGGATGTGCATAAAATGCGGCGTTGGAAATGCATTTTATGCTCCTTCCTGCCTCTGCCCGTGTGGTTTTTTGTGCCGTGCGATGCGTAAAAGTTTACGCCACCCGCCTCGAGAAGGTGTCATCCGCGGAAGTGTCGAATTGCGTACGCGCACTCACTTCACGGCGGCTGGCGGCGGCGTGGGGACAACCGCTTTCAACCGGGTTCAAACGTGCCGAAGGATCATGTGCGAGCGCGCCCGTGAAATCGGAGCGAATCCGCCGAGACACACAAAACGCCCAGAACTGCGATTCGTTTTCGGCGTGTGCTGCGTGCCATTTCCGGAAGATGGATGACGTTTATGGCGATGACGATGGTCGTCGTCGTCGTCGTCGGGGCCGCCCGATGTCCTCCCGGAATCAGCCCCGGGTGTCTAATTTCTCTCGCTATTCGGATTTTATGGCCACACATGAAAGCAATCCGCCGACTCGCGGAAGGCGAATGCACTCTTCGAAGGTGGTGACCATTTTTTTTGCTTCGTTTTCAGCATTGCACAAACGTCATCACGCCCTACCAAACTGCTTTATTTACGATAACGACAGTCGCGGAAAGTCGTGGTCCTGTCTTTCTTTCGCGGACGAATCGCGTCCTCGGTAGTTTCGGTCCCGGGAAATTCGCGACGGAAGAAAGTGCTCCGAAACGTCCGGAACGGGTAGATGCAGCCCTGGGAGTGTTGGGAACCTAGTTGAGGACACTCGGTGTTTTGTTGAGTTGCACCGGTTTTTTTCAAATTTGGAAACCTACACTTTGTTTATACGAAACAAATGCTCAGCGTTTCGCTTGTCGACACAATCGCAGACATCCTCAACTCAATACCTGACACATCCATCCGTTTTTTCCGTTCTAGATCATAGCTGTTGGCGACTCCGGACCCCCCCTCGTTTTACTGGGCAGACAGTATGTTTTAGCGTGTAAATGACTTCCTTGCACCGACGGTAAGTGGTTTATTTTTGTAAACTTAAATCGATAGCCCAAAGCGAACCAGAAATTGGGACGTGGACAACCCGACCGATTGACAACACCGATTCCCGATTCGCGTCGGCTAGAAGTTAATTAAAAATCGCTTCGCTAGCCCGCAGACAGTGTTTTTGTGGCGCCTCGGCCAGGTTGGCTCCTGGTCTTCCGGCTAAGGCTTTCGGCAACCCAAAGGTGACCGGGTGGCTAGCAACTAATGCATACTGAAGCAGACGCACAGGTTTTCAAAACATGCCCATTGGCGAGGGCGGCTAGCCTAGCGGCTGCGTAGACAAAATGGCCAAAAATCCTCCGTGGTCCCACCGCGGCGGCACCCATATCGACGAAAGTCAACATTGTTGATGTGCGTTCGTGTTACATTGGCACAAAAAATTCATTCATTGCTTCCTGGCCGGTCCCGGCCCCATGATGTCCCCAAAAATTTTCGCCGGCTCCGCGGGTTTGCTTTTATTATTATGATAATTTTTTTTCGTTAACCTTCCCAAAATCTGCGACCGAAAGAATTTGACCGACGACCACCACGGCTATCGGATTTCGCGACCATTTTTTCGCCCCTTTGGCCGGCAGTGTCGCGACGCACGCGAAACGCATGACGTACGCACATAATTTTGGACATTTTCCTGCACACTGGACATTATGGATGGCTCAGGCCCCCTTACGGGTAATGATGATGAGGATGTTGATAATGTCGGCCGCCAATCAGGGGGGGTGCGTTCCGAATCGGGGCCTGCCATTAGGGCCCAGAGTTTGTGGTCTAATTTTTGTTGGACACCTCTCAACACCGAGCGAGCTGCGACCGTTCGAGATAACTCTTCCATGGGCTGGGTCCGTAAAATTATTCCAAATGATGTGATCCGATGTGATTGTTGCCCGAAATTTCCAACCAGTTTTTAGTCACGGTTTTGAGGCCATTTTTTAATGGCCGCCCCCCAAACAAAATAAACGAAATGCTCCCGTTGATTGTGGTCAATTTTACGATCAATTTAAACTCGTCCTAACCGTCCCAGTTGGGCCAGTTGGTTAAAGACCCCAGGTGATGTGTCAATCATCCCGTCCCGTCATTCGCTGTTTCGTAATGCGCCGGCATTAGGGGCCGGCGACCGAGTCCGTTCGAAAATTCCAGAAGCCACCCCAAAGGGCTTCGATGCGCTTTCAGTATTCATAGACCGGGCGCTAATGCAATCGCACCCCGAAAAGGCTCCGGTCCTGCATCCCACAGACCGGCCGAAGAACCGACCCAATTTCTACTCCGAATCAGGTCGCGCCAGCCCGAGGTGTGCACAGCCAATCAGGTGGAGCGCCCGCTCGTCCCGAAATCGCTGTCGCTCACTGGACGGCGGGTTCAGTCATGTTTGTCCGAGGTTGTCCGAGATTTGCCCGCCTGGCGTCGAGCGCCCCAAAAGCTCGCCGATGGCTTTCACCTTGGCCCAGTGCGCTGCGGGCATAGTTTCCATTCCTGCAGGGTGCTGGCTTCGCAATTAATCGCGACACCGAACCAGGAAGCCCGTCGGTCGACTGGCCATCGGTCTGCGAAAGGGTCCGACATTCCCGGGAAATTTGAACCCTCGATAGGCGTTTGCTCCGCCGGCTGGCAGGCAGGAGATGGTTCATTATCATTTTTTCATGCTCATCGGGACTCACTTGTGGGACCCAGGCCCCCCGAAGGGTCCATCGGCCAGACTCGGGTGAAAAGTGTTTCCACCCAGAATGGGTGAGAAAACAACTGAATGTCGAGCATTGGGGAGGGCTGATGGGGCAGGAGAGTCAGTCGGAGGTCGAGAAATGTCTCGAGGCGCCAAAGCGATCGTCCGGTCGCGCTTCGGTGCACTTTGGGGACGGCGTAAAAATACCACCTTTCGTTCGCCGGGTCCGCCGGGACCCGGACCGAAGGCTATAAGTAGAGTGACCCAGCGGGGGCCCTTCGGTGAAAATATCTCCGAAACCGAAAACTGTCACCTTCAATCGGTCCCGTAATGGGTTTCGGTGCAGGATTTCGGTCGGCTCGCGAGACGCTCTAAATGTCGGGGCGCGCGACCATCACGGTTCTGGAAGATCGTCTCGCCCGGTGCATTGGCGCCCCACCTTCGGCACGGCCTGTTGTCCATAAATCAGTCTTGAAGGAGGCGGCACCACCAAGGAGGGGCTGATCTTCGGTCACGTTCTTGACGTACAACGGCCGGCTGATGGTCGGACCCTGGGTTGAGTTCGGGATAATGGGTTGTGCATTAAAAATAATTATTTATGATCCGCTTGCCGATGCGGCCGCCAGTGGTGGTTCTGGATGGATGAATTTCGCCCGTTCTCGGCGGCGTTGTCCGATTCAGTGCATTATCCAGTGCAGTCGCGTGACGCTCACAGACGACGACCATATTCCGCCACGGTTAATCGAGATGATGCCCCCCCAATTAGGGAAGCTATAACCTTTCCGACGCACTATTACGCGCATTGGCCATGCGAATTCGTTTCGGTGTGTTGTGTAAAGGCACCTCATTAAAGAGCCTTGCCTTCCGTGGCATTTCTCTTGCAGGGACGGTAGACAGAAATAGGTAGCAAGTTGGAAAAGTTTTAGACGGCAATAATGATGCATTGAAGCAAGATGCTTAAAACGATCACCGTAATGGGCTTCTGATGATTCAATGATTTCTCATTGGATTGGTAAGTCTGTAATAATTTGTCAGCAATTTAAATCTAAACCTTTGTAGGGTTTATAGAAGACCGAATTTGCCGTTTCGTCGAGTTTCGACAGTTTTTGATGGATCATTCCCTCCCGATCCCACCAAACACATAACATAATCAGTTGTTTCAACCCAATCCAGAACTGTTGTCGTTTGTGGTCTGTTACAGGATCTCCGCAAAATATGATCCTATTTTTTAAGCAATAAAATTTTGACAGCACATGACAATATCGTCGCAAAGCTGTCCTCTTTACTCCCAAACCTCTCGGCAAAGACCAATTTCACACCTCTGCCTCCGTGAACGGTTTCGCTCGATGAAACGCCGATCATTAACGCACCAGTAAGGAGCACCCCAGCATCGACACCCGCCGCTGGTGTCGCGACAAGTGCTCCGATGCTCCGAATCCGGAGTGGTTACCCGCGAAAAACGTGAAACAGGTTCCGTCGGTGTGGCGGCTTCTTGTGCTCCGGCTCCAACCAAACCGGAGGCAATGCGAAACTTGTTTGAAAACAGGTTAACATTTACGGCGGTGGCAACGAAAATAAATCTCCCAGCACCGTCCCCATCGGCCATCGGTTCAAATCGGTCGGGAAGACCGACTGGCGCAAAACCCCCCAAAATGTGAAACAAAAACTGGACCTTCGCGGCGAGGCACTTTCGATCGTAACGCGATGGCGCGAAGTTTCACTTGCACTCTTCGTGGCTCACGATGGTGATTGGGAAGGTATCGGACAGCCCGGGGGCAGCAGCACCAGGCACAATATTCTAATGGGCCGCGTAGGGCCGGGAAATCAAGTGTGTATGCGTGTGCAAATAGAAAGACAAACAACAAGATGATGATGATGATGATGTGCAACGGTGCATGATGTGCATGGAGTCGGTGCAATGTGCAGTTTCAAGCATATGCGGCCATGTCCAAGGCGCGCGTTGTTTACATTTGCGTTTCATTTTACAAACAAACTTGTGCTGCCCCGCCACTTCCCGCGGCCACCATCCGGTGGGGCGGGTGAAAGGAAACACCCCGTTTTGGCCGTCCGGGGCGCACGGGAGTAGAAGTAGAGCATCCTCTGTGCGTGGTGGTCATCGTGGAGAGCGGCAGGTTGTAAATTCCCAGCCGCGAAGTGGTCGACATTTTACATTGCTTTTACTCGCTCCCCCTCTCGGTGGTGGCCGGGGCACTTCACTTCACCGTGGGCCGTGTTGGCCTATGAAAGCGAGAAAGAGTCTTTCTAGCTGTCCGTCGAAGGTGTGGCCCACCGTTACTTTGTCGTTGCGGTGTGCTGAATTGCCGATAAATCTTCGGCAGTCTTCAGTTTTTATTGACTTCCTGATCGAATAAATCAAGAAACTTATTGGATTGAAGTCCCCGGCCATAGCCGAGTGGACAGACTTCGGTTCAGGTTATTTCCAAGGCGCAGAATAAAGTGTGGAAATAATTATTACGCAAACTCTTCATAAATGTATGTACATTGTATCGACAAAGGCGACGGGAGCAGCGCGGGTTCATGTTCAGCTGCAATCAGACAGCTTCTTCTTCTTCGGCACACTCCACACGATCAGCCTCCCGATCAGCGTGGCTGAATCGCCGATGACGACCAGTCACTCTGTGCGGGGCGCCATCAGCTGATCAAGCTGATCATCGCCATCGCCTTCTCTTCCTAGCGTGTGCATATGAAGCTGTGACACTGCGGATCGGAGCGGAACGACCGGCTTTGTGGTGCTCCACCGCCACCGCCACGCTCCGTCGCGCGATCCTGCGGCTCACCGCTTCATTAAATGTCAATATAACTGGCTTTTTGCTGAACCACCGATGGTCGCACGATCAAGTGGTCGCCACGAAGCGACGTTGTCTCCAACGACAAGTTCCATTTTGGTCCCGCCACCGAAGCACCGAAGAAGAACTTCTTCTGCACTCGTGGCTTGTCGCGTGGCTGGTAGATCACATCGCGCTCGGTCCATTAAGGTTCGTTTGAAACCCGTTAGCCGGACCGGATCCCGATCCCAATTGCAACGCGCGGACCTACACGTGACACGCTGGCTGTCGCTGGTAGCCCTCTCGGAACGGTGCGCATAAAAATTAAGATCAATTTGTCCACGGGGCCACGGGGTGGCTCAGGGCAATAACTGTCCGGCTACCTTAGCCTAGGTCCGTGGAACGCTTTTTTGGAGCTCGGTCGTCGTCACCCAGAAGGGTCGCTTATCGGACGCAAGGCAAACAACGTTTTTGGGCCCGCGTTGCTGCGGCTTGCCTTGACATTGGGCGATAGAGTGCTGAGGTCGTCGATTTCGACGACGGACCCCAACCGGATCTGTGTTCTTCTCTCCACATAGTTGACGCTACGTCAACGAGAGGATGTTTCGTAGTGGTCAAGATCATTCTTTCAAAAGTCCATATCGAATGACCAAACAAGGGGCAGAATGGTTTAATCATTCCGTCATTCAATTCCGGCACCAAACCCGTTTGGTGCCACTGAAGAAGCCCCTTGTCCCTAGGTGTCCGGGCACTCCGGGTCGTCATTATCGCAGGAATGAGGAAGTGTTCGCTTCGATCGGAATTGCGGCAGCGTCTTCAGAAGTAGGACCACGGCTGTTCTCCCAGGAGACAGCGCAGCAGTCCCAGAAGCGAGCAGAACTTCGTCCGATCGTCGGTGCGGCAAGAAACTAGAACTATTTTCCACACCCGACCAGAGCGAGAGGGGCGCAATATTGTTAGCAGCAGTCCACCTCCTGGCCACGTTCCGTCCCCGGGGGGCTCTCGAGTTCTCCCCCTTCGCCCGGGCGATGATGGGTAAACTTTAGAGAAACATGAAAAGTGCATTTGCGCGTCCGTGCCGTGCTTTGGCGCGGAGCACCTCCGGGGATGTGCATGCCATTGCCACTACTGCCATTGCTGCTCTATTAGACAACACCTTCCATTGCGCGCGCGAGACAAAGATTGTGGATCGTGGAATGTACCGCAGGAGATTGTCTTGGAGCCGCGCCGTCGGCGTCGACGACGGGTAACGAAACCATTTCCCCAGGCACGGCCAGGGAGAGGGATAATTTTGTTCCACAAAATTGGTCCACAACTTTTTCCGCACGCGCGACGACCGCGACGAAGTGCGCCTCTCCTCCATCGCTTTTGGTGATTTTTCTCGCGACATTTCCCTGAGTTTATCGTTCCGTTTTTTTTATACGCCCGATTATGATTTCCGCCACCCGGCGATGGTCGTTCTGCGCAAGACAATGTGAAGAGGTCGGCAAGACCATAAGAAGCGTGGAGATGGGTTGCGGGCTCTTATCTTGCCGGCGTCCAGATGAGCAGGAGACGAATATTCTCCCCCCGTTCGTCTTTGCACGGCCAGGACACCAGGGCACTTGGGATGAATTATTTACACCTAAACGTAATGAAGATATAAGTGTCTCTCTCGGACCCGGTTCGCCGGTTTTGTGTCCCTTCTTCGTCCGAAGGGTAGAACACAAAAAGGTGTCAGGTCCCTGGACCCTGGACATCTTTTGCCTTTCGAGCAGCCACAAGAAACGGCGTTCCGCGGGAGATTCCTCAAAACATTCGAAAGGGATTGTTTTAATGCCTTGGCCGGGTTTTAGTGACTGATAAGAGGAGCCACTTAGTGTACTTAAACCAACTTTTTGCCGTTAAAAATGCTCGATAGAACCGCACCGGAGACGGCGCTGCGGTGGCGGCGAGATAAAGTTGTGCAAAAGACAAGCTCATCAACTTATTGTCGCTCCCGGAGTCAGCGAGAGCGAAGAAGTAATAAAGTGTAATTGTGCGGCACTCACTTTCTTCGGTTTGGCAGACAATCCACCCCAAGGCGGCAGCTCCCAGATGGGGGAGGGAATGGGGCATTATCAGAGTCCACGACCACAGGATGGTCGGACATCAAGGAGGATTCCTTCTTTTTGGCTTTTTGTTTGCCAACGGAAGTCAAGGAACGGTGTGCGCAACAGAGTGAAGTTCGCCAAGTTATCACTTACAGATGGCCATTTTATACAGCCCATCCCGATGGGATGGGATTTTTCGGCGCAAACACGATGAGGACGTCTCAAGGAGCCATCGGATTCTTGCTGCTGAAAGGAGTGCGATTTGTAACTCGTTCGCTTTCGAGTGTCCAGGAAATGACGCTACGAAGCGGCTAGTAGTTACTCTTGCACATTTTCTTATCGGCAACGGAGCGCGCCGAAAGGTCCGGCTTCGGTCGTGTTCAACTACGACAACAGACGGCATGATAAGCACGAACCGATGTGCTAAATTCGCTCAAACCACCGGAGGGCCAACATTTGTGATAAAATCGTGGCCCCTCCGTACGGGTGGGCTTCTGGGCCAGAAACATACGGAAAAGGGGTCAGTCAGGGTCTCGATGAGCGTTTAAAACGCCAACCGGCAGCCAAACACCTGGCCAACAACGCGATGCCAAACCGCGAACCGAACCGAATCGACATCTTAATTCCAAAGCTGAAACAAAAAAAAACACCAACCAATAGACAGGGACTGTGGACGGAACAAAAGTATCTGGCGGTGGGTCCTGTCGGTGCTGCGGGCTCAGTGGGGGTACTGTTACTATCAACTGCGCGCCCGCGGCCGGCGTACGTTCTCTCATTTGCATAAATTTACACATTTTAAAGCCACCGGCACACAGAGCATGATGCTGCTGTCAGGAGAGTGTCGAGCTGTGTTCTGGTTCAGAACATGCGCCGCCAGCGTTCTCGATTCGCCGGCGTGCGTAACCTTAGCCCCGCGGTTCGTGTCACTAGCGGCCACGCTGTGCTGTACGCACTCCGGGGAGCTCTCAGGGCCCTGCAATGAAGCTGCTGCCGCCAGGGGCCATGTCAGCCAGCCAAGATAACAGACACGCAAAACGGCCGCACCGTTTAGCCGACCTTCGCAGTTCGGTTTCGATTGTGTGGCGTTGGAGTTGGAGGTGGCCAACATAACAGGACAACATTTTTGAAAGTTGCTGTCGGAAATCCACCGTTCCGTATTCGGGTTCGATGCTAGACATGTCTTTCGTATTAAAGCCATCGATTCCAATTGGGTTCGTATCAATCGTAAAGGTGTGATTTAAAGCAGCTTCAGGCAGTTTGGCAAATTTATTCATTAAATATTATCGTTTAACGTCGACACAGCTTAACTGTAGCCGGCCAACCGGGTCGATCGTAAATGAATTCCTTCCACTTGGCGCATCTCTCCTGTAACACTCATCTCGCTTCGTTATGAAGCGTCGTGCGACAAAAACGCGAATTTTATTCCACTCGTCCTGATTGCAGAACAAGTTTGCGTTCGTGTTGAATTGATTTGCATATCCTGGCTGGGTGGGAACGCCAACACATGCCGCGACTCCGCAGGACGATGACGACGTGCCAATGGCCAGGATTTGACGCCAACTTAACGCCCGACGCGGCGCTACCGTTAGAGCGCCCCGGACATTATGGCAACAATGTGCAAACATCGGCGAGGCACACATCACGCCGGTCGACGGGCGCGGTTATGATGAAAAATTATGAAATTGTTCATCATCAATTTAAAATTTTAATTAAAGCCCGTCCGTCTTTTAATTATCCGCCGAGCGGGGCTGGGCGATGGGTTAGCTGGTTACCTTCTCACGCGGCTAAACACGGCGTAGCCCGGCGTGGCCGGGCTACGTTTTGAGTGAAAAGCTGAGATGCTCGGCTGCTCGGCTGATTATGGCCGCAGTAGAATATTTTATGCATCAAATTAACAACATCCTTTTTGAATAACCACATTCCCAACCGTGAGCCGTTTCTTTGGGTATAACTTTGCTAAACTTGCGTGTGCAGCCCGTGGCCGGAAGCCTGCAGGACGTACCAGAATTTCCATTCGACTCACAGCATCATCCCAGTCCCAGATCGTCAGGGTCGGAAAACGTAGTCCGGACTTTGACTGTTTTAAATTTAATGGACATGTTACACCGGGAGGACAACCCCAGGACGCTTGTCGGGCTCACCGGACACATTATCACACCCCGGACCCGTGCAGTTCGGTTCAACAATTAAAAATCGCATCAACTCTATCGAGGTCCCCCCTCGCCGGGTGCCGGGAACGCAAATACTGCTCGTGCTCGTCGTCGTCCACCGGAACATCGAAGGATTGCCATAAATTGAATTGTAATTAAATATCCGTACTATTCCTCAATACCCGCCCCGGTACCCGGCGCGTGCCCCGAGGGTGAACACAGTTCCTGTCGTCGATGGTCTTTCGATGGAGCTAATGCTGCTGCTGCTGCTGCTCCTATCTATCTGGTCGACCAAATCGATTACCCTCGGGGAATCGATGTTGGTCGTCGGTATCGAGCCCAGAGCAGAGCGTGTCCCGTACCCTTTACGGGACGTTAACTTAACGACAGTGCCGGTAGGGTTTCTTGACACGGCCGGGACGGACATTGGTCTGAGGCTCGACAACAAGCATGCAAACAAGATAAATTATGCTTTATCGAACCCGGTGGAGTGATGATGATGCCGGGCCTATCGGGCACACAGTACCAGTACCATTATTATCTGTGGATCGTCTCTCGGCGTTCTCATTCTCTCGGTTTGTTTTGAAGCAATTATTCATTTACGCCGATGTGCAACAGACTGAAAATTGGAGTCTTTGTTCCCGTTGCTGGGCCAGAAATGGGCCGGGTGAAATTGTGGAAAACGGTATCGTACATTTTTAATGCTCCTCTTTTGGGCCGATATTTTCCATTTCGAAATCAACAATCCGAAAAGTGACTCCCGTTGCGAGTCCAATTCATTTCAGTCCCTCGCCCGGCCTTGCACCAGTGCGTCTGGCCGAAGGATTATGCGCTCTTGAAACACCAGATGTTAAAGCCACCCGATCCCGACTGGCCCTGCAACCCGATCCGGGACCCTGGACCCGGCTCGGAGCCAGTTTCCCCACTTTGCACTTGTAAAGCCGTCGATAATCAATGCATTACCATTTTAAATGCGTGTATGTTGGCATCGGGGCGGACGATGTTGTGACGGTGTAATCCGAAGATTTAATGAAATGCAACGCAACGTCAGGTCAGGTCGGATTTTTGCGCACGGCTGCACGACTGCAGCTGCATTCCGTCCTGTCAGACTCCCGCCCTGGACTTTGTTCTTTTTTCTCCTTCAAACTCAAACCACACGGAACCGTTTCCGACAGTTTTTTTTTTTCGCTGTCGTTGTTGGTGATGGTGAGAAGAATTTTGCGTCCTTCACGCCATCTTTCAGAGAAACCTTTCGCTCGCACTGTGGACAACGGGGCAACGGCATCCTTTGCGCCACATTGACCTGCACACCCTCTGCGGGTGTTCGATCTCTATCAGGGGCGAATTTACCGCAGCAGTCTAATGGCTACCGAAGAGGCCGTTTTTATCTACAGGCGCGGTACAGGTAATTGGCCGACCGCGTGAGTTATGGCGTTTGAAACGTTAAAACTTTTCACCTTTTACCTTGACTTTTATCGACCGACCGGACCTGGTCGGTCGACCTTCACTTACATCCGTCCGTTGCGTAATGTCTCACGTGATGCGCGGCCGAGAACGGCCTGCCATCGGTCAAGCGATCGGATTTTCTCACCCCGAATGTGCGTGCCAAATTTAGGGGCCAGATGCAACGCGTCAATTGGCGTCAGTGTTGTGCGGGGTGGGTCTGTGTTACTGTTAAGCGATTTTCATTCATTCAAATAAACACCTTTCCAAATGCTGGTTAGCATTTTCCACTCGATCACCGCACCTGATTTTCTCGCACAAATCCAAACGGAAAAGGTGTAAAAATATACAGATCGGAACGGGTTTTCTGGGCCGATCCCAAGGCACGACCCGGGAGCTGTTCGAAAACCAAACATCCGCCGTTTGATTGCGAAATAAATCTTCCTCCACCGCGTGACAGGACGGCCTGAGCTGGGCGGCCCAGTGCAGCAGATCAAAGTGGATCAGAGCCAAAAACCCCGACGACCACATCCGTCGTAATGTGGAAGTCATCTCGGTCGTCGTCGTCGTCGTCGTCGGTGGAAAACGCTGTATTTATTCAAGTCATCCGCAAGATGGACCCATTTTCACCTTCTCGGTTGCGGACGCGAGAAGTTTTAAAATCTAATTTAACCGCACCGCATATTCCCGACTCATCCCGGGAAATGGGACGGCATTTTACAACATCATCATCCCACCCGTAAATTGGGGAACCGCGACGAGGAACACCAACGTCGCGCGCCTGACCGGAGGTTGACCGGTGGCCAGGCCTCGGGTTGTGTGTTGGGTTGGCTTCAAACAGCAATTGCCAAACTCACGAGTACCACCCAGCGTCAGTCGGTGCCGCGTCTCCGAATCGCGGTAACGCGGTTCAGAGGATGCTGTCATCCTGCCACCGTTTCTCAATCGGCTCACCGTGCGGCTTATGAATGAACATGTTTGAGTTGGCAGATCACAAACTTCTTGGCAGCGTTTCGCCATCGGTTCGGTTGCAAGCGGAAGGATTTCATTCATTTTCGTGCCCTTGAGCCTCGGTCGGTACAAAGTTCGTTAAATGGCAGTTACGCAATAAAAACTATCGTCTGAGGAATCGGAAGGTTTAATTCGCTGCTCAACCCAAGGGCTTTCATTCGCTGTAACCGGAGAACCGGAAAAGCAACATTATGTCGCCAGCGCTGTATATAAATCGTGTCCGGCCTGACGAACAGCTAGGTGACTTAATGTGACACTTGTTAGTCGATTTGACGCGTCGTGTGATGAAGGAAGGAGAGCGAAATCCTTGCCGACGAGGCTTGATTTATGGAGCGAGCAAACGAAACGAGGCCTGTTTTGTTCCGTTCCCGAAAGGACAAGGTTAAGTTCCATATCGTCTCTAGCGCGAAGGAGCCCTCTCGTGGTGCGCATAGACTGAAGGTCAGAGGTCGGTAAAATATGCAGCCACCAAGACGCGTTTGCCGGCTGGACCCACGGTGAAGGCTATCAGCACACACTGATGACAGTAATTGAACGGCGCACTGATCTCCTCGAACGGTGATGATATACGATCGGGCTCGGGAAGCCAACACGAAGCTTGCAATAGAACTCCGAGTCCGAGACGTAAGGTCTCCTCGGGAGCCATAAATTGTCCTGCCTCGGGACTGCTGAAAGGTCTTCTCGGGAGAGTTGATAAATGACGTACAATTACTGACAAACTCCGGTACCGGCAGGAGTGGATCAGCAGCAACCAGGACTGTGCTGGAGATAATGCCACAAAAAATGCTACACAAATGTGTCGATTGTGGGTCACATTCCAAAGCCAAAGCAGTTCTGTTCCCAGAAAAGACTTTCGATAGTTCCTTCGCTCGGTGCAAAATAAACTCAATCGCCACCATAATAATTGCCCGCCTTAAGTGGGATGAAACGTGCCGACACAACCCGACCACCCGAAGAGACCCTAGGGCCCATCACCACCTTCTGTCCAGCTTCTTCGGTCGTGGTCGCTTTTAATGGATCCGATCGCCACCATCTCCCAACTTCCTGCGCGTGCTCCAGCTGAGAACAGCCGTCAGCCTTTTTCGGACGATCATCGTCGCGGGTCGTTGATCTTGTCAATCAACACTTCTGGGGGAGGCAACCGGCCCCGGACCGGAACCAATGGCCGAAAAAGGTTAAGTGAAGTGTCAAGTGAAAATATTCGCCATCGTATCGTAGGGGTGAAATTCATCCACCATCACAGTCGTACTATTTTCGCACGAAGTGGCCGCCATTCGTAGTTGAACCAAACAACCAAAAAAGCTACGGTGCAAGGAAGCACAATTTTATTATCGTTATTAAAGGGCTGTGAACAATTTGGGAATCGTATCTTGCGCGCTGGTCAGTTAGTTTTTTTTGTCCACCAGTTCAGTTGCCAAAAGTGAGCGCACGATGGAACAAACATTGATTTTCCACTCCAATTACTCGGAAACTTATTTGGCTGCGATCCAACCCCTAGCGAGCGTTTTCTTATGGGGCTCAATAAGAAAATCGCTTCTTTTTAACAATCGAAACGACGCTTCCTTGAGGAAATAAACGCGCCAAGTTGCTTTATTTGATTTGATTATTAAATTGTTTATTTTTATTTTGTTTGCTGAATCGTTAACAACAAAGTTGATAAACGGGCGAAAGATGCACCGATAAATGTATGGGATGATGGCCCCCGACGGTGATTGCAACGGATCCACAACAATGATAGGAACACAGAGAGAGAGAGAGTACGTCTTAAAACACGCATAAGTCCGCATTAAACAGTCCATCAGTCAGCATTAACAGCATCCTCCGGCGAGAAGGCACGCAAGATTGCCATCATAAATATCCAACTGCACCCCGGTGATTCTTTTGCGTAGTGCCACACAATGCAAACCACAATCGGCTGACCTTTCAACTTCCAGCCACACAGACGGATCCCTGTCCGAAGGACATCCTGGTCCGTGAAGCAGGAACTGTCGACGTGCAGTGCCGTGCAGCCAATTGCGTTAATTACCACCGGACCGGACCAGCGATGGCACCGTATCCGGAACTGGCCAGTGGCTTGCGTACGGAGTGCGTGCGTACGCTGTAAGGTGTCTTGCGCACGGCGGCGTCCCACATCCTTATAAAGGCGCTGCAATGTGCAATAAAAGTTAACATTAATGCCGTTCATTTTTGTCCTGTCCCCGCCACAAAGACACACCGGACACAGGGACCGGCTGACGGCTGGAGGGTAAGTGCGTGACGTGTTATGACAAGTGCGCGTGCAAGCCTTTCGCGCGGTAGTAGTCCGGCCACCTCCCTGGTCCGATCCCTGGCCAGAGTTATGATGGATCTCGGCCTCGTTTCGTAGCATACCTTTTAATCCTCACATTCGCCGCGTGTGTCTCGCGCTGCTTGATTGGGAGCTGTCCGTTTTATTGCTTTATTTTGCTTTGTCACAAGAGATTGTCCCGCAAAAGGCAGTCCTGCTTCCTGGAACACCCATCATCCCCACCGTGACACGCACCCCCCCCCCCCAGCCGTCCGAGCCCCGTTGTGGTGATGAGCTTAATAAACCGCAGAGAAGGAAATGACCATCTCGGCCGCCGCGCAGGATGAAGAGGTCTGGTGTCTTTCTCGGTTTCATTTGCGAACCACCTTCGTTCGAAACATTGTTTCATCCGCGAGGCCCGGTTTTTTGTGGCCACTGATTTATGCTCGTGGACCGATAAATTAATCAAACAAAGTCTCCAGGTGGCCCCGTGGGCCGTAGCGAAAGGATGTCGAATGCTGCCGGGTTGGGCCGCGTGAGAATTCCCACGCCGAATAAAGGGCGCGCCCGACGCCCGACGACACAATTGGTGCGAAAATTTGGTGAAACAATTTCGTGCACGATCGGGTGGTGATTATTTTTCCCGCCACCACGACTGGCGTGGCTTTGGCCTCGTGGTTTTATTAGTGGGTGGCAGTGCTGGCAGGGCGACATTTTAAGTGTAGAAAGTTGCTTACTGCGCCCAAGTAGGATAATTATATGCGCGCGCTGCTCGTTTGTCCCATGATTTCGCTGATTGTTCTTAGATGCCAGTGTCGGTAGAGGTGAAAGGTAACTTTTTACAGCTCTGTTAATTAATGTTTTGTTTTCTTTTTATTTTTACAGACCAACTGGTGGCAGTAAATTGAGAGGTAAGCAAATAGTAAAGCATAGATCACAAATATCGAATGAGTTTAAACGGTTTCAAACATTATTATTGTAATACTCCTAATTAGACTAACTTCACTGTTTTGTTAAACCGATTTGTGGTAAGCGACATTCAAATCCATTTTAAAGGCGAGGGAAATCCTTTGGCAACCGAGATTCTGTTGTTTGTTTGTAATTGGGTCTCTCGCATAAACATGACTCCCGCGTCAAGCGGAGTGACACCGATATTGGACAAGTTGTTTCCTCGTAATGAAGTCGTTTACTTTTCAGTTCAATGTCACTCTCCCATTCGCCCTCCCTTCCACGTCAGCACGTCGTATTGCGACAACCCGTGAAACGCGCGCACGGCACAACATTACGCGATGATGTTTTGATATTTTTCAACATATCACCGACACGACGTGAAAACCTCAAAAACATGGCGTGGACCCATTTTTCCCCGGCCCGTCCCGGCGGGCAGGCGGGCGGTCGGTTGTGCGATATGTTGTCAGTCATGTTCCCGTTCGGTAGGCCAGCAGCTCGGGTTGCTGGCCCGCTGGTCGGTGGTAACCGTTTTGGGGGTTTCCAGCTGGTTGTTTGTGGTATTCCCAGATCCCGCGGTACCTTCGTAACGACTCGCTGTGGGAAGCGGGTAGTAACGTGACACGTAAAACGGAAAAAGAACGAAAGTCCTCGGCCGCGCCACAAACCACAGCCGAATGCCGGTTCACGGTGTTTCATTCGCACCGTCGCCGTGTTACATTATGCTTCCCATTTATCATACGCCGCGTCGGTCTGCGTCGTGTTTTCTGGTAATCTGGTAATCTGGTTTGCCTTTAGTTTGCCATTTTTTATTTGAATTCGTTTCGCCGAGTTCTTACGGCGCGAGGGAAACTGTCCAGCGCGCACTCACCTGACCGGCGTTAGCACTGGTGCCTTGGGGCGACTGCCCCACTGGGAATCTGGGGTTCTTTCAGCGAACACATCTTTCACAGTACAAAATGCGTTGCCTTTTTTCTTCTGCTCTTCGTCATCACTCGGGAAGATTTACTTTCGGGTGCTTTCGGCGCGCGTAATGTTGTACTTATTATTTTAACATTCCTCTGGCGAGCGAGGATCGCGGGAGCGAGGATAGAGTGTCGGGATCGGGGGGCCACCGTCGTCATGTTTCTGGTGAAACATCTTCAACACGACGACGTCCATGTGGTGTGATGTCCTCGACGAATCCGTTTGACCGGGCGAGAGGCGAGAAAATTCCTATCATTATGTAATTCGTTCCCGAGTCCCCGTTCTTATGCCTTCATTTTTGGCTGGCTCCTGACCACGACACCAAACCGTAGGAACGAAAGAAAGTCGAAGAGGAGAGAAGCACTTGAACCCCCGCCGTGGCCCCCGATCGACGACGGTATTTTTCTTTCGAACCCTCTCAAAATGACGTCGATTAACTTCACTCACCAGAATCGAAGAGACGGCTCGACGAGGTTACGAGGTTTAAGCTTAGCAAGAAAAAAAGGGGGCATCGGTCTTGAATAAAACGCAAAGAACAGTCATTATGGGGCATCATTTACTTGGGCGGCCTCTCTCCTGTGGACGGGCATGATGATGGGCAACGATTATAATGCGCCGAGCGCGCCCTGATGACGATCATGCAGATTGGAATCAAAATTTTCATTATCTGTCCGATTTTCATCCGCGCCACTTCAGGAGTGAAGTCCCGGTGGGTCGATCGTGTCCCGGTCGGTCGATCGCGGTGCATTGCAAAAAAGGCCCATTTCACCATCGTAAGTTCGTCGATTCATGTTGTTAATTTAATGATCGACGGTTATGGACGGGGATTGTAAGCGTGACTGACTAGATTAATCAAAGATCGTTTTTGTGGTCCTCTAGGACACCCTGGGTCCTTCCAAGGCGGCGCGATACCTTCCCAGTTGGTCGTTAATAATTCGAGCTACCGACCGCAAAATAATTGACGAAACAAATCACGTATTGTGGTGTGGATCTTTTTGGAGGTTTTCTGCGAAGCTCTAACATGAACTTTAGCCACTGTAAGGTTCCTAATGGCGATCCTACACACGATCGCGATTTTACTTACCATGTTACAATTAAATTTTATTTATCTTTCGGGTGCCTTTAATGACAAACCAGCGCAGAGCGCGCAGACTGGTGTACGATTTCTTTCGCGAAATATCACGTACGGAAGAGCCATTCTCAATTCTCCGTTAGTAAAGGTCATCACGCTGGTGTTTCGAAGGCTCCGCAACTTGACCACAACACCGGCGACGAAGCGGCACACGTCTCAGATTTGAGGAAGACGCGTAAACCTAGACCGGACCTAGCGAGTGCGCGGTCGTAGCCTTGCGCTTGAACGTGCGTTTTCAATGGCAAGTTCAACGAGCATCAGCAACCGCCTCTCAGTTCGTCGCCTGCCAGAGTGGGACGGCATGCCACAGCCCCAAAATGCGCCCGCAGAGCCCTCTGGTGAGCCCAAAAAGCCCATCACGATCGCCCTGTTGCTGGTCGCCCGCCCTAACACGGCGATCCGGTCGTTACCATCGCCCGTGTCACTACTCTGTGGTTGCGTTGCGAATTGGACAAAGAAAACATAAACATAACTCCGGACACGGACGTGTGTGGCGCGCGGTGCACCGCCTGTGGCCTTGTTTGCGGTCGAGACATTCCATTCTCCGTCGGTCTCTCGCTCGCTCCCTCGCCTATGCTTTTGGGTGGTTATGGTGCTTATCTCGAGTTTCACATTTCCTAACCTTATCTCGGAACCCAAAATGGAAAGTCCCTTTCGACCCGCGCTTCCACATATCTTCAGCCTGTGGTTCGGATTTGGGACGCTACCTGGGAAATCGGAGCCACTATAAAAGGAAGCTAAAGCTGTGGAGGGCGTACTTGGGCTTCAAGAAAATGGCATCATTACCATTCTGCGACCGCGAAGTCTCGGAAAAATCTGTAGTGGGATTGGGTGGCCCCCTGGCCAATTAAACGTTTCGAGGTTCGAGCAACGGACGATTGCTTCATTCCGTTTTCCATGACTTCATTAAGAATTTTCTACAGTTGCTGCACCCGGTGCATCCAACTACCTTCCCGGCCGCCGGCTGCAGAATCTTGATTGGCGCGGAGTACCACCGTCATCATCTTCTTCATTAGTATGCCTCTGGAAGTGGGAAAATAATTTTCAAAGAATTAATGCTTAATTAATGGCACGACTACCGAGTTTATCGCACTCGGTCGCAGCGAAGGGAAAAGTTTCGGAACAGCCCCGTTCAGCGCGGTATATTAAATCAATTAAAAGGAAACGGGTGTAATGGTAGAGCGAGACTCTGATAGGAATCTTTCGGGAGAACAGCTCGTAACGCCGAGTCTGCTGAGACAGCTCGACTATGACTTGGCGTAGTTGGTAGGGTTTTGTTGCATAATAACTCTTAATTCCGGAGAAAGATGAATATGAATACGTTCTGATGAATATTGTAGACTGAATGGGCCACTCAGAGTTGAGCTTTGTTAGATCTGGTATCTGGGGTTCGAGCTTAAGGTAAGCCGCAGCGACCATTTTTGGGTCCGCAGCGATTGATGGTAACCGGAGTATTGCTTAACGAGAAATTCTCGAATGGTTTTGTAATTCCGATTTCCGATCATTACAGTAGACTTTTGTAAAACAAAAACGCGTGATGGCTTCGGTGACATAATTTTGGAATGGATTGACAACTTTATAAACTTTACCAGGTGTTTATTAGCTCTTCTGGATTGCCCTCCGAAGACTAAGACGCGCTGTTTTCCTCAGTCTGCCTGAGGATCTTACTTTGGGTTGCTAATTAAGATGCTTCAAGAAGCATCCCGTGAAGAAGTGGCCTGCAGCACGAATCGCCGTAAAACACCTGGCTCTCTGCAGACCGGTACCCCATTCCGGGTTGCATCACGCCGGTTCTTTTGCCCTTTGCGCTCGACACCTAGAGTCCCGGTTTTTTTCGTTCTCTCCTCTGCCACCGGCTGGCTAGCACCGGATTGTGAAAAGCCGTAACCGCGTGATTTCTCTTAGCAGATCATTAGCGCCTATCTTACACCGGCACACGAGCAACATTCTCGCGAACAGGCGGCAAATCGATGCGGTTTTTTGGTTAACGTTGGTCGACCCTCTGTGGTGCTGTGGGTCCGTTTGCTTTTTGTCGCCTTTATGATTCAGGCACAGTGGAGACATTGATTGCTAATTTCGCTCTCGAAGGCGTGACGCAAAACAGTGTGCGATGTAGTAAAAGCCACGGAACTCGGAAATGCATTCAGTCACGCGGTGTCTGCGGCCCGAAAGGAACGGGAATGCTGCTACATTCGGTCGGCACACAACATCTCTGAAGTGACTTACGTTGCAGCAAACGGAACGGCGATGATGAAATCGCAAAGAAAAATTTAAAGTGATCCTCACTTTGACCGCAACATCCACAATAACAACAACAGCAGCAGCATGAGACGCGTATGCTGTCGTAAATTTTGGCCTGCTCCGGCGGACCCCGCAATCTAAATCAATAAAACACTTATTTGCGCCGCGAACCCTACGCCGTGGTGAATCCACTCGGACGCAGACTTTTCAATCGCATGAAAGGTTTGATGATTTGTTATGTGTGCCTCGGAATCGGAAAACCGGACGCGGACCCGGGGGACACAGTTCGCCATCGTTCCCCCCGGCGGAGTCTCTTGCGCACATTTTTCCTGCCACCATCTGCAGTCCATTAGCCCATTAAAGACGAGTGTGTGCTCTATTTAGTGGCCCCCACTAGAGAGCAACATTTAATGCGCGCTCCTCCACGCTGACCACGTTGCTCCGACGGACCACGGCGTCTGAAGAATGCCCGCGAGAATGTAAATCAGTATGTTGATTATGCAATGGCAAAATCGTTTTGTTTTTCGTCCCAACCCAGGGCGGCCAACATAGCAGAGCACGACGCAGCATTAGAGCGCGCGCTGGGGTTGATTGGTCGGAGCACGTGTCCCGGGGGCAGAAGAGAGCTATAAAACTTCCGTGCGCACCCGATCGAAACGGGCGGAAGCAGCAGCGGGAGCAGCATAGCCGCTGTCCGCGCTCTCCGTCGGTGTTATGTACTAATTTTATTCATTTCTATTGTTCATCTACAGAATAGCGCCCAGGCAGGGAGCGAGAGAGCGATCGAAAACGATCGGAAAACGTGTTTATTGGCGGCCGATGAACTAAATGGCCGTGTCACGGGTTGGCACCGGGCAGACCGGGCGATGCAGTTTTATGGGACCAACGATTAGAGCTCCGCACAATACGGCGGCGGACCATAATAGCATGTTTATGATTTTTTTCGCCCTCTTCCGTCATCTCTCAGGGTTGCCCGAACGGAACAATGCCATTGATTGTAATTGAAAACATGTTGGCCATGTTGTGGACGATTTACAGCCAACTCGTTTGCCAACGCAATTAGCTTTTATGGAAGTGATAATTAGATGCTTGTCGGGGATTCCAACTCAACGAAATTGGAACGTTTCGATTTCCGAATAGTGCTACTTCAAATCGAACCTACGTCACGCGGGCGTGTCGCGCCCGCTAAACATGTTTCCGTTTTGTCTTTTACACTCCGCATGGCAATCCGGTCTGAAGGGGCCGAAGCAGGATTTTACTGGTTGTCGCAACAATCTCGCACGCTGAGCAGCTGTAAACATAATCCACGATAAGCCCAGGCCCGCAATCAAATGGCAACCACTCTATGGTAAAATGGACTGGCTCGCCGTTCGCGCCGTAGAATGTTCTCCGTCGCAGCCGACAGTAGGTTCAGCTTACGCCAAAAATCATTGTAAATTGTTTCGCATTCATGCTGCGAGCGCTGACCGGTGGGCTTAATACGTTTAATACGCTCAATCAAATCATGTCGTTATCAACGCCACGCTTTTCTGTTGCACGAACGCTACCGACGAAGAGGTTCCGCTGAGGGACGATGATGGTCCGTGATGTTTAGGCTACGAGGCCGCGACGTGTTTGGCCGTGTCTGGGGTCCGGTGCTGTAGGTCCAGCGACGATGATGATGATGATCCACCAATAAAATCCTCTGTCCTCTAGCTTTTCACTACAGACACTGGCATATTCGCACTCCACCCCGTGTTGTTTGTGATGCATCCTTTTGCGTATTAATATCTTTATGCAAACTCCCATCCGTGGGCCGTGGGCAAGGCTATGATGGAATTTATCGGAAAACCCCAACTCAACCGGGGTCGTGGGCCGTGGGTCCGTTTCGAGTGAACTGCAATGACTACACGCGTAGTCCGGTCGGGTGGATGGCTGACCTAACGCCGACTGTGACCCCCCTCGCCCGTGGGCCGGGGACAGTCGTCGATGGGGCCGACACTCCCGGTGGCCATCGCAAAACATCATCACGACTGAATACGCAATGAAACGGCGTGGGGCGCGATGCGTGCATCGGATGCGTATGCGGTGCATCGGTTGGCGAAAAGTAATATTCTTTAACGACATGCAATACCGGGTGGCGCTCAATGGGTTCATTGAGGTGGTGGTCCGCTTCGAGTCACGCTTCCAACACCAAACAATGGTGGTCACGTTGGTGGCAGAAAATTGCCACTCCGATGCTGATACTAAAATTTAAATTTAAAATCAAAAGCTCTCCGATAGTCGCCTAATGGAGTTAATCAAAATATTAGTTCCCTTGACTAATGCTTTCGTACCAAGCGTCAACAATTACCACCGCCGGAACCGAATGCGGCTGTTTATGCTGCATGCGCTGCTCAACTTTATCCGTGCTTTAGCATAACATCCCCGTGACTCGTACCCCCGGGGCCATCTATAAATTTCGTTTATCCTCGTTCACTTCCCATGCACCGGCGGTGGCGGCGACCGTTTTACGTGCGCGATGCCCGCCCGATGAACATAAAATCGAAACCGCACGATTATTCCGCATAAAGCACAGCTCCATATCGCGCTCCTTTGGCCTTAGCGACGGCGGGCCTCGTGATTGGTGGGGCAATTTTGCGCCTTACCAAATCAAAACAGACCGTGCCCAAGGCCCAACACAAACAGAGCCGAGCGGACGGCGAATACATTATTACTGCTTGTGTGTTCGTCCTGTTGCGGACCTGCGGGCCTGCGTCTGCTGCGAGCTCATTTTCACCTTAATTTCGTACGCAAAGAATAACACTGCCTGTTCTGGCCCCTATGGCAGAGAAAGAGAGAGGAAGAGAGTGAGAGAGGGGTGTTTTCGCATGCGATTAACATAAATGTTGTAGCAAAACCACACCAAACCCTTCCTTTGCGGCTTACGCAGCACTTTGCCACGAACATCCTTTCGGCCGGTGATGACGTCCTTTTTTTTTTTTTTTTGGTCTGTTGAAATTTTTCGACATTTCTGGGTAATCCCTGGGTGTGTGCTGCTGACCGTTGTCAACCGTGTGGTTCAGGTTCAGGACACTCGACGTGCCTCGTGGGCCCTTTTCGTGAAGTGCCACTTTTACGGCATATTTTTGCAAATTTATTAAATCCACGCCCCAGGTCCCCGTGCCGGCTTTGCGGCTTCGGCCCGGAGCCCAAAGAAGTCCCGGAGCCCCAACCGAAGCGATTATGGCGGGAGCGAAAATAATCAACTAAAATAAAGAGTACTTTGGAAGTAGGAGCGTGTCGCACGTCGCAATGGCCGTGGAATGGTATGGAAATGGCACACATAAATAAAACGGGGCACACCGAGTGTGGAGGCGGTCGGTCGGAGGCCACCCTCGTCAGCCGGGTTACGTGATTAGCGTGATTTTTAGCGAGCCGGTTGTGGGTGCGCCAAACCGGGCCATCGGATTGGTTCTGGTAAAAGCAAGCAGAACACCGGACCGACCTCGTCTTACGACATCTTCGCCAGCAGTGGGCAACCCGTTTGAGCAGTCCGTTCAGGTAATGCGGTCAATCGGATCGCGATGCCAGAGTGGCCCGCTTTTTTATCCGGTCACCCGATGGCGCGTGCGTTTGTTCTGGTGGAGGCGCTTTCTTTTGCCCGACGCGTGACTCAGGCAACAACTTAGCAATATTTATTATATCACAACGAAGCGAATAGCTAATCGACATCCTACATGCTGCATGCTGCTGAAGTTAGTAGATAAGGTCCATGAATAGAATACCGTCCAGCGCAAAAGAATAGTTCAGTTTCATGATCGTACGTTCTAATTCGTGAACGCAGGGAGTGTTGTAAAACCATCAAAATTAGCATTTCAATTTACAGCCATGGCGTATTAAAATTCGGCAAAGCATAAATTAAACAACCTCGTCTTACATCGTATTTACGATCATCAAAACACGAGGGAAGTTGCTCGGGAATTATTAAGCAAAGCATCGTGTTATGAACACGCTTTATGTTCTTGGCCTTGCCCGGTCCGTCGTAAAACTTACGGGCAAGATAATAAAACCTCTCGAAGGTATCACCGTAGGCCACCAGAGGCACTTTTTAGGAATCGTCCACACGCCAAATGCCGCCCATAAATACCGAGAGACTCTCAAGAGGTAGCAGCAGATAGCGCAGGCCACTGCGCCCAGTAACCTTCTGACCCACTTCTTCTGGCCGGCCAGCGATCCGGATTCTCCTGCCGCGTGTTGCTGTAGAATAAAAATTCCACACTTCTGACTCATCGTACGAGGCGCAGTCTTAAGCGCGCGACCTCATAAGAATAACTCCTCGGATCTCGATCGGCTTTAATCCGCCGAACTCTGCGCGCCCGATGATGATGTTTTCCTTCTGGACGATCCACGCATCGTAAATATACACCGGCTGGCCCGCGGCCGGTCCGGGGACGATCCTTGGTTCGTGGACGTGAAACTCCACCGAGGCGTTGGCCTCGCATACTTCAGCGTCAGCCGGGAGAAGCAATATTTACGCGAAAAGATCCGTGCTCGGCAGCACTAAACATTCCACGTGACGCGGGCGAAGAAATGCACTTTCCCGCTCGATGAGGAATTTTCCGTCGACCTGCTGGCACACGCGGGTGAATTGAAATGTTTTTTTTTATGAATTAATGAACATAAAAAAACACTCAAACGGGGGGCGCCGATAATCACTGTCACATAATTAGTGGTTGCGTTTTTGGTGCTGTGTCCTAAGTACAGCTCTGATGGAAGAAGACCCCCATGCTGCTATTCGTCTGAAGACGGCTCCAAGTGGTGATGCCGGTCATCAACATCAACACCAATGCTGCGGTTCCGAGCTCTCTGTCACTTCGGGTCCGCATTCGTATCGACGTGCACGATAAGCTCGACGCTCTCTAGAGACCTCCTAGAGAGCGAGGGTACCGCGGCACGAAATGCCGTTCAGAGTTCTTAATCCTCAGCCACCACACACGTGCGGTTTCCTCGATCGTTGACCAACCGTAAGTCAACTTGGGTTGGTGCTGTGTGACCGGGCGCGTTTTTGCTGTAAGATCCTGTTAGTTTGATGACTACTTTGTTCCAACTTCACCGTGCCGATAAGACTCATTAGCTCTCGTTCTTTTCTTGCTCAGGGCCCCGCACCGTTATTATGTCTTTTCCGGGCATACCGGAGAACTTTCTTGGACATCATGACAAAGGTGGTCGAACTTTAGGTTGGCAGCAAAGTTCAAATGCGGTCATCTCTGCGGCTTTGAAGGGGGCTGGAGTTGCAAAAGAGGCTCTGGAGCTACTATACTGGAGCTATGATCTCCGTTTGACCTCTTTTACGGTGGCTTCTGTAGGAGTAAGTTCCCACCCGGTTAAGTAGCCAGTGGTGGTCCTAGGTATGCCGCAAGCTGTTGTGAGCGATACTACGACTGGGGAGGACATAAAAAGCATTAGACAGCACGTTGAACAGTGCGCACACAAAATGGATGCCAGCGGAGTTAGCTCTATTGAGTCATAAAAAGTGTCCACCGACAGGCCGTAGTGATAGAGTGCCATGAATCTTGCCCGAGTGCCACGGGCACAAAAAACCGCCAAGGTTAACAGTGCCAACGAGCTTGCTTGAGCCTCTGTTGTGGTTAATTGATTTACAGGTTGCTAGAATTT
Source organism: Anopheles bellator (assembly GCF_943735745.2). Taxonomy (NCBI): domain Eukaryota; kingdom Metazoa; phylum Arthropoda; class Insecta; order Diptera; family Culicidae; genus Anopheles; species Anopheles bellator. The sequence goes on along the minus strand of NC_071285.1, from coordinate 14,140,362 downwards.
GTCGCACACCGCAGTGCCTCGTGGAACTGTGCCTGTTGTGAGGATCGCATCATGAGTTGCCATTAAGTTACCGCGACGCCGTTTGCAAAATTCACCTCTAGGAACCAAGTTGCTGATGGTGAAGCATTTGATTGATGGTCAATTAGTAGTTGTTGGCACTGTCTGAGTGAAGGTGCGCAGAAGGGATCAGATCCGGCTTGTCGCAACGCTAGAGACAAAGACGTTGCAGCTAAGCATTTCAGCTCAGGTCTACGATAAAAAACCGTTTATTTAAATTCTTCCAGGCAGGCGTGTCCTTGTGCCCCTCTAAAAACACAGGGGATTTTTCGGAACCCATTAGAATATGGTCAGAGGCCTCTGTTTATCTTTTAAATTAAACGTGCCTTCCAAGGAAGGCGGACACAACAATTAACCACCGGCTGTTATGATAAGCGCAGCCTACGGTTAATCCTCTACCAAAACATTCCCTCGTGTCCTTTTTTTGGGACAATGAAGTGCAATGTCGGTCGGCAAAGGACTCGGAGCAGCTGCTTCTGGTTTGTGGAAAAAGCTGACTGTCGAAGTCTAAACCCCGACGGACCGACCTAATAATGAGTCAGCGCAAGGATGCGATTTTCGAAACTTTCCAACATTATTCCAACAAAACAAAAAGGACTTCGCATCATGTTCATGAGAGAAGGGTGAAACGTGACTTTCTAATTTCTGCACAATCTTTGCGCACCCGACCAACCAAAATCCCCGTTGCGGGACGACCTGCCCTCCCTGACGTCCCTTGACCGAGTGTCCCTTTTTACGGCACTTTTCCTTTTCGTGCACCCCGGGACCCGGCCATCACCGAGAGCTGTTTATCCAATTATAAGCATCGCCTGGAAGGATTCTTCTGAAAAAGACAGTCGCTTGCGGGTGCATTTCCTGCGAACCCTTCTTCGGGATTGCACATTTCCAAAGGGGTTTTGTGCAACGCACTGTTGTCCACCTATCCCTGTGAGTCCTCTCTTTTGGGCCACAGCAGTGCACAACTGTTTAGAACGGTACCGGAAAAGAGAATCGCAACGGCACGGCCACACCAATATTGCTTTCTAATGATTATTGTTCCTCACGTGCCTCGAGGGCCCGTGAAAGGTAATAACCACACGAAGGCCCACCATGACGCAACGGAACTGAGGCTTTCCACGTTTTCAAACGTGTCGTCCTTTCGGAAAAGTAGAAAGTTTTGGGCTCCTTGTTGGGATAGTTTCAAGAACTTGTGTTATTTTTTGCACTTCGCACCGACCGGACCTGCTCTCTCTCTCTCTCTGGATTGGCTGGATTCAAAGTTTGGTGTATGCGCGCCAAAGGGGTATCTAGGTGTCCTGGTGTCCTGGTGTGTCTGGCAAAGGATAAATAGAACCAAACGCACCGGCTCGGCCAACAGTTGTCCGTGTGCGTCGAAACCGTAAACAGCAACAACCGGCGATCGATCTTCGGTGCCCAAGACATCTCTTCGATAGAACTCGAGTGTTGTGAGATAAATTTAGAAAGTTTTCTTGCCCCGAACGGAACGGTAGAATCGGTCCCCCGGGGGCCCACATATCGGCGTCTTGGCATCGTTTGCAAATCTTTTGACGTGAGTAAGCGGCTATGATATTAGAATCCCTCCCTGCGTGTATATGTGTGTGCTAACGATCTCTGGGCACGTTTATCACGTTCTGGCGATTTTATGATCGCCCGCGGGCTCGATTAGTTCGGCCCGATTACTTACTGGACCCGGCCGGAGCCCTGGAGTTGGATTGGTGTCCGTAAGTGTTTGGATGACGAAATAGTCACGTAGATGCGGCGCACAAATGGTGCACGTGCCGTGATTTATGTAGCTAATCGCCGACCGATCGAAAAACCGGGGTTCATCTTCGAGTTCGAGGTGCACACTAGGTTGGGATTATTGAAACAGGTTTGCTGCCACGCGGGTGAATAATTCTACAACGTTGGTGATGATGCGCGTTTAAAGTGGCCTTTTTTGGCATTTTTGTGATCCTTTATTTCCCGGCCAACCAACCAAGGTCAAGTCTCTCGTAAACTTTCTCCTTCTCCTGTTTTTTGTGGGTCGAATAACTGCCCCGGAGGTCGTCGCTGTCAGAGTTGAGCCGCTGTCACTTTCTTACTTTATCCGGCAAGATGGAAGATAAATAAAAACTTAAACCCGCCGCTTCGAAGCGGTGATGGGGTTCCTCTCCCGAGGGGCCAGATAAGCTTTTTCGCATATTTGTAGATGAAGATCGAAGATAGAGAGTGAGAGTGGCCACAAGATGCCGGAGGGGGAGTCCGCGCAAAGGTCAAGCGACCGGCAGGGCGATATATGATTTTCGTTGCCAGATTAAGCCGCGTTTCGAAGGAACGGAATTATTTATTCCATATCCTCTCCGAGTCAAAACGTTTCGAGCGCATGCTGATGACAGTTGAATTTCAGTTTTCGGTTGCGTGATGACGGTGGATGATGGTCACTCCGTGTGGGGGTTAAAACCAACAACTGTCATCGTCAGCGGACAGGACGAACTCTGCGGTGCTTGGATCATGAGAAATGTTTCTTCAACGCGAACGAGGAAGGGACAATTATACAACCTTCTTTCGCCGGGTTACGAATGCGGTACGCGTACGCCAGCATCGCAAAATGGTGGTTGTCACGCGATTAAATGATTTAAATTGCATGTCGCGTGATCAACCGAAAACAACAAAAAACTCATGCCACTCTCGATCGGCCCGTTACGATCCGGCCCACCGACGACGTCGTTTCATTAGTGTGTGCAGAATGTCGTGCCGGGTCGGGTGAATGGATTCGCGAAATTTCGTGAAGCTACGAATTGTTTCTCGGAATTGACGTTCGCTTCCTATCGCATTCTTTGCATTAAAACAAATGGGACATTAATTTAAATGTTTCGTGGTGAACGCGTGTCCATTGGCACCGGTCTAGGGCCTAGAATTTAAACCCTATCCACTTTCATCCGATTTACTTTTTAAATGATAAATTGGCTTACCATTAGAAAGTGGTTTCTCGCGTCGCCGTCGGCCACTTTCTACCGTCGGCCACGTGTCTGCAGAAGGGAATCCCTGTCGTGCACGATCATTTACCTACTTTTTCGGTAATAATTAATTCAACGTGCCCTTCTAGGTTAGAGGGACGTCGGTCCCGAGCACAGCGGGACTACTAAACGATCGAAACGGTGCCTGGGCAGCTTGTCCCAGAAGATCGAAGATCGGAATCGTAGAAGGGTGGGCCGTAAAGGTAGAGACTTCCACAGGTCTCTCGGTTGGCTTGGCGCCAATATTCTAGTGCACCAGAGTCACAGTAAGGGTGCGGCCTCGGTCGAGATTTATTTTACTGTATCAACTAGATCCGCACCGCTGTCGACCAAGATTTGCAGTCTCCGGATGCTCTCCAGAGCACACGGCGTGGCCGTCAAGTCAAGTGCCTGTCTTGAGCAGGCGATCACAACCTCACTTTCGGCCACTTGTTCGAACGATTGAAACCAGATGTGCCGAGGTGCGTTTGAAGTTTTTGCAGACTTCTACTTCGCAGGGCCGCTGGTTGGCCGATTTCTAGAAAAGAGTTTTATGCGATTCGAAACCAGCCGCAGCAGCGCCAAATCACTTACCGAATGAAGGTGCTCGACTAAATAAATTCAAAGTTATTAACTCCACCGTCAGAGATGCATAGGCATAGGCTGGTGTTGGGCCGGGTGTCCTTCGGGTCACCGAATGCAAATGATGTTTGCCCACCCACCGCCGATTGGGGGCCACTCGGTGGCGGTCGTCATCCTCGACACCGACTGGCGCTCTTATCTGGATGGATCGTTGTCCCTGGCACACGAGATCGTGTTTAGTGCAAGCCCCCCCGGTGTCCTCAAACATCATTAGGCTGTGCAAACATCGAGACGATGCGACTTGTGCGTCACAAGCGCATTCCCTCCGAAGCCGTGTAATTTCGTCTGGAAATAGGTTCTTACAACGATTCTTGAGCACACAAAAAAAGGCCACAAAAAAGTCCAAAAAAGGCAGTGATAAAAATTCGATGCTTGCTGGACCTCCGATCGATCGATTTGGGATCACCGATCACATAAACGTTTTGGGGTCACTTTCAACGCGCTAAAATATGGCGACCCTGGAAATTACGGTTTCGCATAATGTCTCCGCCGCAGCCCCCCCTCGGGCCGATCAGGATCTCTTAAAGCGCCGCTTTTGGCATCGACTCAGTTTGCTGTCGGTCGTTAGCGGACGTTACCCATTTTCAACACACCACACTTGAAACCGCGACGTTTCAAGATCAATGCTGTCTGCGGGCTGCTGCTGCAAAACGCAATTCCTTGCGATCCGCGTAAATGCTCTTTCGGTCGTCCGCAGTCCGCAGTCGTAAATGTGTTTTGCGCGAGGCGCAAAACGCTGCGTTTAATCACCGTGGCCACAACCATCTGGTCTCGTCGAGTGTTTTTCCTGGTTTTTTTTTCAGTTTTCGTCGGTCCTCCATATACAATTTATCTCCCAAGCCACTTCACTTGCTGCGTGTGGGCCAATAAATCGGGTCTTCTTCATCTTAATTAATTCGGAACCGCTTTTTGCGCCGCGATTTTAATCGTTGCTTTTAGCCGGCTGCCGGTGTGCGGTTTGCAATCTGCGATGTGCTAAATGGTGCGGTTGGCCAGCGTTGGAGCCACCGAAACTCACCGCTCGCCGCATGATGCTGGCCGACCACTTTCTCCAGAACGGATCTATCTCCGGCCAAGAGGAAAGTGAAGAAAGCGAAACTTTTTGCGCCGCACGCTCGCGCACGAAAGTGAAGATGATTTATTGCTAAACCTGTCCGAAATCGGGCCCGGCCAGCGGTGTGTCCCTTCTGGCACGGTGGCTCCTCGTTCCATCAATCTACACCCGGTCAGGACGCCCGGCGACCGGTCAGAAGTGTGGACGTGTCGAAATGCCATCGACCGATCTTCCGAGCAAACGAAATCGAACGCTGCGAGGCGGGCTGGGGCAGGATGTGATGAGAGTGGCCCCGGGAGGCGGAAACTTACACTTTCTGACCCAGAAAAATCTCATCCAAGGCGGCGGTCATGGAACCTTTTCTGGTCGGTGGTGGCCCCTGGACGAGATGGACGAGCTGGTGTCGCCGTCGTCGAGCAGGTCCCAGCAGCAGCCCCAAGCAGCCGGTCAGGCAGCTTTTCCTCTCTCCAATCTCTCGCGCGCTGGTGAAGGCCAAGATCGAAAGGGGCGACTTCCTTCAAAGAACACTTTCGCTGCGACTCCGCGGGCGGTTTATGGCGCTGATCGTTCGCCGCGATCGATGATTAGATGTGATGCGACGAGTGTGTCGCTTCGTTACAATTTGTTTGCTTTCCCACGAAATCGCGGTTATTGGTTCTCGGGTTAGCGAATGATTTCCCCATCAGTTCCTGATTTAATTAAACTCGTTTCGAGGTTTCGATGATTTTGAATCGATTTGATTTGGTACGTGGCGACTGGAATCCTGGACAACGGGGGGTCAACGTCCGGCTTATGAATTTAGAAATCGATCACCCGAAAAGACGCACACCTCGCTCGCCGCCATTACTATTCATGCTGCAAACGGACAACAGTGCGGTCGCCGCGCTCTGCACTTCAAGCAGCTCCCGATCCGGATCCGGCGCGTCCGGAGGCAAAATTGCCGGGTCCAACTTTATGCTCGGTGCGTTTCCCGGTGCCGCGTGGTTTGATGAACTTTTACAAAAGCTCATCGGCTTGCCACGGTTTTTTTTTATGAATTGCCACCCGGAGAGTTGGGATTGGAAATCGGAGAAACATCGGAAAAGGCGATAATCCGCGTTGAGCGATACAGTCGATTGAAAACGGCAAACTTCGGATCGACTCGATGACATTGTTACGGTTGGGCTAGTTTTACGAGCCCATAACGCCCTGTTGTCGCTATAAAGATGCGTGGCGTGATAGGTCACGATGTAAGCCCATTTTTTCCCGGCGTACGATGTAATCTGATTTCTAACTATAAATCCGAATGGCAGTTTTTAAAATAATTTAAAATACAAACAAAGCCCAAACCGAGAACGTAAGGCCATCAAACACAAATGGCAAACCATGATATTGAACTCCACTTACCGGGGAACGGTCGGCGGGGAGTTCTCTCGAAAGATGAAACGGCGTTTGTGGCATCGAAACTGGTCATCCAGAGCCCCCGGCGTGTTCACGGTCGGCCGAGTCCCAATGGCCAGATGCCAATAGAGCCCGAGCAGTGAGACGTTAAAAATGGCAGACACAAAATAAATCCTAACATCCGGCCCCCCTTCGCACCACCGCCTTTACTACACTCCGTCGGGCCATTTACTACAGCGTTTTCCTTTTCTCTGTTTTTTTTCCGCAGATTGCCTAAGCGAATCATGCACTAGCGGCCACCGGTCCGCTGGGAATCTTAAGTCAACAGTAAAGCTCACAACTCCCATCCGAACGACGATGAAACACAAAATGGGACCGGATGGTGCACCGTTCGCATCATTGCACCGGTTCGGAGTGCCGTGTTGGCGGCACTGCTACCCGGTGCTACTGATGCTGCTACTGCCGCTGCTGGTGCCCCAGCCGGCCAATGGGTTGCCCATCACCTCCAAACCGCTCGACAACAACCCGGACCACCTGACCTGGGAGGCGGCCTGGCTGTCGGAGGACAACAGCCGCGGTGCGCTCCCGATGATCGGGGGAAAAACGAAGAAAATTACGCCGAAATCGATTTTTATCACGCCGTTCCTGAACAGCTACAACACGTCCGCCTGTCCGCCGGACTTTAAGGTGGACTACAACGGCAAGTGCATCCAGGTGGTGAGCATCAACACGGCGGACATTCTGGTAACGAAGCTGCAGAGTCTGTTCGCCCAGCACGGCCAGGACACTGGCGGTCCGGGTGGGGCGGGCGGCGAAGATGACTACGACTACGATTACGATGCGACCGGACCGTACCAGGTCAATTTGCCGCTGAGCATTGATCTGTCACCGGAACTGCCGGTGGTGCCGGCGGTGTCCCAAGGACCCAAGCTGACGTATCAGGACAACCTGGGACCGAGCTTCTACGACAGTGCGATGGTCGACATTGCAACCGTCGAACAGGACAAGGCCAAGATAACGACCGTCTCGGTGGACGGTGCCTCGAACAAGCCCTTTCTTGCGACAACTGCCGCCACCAACGCGGGACCGGCAGGAACAACCTTCAGCAGCAGCAGCAGCAGCAGCACCGGAAGCAGCACTGGTTCCGATCAAACCGGAGCCGAAAGTGACATCTCCTTTCTGGCGTTCGAAAGTCTACCGAACGGAACACTCGCTGGTCAGATCGAGCTGGACGGGCACAATCGCACGGTGGTGCAGAGCATTTTTGTTTCGTCCACTACACCGGATACTCCGGCAACCGGCGACGGTGGCGGCAGCAGCAGCACAACGCAGTCTGCTACTACCACTGAGCTGGATACTGAACCCGGTACGCCAACTGATCGCGTTGGTGACACGGTGGCTACTGATGCTACTATGGCTACTGGCACGACCCTAGGTAGCACTGTACCGGTGCGAGGTGATACGATGACGACGACGACCGCTTTCGATCAGGAGGAAACCTATACGATCGACAGGGAGGAAGCATCCAGCACTACGCAGAATGTGGCCAGCAGCACCCCTACCGAGGCTGGTACCGCTGCAGCACTCCTTCAGTTCGACGCGGACCCAGAGGAGACATTAAAGCTGGAGCTGGCCGAAGAATCGCTGCTGTTGGAGAACAATCACAGCTCGACGGTTTCGGTGGATCTCTCGACGACGGACGTATCCGACATGATCGACCTGGACACGGTGCCCACCTCGGAGACGGAATCGAGTGACGAGCCGACGATCGTGACGGGGCAGGAAGCAAGCACGACGAAGAGCTCCGACAACGGAGGACTGCCGCCGTCAGCATCTACAAAACCGTCGGTACAGATCATAACACCGATCCGTGGTAACTGGGATCTAGGGTTTATGGGCGGATCGCCGGTTCCGGCGCAGTTGGTGGCTGCTAGTCACGTTCAACAGGATCGCACAACGCGCGCCACTCCCGAAACTACCACAGTGGCCATCGAACGATGGACTGAGCAACCACCAAAGGCACGCAACAGCAGCGAGACGGACAGATCGAAAGCTGCTGCTGCTAACGAGCACCCGATCGTAGCGGAGGGAACCACTCGGTTCAGGTATCAGCTCCCCACTTCGACGCAACTGAGTCCAGCGGCAATACCGGTCAGTAGCACCAGCTTCGCGCTGGAAATAAAGCCGATTCCAACGACTCCACCCAACAACGACCGCTACATGGAGCAGCTGCGAAAAATCAACGAAATCGTGGCCGAAAAACGTCGCCTTCAGCAGCAACAGGAACAGCAGCTGGCCAGCTCCTCGAGCACGCGCATAAGATTCCCGTCACGTGACGATGAGCCACTGCGAGGGGCCGAAAGCGTTAGCCACTATCAGCAGGCAGCCGGAGCGGTGCGGTTCCCCGGGACAGCGACGAACCGTTTGACACCGAGCGGTAACCGCTTGCCAGACATCTTCCCCAAGAAATCGGCCGACAGTACGACTCAGCGGCCCGCCTTCTGGTGGTTACCGTCCGGGTGGGAGGTGGACCAGACGGGCAACAAACCGATGCTGCTGCGCTTCTGGTCCCGCATGCCGCTGGTGCGCGATAGTTCCGCGCCCCCGGCGTCCGGTACCGAGAGCCAAACGGAGCACCTCTCCAACAACAATCGATTGCGTTCGTCCAGTAGCTTCCAGCAGCCACAACATTATCAACAGCAGCAGCAGCAGCAGCAGTTCAGCAATCATCTCCCGGCAGCCACCGGAGCATCACATCCGGTCGCTTCGGCAAGGGGTAACTCGAAGAGTCCTAGCGAGAACTTCTACAAGGAAGTTTCCGCCCAGGAGGTCTACAAGGTCATGAACGCTCGGCAGCTTAACCACCGCAAGCGATAAGCCGGCAGCGCAGCCACGATCCTTTCGTATGTCGATCCCTTGCCTGCGTGCATCCAGGAGCAGGCAACCTTAACCAAAGTCCAATAGCAGGCTACACGAGTCCAGCTTTAAGTATTACATAGTGTCCATGTCTACCAGCGAAAGCTCACCGAGGCCACCGCGGTTGAAAGGTGGCCTCGGCCTCCCCCCTACATCAATACCCTCTGGCGCGTCTGTGTACGATCCGTAGGGTAGGGTAGGGCCTGGCTGGGATCATATCCTGCTGCTGTTGTGTTGTAAGTTATTGCGTAGTGTTACTAGCGTTGGCCATCCAGCCGCCAATCGTCTGATCCTTCGCCGAGAGACGCGCTTCTAGGCGCGTATAACTATCAGGCTACGTCAGGACATCACGTCAGAAGACGACTTCATCCTCCGCGAGCCACGATGCGTTAACGATGCGTGTCTGTTGTACAGTAAGGTTCTCGCACCGTGGTTTAAGTTCTGCTGACGCTTCCGCTAAGGATGTTACCCTCAGCTTCCGTTTCACTGCACGCTTAATTCCATTCCGGAACCGGACAATCTGTGATATTGTGTTTCAAAGTTGCGCATTCTTATCTGTTTGTGACCGACAACTTTACCTTTTACTCACGCCTTTTTCTTTTAGTTTCGTGTTATTAAGCTTTACGCCCCAGCAAAACCAGCCAAACAATCGACGCAAAAGAAGTATTTTCGCACTAAGAAAAATACTAATCTTTTAGAGCTCGCTGCCATTATTTTACTACCACCTGCTACCGCCTAGTGTTACGACTACTTATTATTTTCCTGCACGAAGCGATCGGGCTCGCGGTAGGTGAAGTCAAGGAAGCCCAATACAAGGGGGGCCCACCGTGTAGCGGCAGGGGTCCGCAGGCGAGGAAAGATCAGACGATTGCCATTTGATGTCCATGTACCAAGTAGGGAGCGCAAGCGCTACATACCCAAGCTGTAGATGTACCGGCGTACGGCCTCTCGCCGGAACATGTAGAGCAGAAACGAGAAACTCTAGTATTGTACACCCCCTACACCACACACCGCCCACCCAGTCCAGTGCTCGTTCTGCGTGCGCCTTCCGGACGCTTGGCAAGCAAACGAGCAGGAGTTTGAACTCTTCACAAAGATCCTCTTCCGGCGGGTGGTCACAGCCCAGAATAGCCACAGCTCTCCAGTACCTTCCGTTCCGTTCCGCATTCCCGGACTACATTGTACATAGCTACGATATTTACCGTATTATGAAGTTTTGTGTTGTAGAGTTTAGCGTTAGAGATATAGTCCCTAAGCATTAATCCCGTCTTAGCACGTACGTCGTAAAAAGGGACGCGGACACAATGCGGATGACGTAAAGAACCGTTTCACTCCCCGTCACTACGAGCAGGAAGCGCAAAGGTGTCTGGTGTCGTCCCGACTTACATTTCCTCCCCTCGAAATGTGTATGTTCGATGTGTAGAATGGCCCCTTTGCTGCGCCATTGATACAGTGCAGAGGTTTCTCCATACATATGACCGGGCGGAGGGCAGACCCGTTACTACTTACTCCATTTAATCCGTAGGAGATTGTGCTCAAGTTTATCACACGAAAAGGCGCACACATCGACGGCCATCGATCGATCAATCGACCAGCGGGCCGCGAGAAAACCCTTGCAGAGTACCCGCCTTAATAACGCACAACCTCCCCCCTTCTTGGGGGGCGGTTTCAGTCCCCGGTTCCCGGCGTGTATTGGGTTTGGATTAGGAGCGATACAAAGAGGAGAGATCACAGTGAAGCAGTGTGTCGCGATGTATGTGCCAAATATATATGTACATGTGTATGTTTAACAAACGAAATCGATTGTCTTCATTGCTGCTTGCGGTGGTTGCGGAAGGAGAAAACGGAGACGATCACACCATAGTATCACACCCAGCCGATCATCATGGAGCTCAATATCCTTACTATTGGTATTGTACAAAGTTTATTTTTCAGACCAAATCCGTGTTGAAGCGCTCAGCGAATTCTGTTCTGTCCTTTAAATGCTTTAAACATAAAATTACGGCATTACGACGGCATTGGTTTTATTGTAAATAGTGATCTGAATTGAAATGTAGCGATGAGCAGGAGCAATCAAATGTGTTTGCTGTCTAGTGGACACTTGTATCTGTCTGTCTTAAATGTCCTGAGAGGAGGTAACACAGTTAATCCCCGCTGTAGAAATAGAACCGTAGAGAAGAAAGAAACAAGTAATGGTGAAAATGGTTCCATGTTTTATTACGCACACTCTCCCCCCGAGCACACGTTTTTACAATGATGATGACGAAATAATGGAATACACAGCAACGCCTACGGTAGGTAGTGGCCGAGCCGAGTTGTGCGTGCGTCATTTATGCTCATCACTTATCACATCCTGCGCACCGAAGCGGCTGCCTGGCCGCTGTAGTAATACTTTAAGTAAAGCAGTTGTACCAAACGATTCGCGGGTACACTCAATAAACTGCCGGTCGCTACTCCCGTTGATACTTTGTGAATGCTAAAAACACCTGCTCCAAGCTTGTTTGGCCGATGGAATAGTCCTCGATGTTGAGCCACTGCTTGGCACGCTCCATGATGCCGAAGATCTGCGACCACTTCATGTTACTAGAGCGTATGTAGTACGTCAGCAAATCCTGATACTCTTCCCTATTGGAGGTGAATGAACGATGAACGGTCATTAATCAAAACTATCTCGTTTTAGCGCTCCCGAATGCTTACTTGAGGGTCGAGTCCGGAAACTGTGTGACGATGTGATCCTTAATGTTTTGCAAATCGATCGTATCGCCGTTGACGGCAGCATCCTTGCCATCCTTACCCTTTCCTGCCGCACCGTCGCCGCCCCGCTTCGCTTTGATGGTCAGCACGAATCCTTGCGAGAACTTGTTCTTCAAGTGTTGCGGGGAACCGAGACACTTGAACTCCCCGTTCACCATGATGGCCAGGCGCGTGCAGAGCGCTTCGCACTCTTCCATGCTGTGCGACGTGAGCACGATCGTCTTGCCACTGTCGCGCATCCGGCAGACGCCGTTCCACAGGTTGCGCTTTGCGCCCGGATCCATCCCGGAGGTGGGTTCGTCCAAGTATACGACCGACGGGTTACCGAGCATGGCCAGGGCCGTGCTGAGCTTGCGCTTGTTGCCTCCACTGTACGCTTTGACCTGCTTATCGAGATGCTTGTCGAAACCGAACTGTCGTGCCAGGTGAAGGCTCAGGGCCGGAATGTTGGCTCGCGGGACGCCACGTAAGAGAGAGAACAGCTTCAGTGTTTCGCGGCCCGTAAGGTCCTCGATCAGTGCGTCAAACTGGGGACAGTAGCCGATGTGCTGGTGCACCTTCTTCAGTTCGCTCTTCAAACTGTGACCCTTGATCCAGGCGTCACCGAACGATATCGTCTCATCGCCCGACAGCATCTTGAAGGTCGTCGTCTTACCGGCCCCGTTTGCTCCCAGCAATCCGAAGCACTCGTAACTGCAAAATCCCGACGGGGAAGCTGTCAAAACCCGGCCGACTCCGAATAAGTTCCCCCTGCACCCGGTACTCACCTGTTCATGCCCAGGCTGATTTGATTGACGGCCAAAAAGCTGCTGTAGTACTTCGTCATCCCTTGCACGACCAGATTGGTGCGGTATCGTTCCTCTTCCGGCAGCGTAGCGATCCGGTCTTTCTCCCGCTTCACGTCCGAATCCATCTCCGTTGTCTCCGTTGCCCGGTGCCGTTTCCGATGGTACCATTCGCGGCCCTTCTGCACGATTAGCTTCAGCACTTTGAAGTCGAGCAGAAATAGTAGCACAAAGTAGATAACGGTCATCACGAGACTGTACAGCAGATGGCGGCCGATACCGGGACGGTCCCACTGATAGTAGTACAGTGTTTCGTCGCAGATCGGCAGCGCTGTTACGCCCGGTGGACGATCCGCCTGGCAAGTATCAATCGTCACCGACATGTGGCTCAGGTTCACGATGGCATCACAGAGGGCAAAGTGGGGAAAAATCAGAAACACGTTCGAAAGCACCTCGGAAAGCTCCTCCAGCTCGAACATGTCCGTCCCGAGCAGATACACAAAGATGAACAGGGCCGTTCCGGTGACAATGTACGCAACACTGATTCGGATGAAGGCGGCCGGTGGCACGTTGTAGTACAGCGTGACGATGTAAGTGAGCGGCAACGCCGGAACCCCGATGAACAAAAACACCGAGTACAGGCGGAACACCTCGCCACCGGTGCTGAAACCCGGCTCTTGAAAAATGGCCACCGTGATGATGATGAAGATGCAGACGAACGCGTACGTCAGATAGTCCCAGAGGAACCCGGTGAGCCAGTACGTAAATCGGTTCACACCGCTGACGAGCTGAAGCAGTTTGGCTTTGGTGATTCGCTCGCGGATGTAGAAAATCACGTAGAACCCCACCACGAAGGACATCGCAAAGCCGGTGTAGTACGCCAACTGGAAGCCAAGGTTGTTGAACGTCCGCATGAGTTGCAACTGGAAATCAGGAACCAGGAAAGTGTTATCGTAATGGACGCGGATCATGTTCCCGTTGGAGGCCTACCCGTGTCTCGTCGGTGTACGGTAGAGGGAAATTCGCCAGCGCGATGCTGCTGTCGGACGAATTGGTGTACGTACGCAGGAGCGCGTTGTGCATCATCAACAACGACACGGCCGGCGAATGGAGTGCCTCGTTGTTGAACCACGCCGTAAGGTTATCCCGCACGATGCCGGCCCCGACGATGAACTGTCGATTTACGATCACCAGGTTCTGCTCGGTGAAGTACAAAAACACATCCTCCATCCAGCCGACGAAGCCCGTTACTAACCCGGGTATGTTTTGAAAGAGGTTGAAATAGTTTTGTAGGATGCTGTGAAGAGAGAACCGATTGAGAACCGCGCCATTCCGTGCTGAATCAGACACGACACTTACATTGCTTCCAGCGGTCCCGTTTCCTCAAAGGGATCCCTCTGGACGAGGGTGACCGAGGGGTTAAAGAATCGCAAGCCAATCACCAGCGAAGGCATATCGTCCGATCCGCCCCAGTTGCGTACCACAGCAATCGTGACGGCTACGAAGAGTACCGGAATCAGAACTTGCACCACCAGCAGGAACCAGTTGCGGTGGGTTTGGTAGATCTTCTTCAGGAACAGTGCACCGATCTGATTGCGGAAGCGCTTCAAGCCTCCCAGTAGCTCATAGTCCTCGACGGATAACCGTGACTCTAGATCCGTTCCCGTGCTGTAGGAATGCAGACTGTGAAGGCTGGCTTCTTCAGCTGCCGCCTGAGGCTGAGGGTTGTCGGAACCGACCTTCATAAACACTTCCTCTAACGAGGTGAGCGAGATGCCAAAATCACCGATCTTGAGTTCCTCGCCCCACTCTTCCAGTTCCTCGAGTAGCTTCTGGAAGCCGCGGGCATGTTCCTCCTGCAGCAGGTAGGTTAGCTCCGAGCCGACATTCGATTCGACCTGAATGAAAGGGATGTGCTTTCGGAGCAGCTCCGTCACCCGCTCAACGTCACAGTCCGGCTGCTTGACGCAGATCAGCCGGTACCCGACGCCAAACTTTTTCTTCAGGAAAAACGACGAACCCACGGCCTTCAGCTTTCCCTCGGCCATGATCGCAATGCGATCGCCCAGCATGTCCGCCTCGTCCATGAAGTGCGTCGAGAGGATCATCGTCCGGCGGGCTTTCTCCGCAATCAACAGATCCCACAGGGCGCGGCGAGCAGCCGGATCCATACCGGAGGTGGGCTCATCGCAGAGCACCACCTTCGAGCCGGCACACAGGGCGATGCCGACGCAAAGCTTTCGCTTCATGCCCCCGGAAAGGCTCGACGATCGAACGTTCGCCTTGTCGTTCAACTCGAGCGCCCGGATGTACTTCTCGATCTCGTACTGCACCTGTACGGACGATAGCCCCTTCAGCCGGCCGTAGAAATAGAGATGCTCACGGACGGTGAGTGCGTCGAACAGGATGTTGTGCTGCGGGCAGTACCCCAGCGAGGACCGAACTTGCCGCATTTCGGTCCGGATGTCGTGACCCCAGATGATCGCAGTTCCCGCCGTCGGCCGCTTCATGCCGGTCAGCATCGACATGGTGGTCGTTTTGCCGGCCCCGTTGTGGCCCAGCAGGGCCGTGATTTGACCCTCGAACATGTTAAAGGTGAGTCCCTCGACGGCCACCTTCTTGTTGGAGTACACTTTCTGCAATGCCTGGATTTGGATGCGCGGTACGCGTCCTTTCGGCTCGGCTTCGATATTTTCGTTTCCACCATCAACCGCCGTCTTTTCACCGGCGTGCTCTGGAAGCAACGGAATGAAGTGAGGTTAAGAAGTCAAGACGCAAAACTCCGTTTGCCACAACGTACCGCTGGGTGGCGGGCGTTCACCGCACCAGAATCGCCTCGTGATCGGGAAGTACCAGGGTTGGGCGAGACCGAAATCGCCCGGAAACACCTGCTCGATGTAGAGCGCAAGCAGCATGTAGATCGCGGCGTCCCCGAGCAACATTAGCAGCATCTGCCCGATGTTGATATCGTCAAACGGGCTGTCGTGGAACAGTGTGGACCACTGCACTCCGATCGCTGCGCCCTCGTAAACACCGACCAGCCGCATCGCGAACCCGATCGCCGAATTGAGGAGCAACGAAGAGCCCAGCTTCTGCGGTACGCTCAGATTGCGGTAGTCCTGCACCATGATTATGTACGGCGCGAAGGCCAGGAACCAAACGATGGCCGCGACCGCCCCGCCCGAGTTGGCCTTCGAGAACAGGGTGCTGAGCAGGAACGAGAAGGTGATGATCGCGATACCGTACACCGCAAAAATCAACCAGACGGCGCTCCAGTCCGAGTGCGTGAGCACCGACACGTGCGGCGTAGAGTACCAGGGTACCTTCAGGAACACTACCACCAGGCAGACGGAGATCTGCGTGAACACGAAACACTTGACGAACCACGTGCTCCAAAGCACCCAGTTCCGGAGGCCCATGATCTTCATCGCTTCCTTGATCTGCTTCTCCTTCTCGAACAGTATGCTCTTTACGATGCTGATGCACGGGTAAATGAACGCCAGCATCACCGAGATGGGCAGGAACGTTGTCAAGCTGGACGGGAAACTGTCCTCGCGAAACGGAGGGTACGGAAACCGCTGCAGATACACATCCGGAACGGGCTCGGCGATCACTTTGATTCGCTCCGCGAACGCTTTGAAGATGAAGTGCTGGATGCTGAGGAACCCCTCGCGGAAATAGCCCGGCGAGGGGCCACCGTCGCTGTCCTCGGAAAACCGAGCGCCACCGTCCGCACGGCCACCCCAGCGGCGATCCGTTTGCCAGCTGTGGCCCACGACGAACTGGGCGCGCTGTTCGCCCGGAAACCGTAACCGATAGGACAGATGCCTCGGCAACGTCGTGGACTGGTTGAGCCGAATGTCGAATTCGATGCCCGCGAACGCATTGCTGGCCAGTAGAAAATTGTGTAGCATCGTGCCGTTCGGGAATGCTACCACATTCAGTTCCGTCCACCCGCCAATTGGCTGCATCAGTTCCCGCAGTGCTGGCCCATCGGGCGAGTAGGCGAGCGTATCGTGGAACGGTATGGCCAGGTTTCTCCTGCGGGCACGGAAAAGGGAAGTAAAGTGGTAAAGTTCCGAACACATGTTAGCCTTGAACTGTTTCGTCGGGGTGAGGTGTCTCTCTGACGCGTTTGAAGGGTTGACCCCAGAGGGCTCTTGACTCGTAAAACTGCATACCATCTATAGGAGCGGTCCGGACAAATGCACCACTCAGATAGATAAAGCAGGCACCCGGCGGTGCCCTTTTTTAAATTACGTCGGTCAATGTTTGAGATTCGGTATTTGCGTGCAGTAATCGATACAATGTGATACTAATTTTAAAACCACTCCGCAAATACTCCCCTTATCATTGCTATCGGCGAATGGCGAATGACTTCAAAATAGGCCTCTTTCGTCTTTCAAACTTGCCAACTCTTGCCGAATCGAACAGATAGTTGCAACAGTGGGGTGACGAAATATTATACAACTTGCTGACCGGTGCCAGCAAGGGGTCTGAGTCATCCGGAGCCATCGTACGGAACCGAGTTCGCGAAGCGGTACAATAGAAAGCCTTTTTATCCTCTTATCAGAGAACATCGCGACGCGCTTGCCACACCGCTTCCCGAACCGGGCGGTCCTTGGGCGATTATGAATAAACCTAATTCAACGTTGGGCAGCCCGCTTAATCGATGACGTTACGGTTTTACTGTGCCCGGGTCGTTTTCTCCTCACTCGGGCTAGGTTCGGCCGCGACTTCATCGCGATAAACCCGACAACAATAAAGTGTCCGCAGCATGCAGCCAGACTACCAGTTTGCTCGGTGTGGGGTGTAGCTTCCTTTCACCCAGTGCGAAACCTGCGGTGTGGACTTAATCCGTGCCTCACCTGATAGCGCCAAAGTTCGTGATATCCAGCGGCTGGTAGACAGATACGTGCGGGACGTTTTCGATTTCCGTTAAACTGCGCAGTCCCACCATCAGCAGCATGAACAGGGGCGGAATAAAGATCTCCACCAGGCTGGATATTTTGTACCGCCAGTGCAGCAGAAAGTTCTTCCAAAGCAGCAACCAAAACATGCCCCATCCGGACGTTCCGACCGGTTGGGTGAGGGTAGTCGCCGGTCCGGTGCTCGCGGTTTGTGCGGTTAGGACGGTCATGCTTGATCGACGGTTTACTTCCGGTACACTTCTCAACACGTGTTCTGCTAGCACGCAAAGAGATCTTTAAGGTTTGGTTTTTGTTTTCGGTTTTGGATGCGCTACAAAAGGCTGGCACTGTAGTATAACACTGATACTGACATCACCCTTTGCCACTCAACCTATTGTTTCAGTCGTTGTTCGATTCACACCGAGA
Source organism: Anopheles bellator (assembly GCF_943735745.2). Lineage (NCBI taxonomy): Eukaryota > Metazoa > Arthropoda > Insecta > Diptera > Culicidae > Anopheles > Anopheles bellator. The sequence continues at coordinate 14,122,463 of NC_071285.1, read as the reverse complement.
GAGCGCGGAAATATTTCGAATGCAATATTCGCCACTGGCGCAACGGTCACAACAGACACTCGGAACAACGCAGCAGAGTCACCCAGTGCACAGCGGTGCACAGTGAATTGTGGTGCCCAGCACCTGCGCCGCACCGTAAGTGATCTCTCTATGCCGAACGTCTTGAACCAACTAACCTGCGGCTCGGTGTCGCACTGGTTGCGCTCCGAAAAACAGGTGCTTCTTTATCCATTCATTCTGATAAGCCCCGGCTGCCCCCGTTGATACGTTTTTGCCTAAATTTTTTCGCGCTAATCACAAATCCTAGATGGATAAATTGATAAAAACCGATCACGGCGGTGAACCGCGCGATAAGGGACGCCAGTGAGCAGTGTCGATAAAAGAGCTGGCGCTCTATCATCGTTCCTGTCGCGCGAAAAACACGGAGTTCAGCGTCCGCCTGTCGGTGATTAAGCGGGAAAGTAGCATTTCGTTCCGGGGAGCCGTTTCGAGCAATAACGTTAATTTATGTTCGACAGTAAACCGACAAAGGTGCATCATCAAAGTGCGCCAGGAGTTGCGGCTGCTTCCGAAACTGGGCACGTAGTAAAAACCCTCCATAAAAAGTGACAGCGTTCCGTGTCAAGGGCAACGTTGGGAAATACCGAGCATTCCCCCTGATCGGTTATCGCGGATTCAAATTTTATTTCCTTCCGATCGCACCTTTGCATGCAAGTCGAACGCGCCACACGCTACAACGTGTCAAGCAACCTTGGCACGGAGCCCACCTTGGCGCTGCTCTATGCACCTCGGTTCTGGTGACAGCCGACTGTTCATTGTTTTTGTTTTCAATTCCGAGGAACGGCTCGCAGTTGAATCGAGCCGCAGTTCGTCGTCTTTGCAGTTGGTTGTTCTTTTTGCCATTCTATTGCTTTTCGTGTTTCGTTTTTTCGCTTAGTCACCGCACCCGTATGTGTCACGAAGCTCAGTCAGTTCACGCGTTTTCGATTGCACCACCCGAGCGAGCACAATGTCTTCTACGGAGCTGGAAAACGAAAGCCTGCTCATACAGATCCGGGCACAGCTTAGCGAGCGTAAAATAAAGCTGTGGGAAGCACCGTACCTTACCGAGGCGCGCACGGCAAACGAACCGGAGATGCGGCGATTGGCCGAAACGCTCGGACCGGAAGCTGGTATTCCCAGCGATCGGTGTGAGATCGCGCTACGGTCGCTGCAGCAAAACGCGCTGGAAAAACTGCAGGCGAAAGATGAGTTTCAGAAGACGGGATTGGCCACGGTGAAGGTGCGAGCGCCGACCCAGGCCGGAGCGAACCGATCGTTCGATCTGAAGCTTAAGGTGACCGACCTGGGCAGCACCCTTTGCGAGCTGGTCGGGCAACGACTTTCGGTGGATGCGCAAAAGTGAGTCATCGACGACAAGATGGCGCACGAGTTAGGTTAGGAAGCAAGCACAAACGGACTGCGTTTCTTTTTCTTTTCCCGGAAAGAATTAAGCTGGTCTGCGGTGGCAAGGTTGTAAACGGTGTGCACACACTTGAAGAACAGAAACTGACGAACGGAGCGATCGTTATGGCGCTGGTGATGGCGCACAGTGAGGCGGAGGCGAAGCGCGAGTGCTCGACTTACGATCGCGTGCAAAAGATCCGGGCCGATGCCGAGCTGCTGATCAACGAGAACGACAGTGCGAAGATGATGAGCGTAAGGCGTAGCCCCTCTCTTCCCTAGAACTAATGCGCTGTTCAATTTGTTTTGATCAGTCAATCAGCCATGTTCAATGATTTTTGACTCTTATTTCGTTTTACCCTGCCGTGTAGCTCGAGGATCAGTCAGGAAATGCAATTTTTCTGCCAAAGAGCGAAAAGAAGGCCCTCCTGATGGCGCTGACGCTGTACGCGAAGGGCAAGGCTGCGCTGCAGGCTGGAAATTACGAGGAAGCGCTACTGCTGCTGCTGGAAGCGGACCAAGACTTCCGCTCGTGCAACTCACAGCTACTTAACGGGGTGGATAATTACGCTCTCCTCAATCTCGACGTTGTTTGGTGTTATCTCTGTCTGAAGGTAGGCCCGACCGCGGTGGCTCGTGGTGTCCCAGCTCTCAATTTGTCTCTGGAACTCGTTCCCTTACTTTCGTCGCAGAACCTGAACCAACTTCCGGATGCGGCCGAAAGACTGCAGCTGTGCGAGCAAAAGTTTCGCCAGAGCTATGGTGAAAATATGAAGCGCGTGACGGCGATCAAGGGTGAGCAGTCGAGCGAGAAAACGCTGCTCGTGCGGCTCCACCTGCTGAAGGCTATTCTGTACTACCACCAGAACCGGCGGGACGATGCGCGTACCATGTTTCGCGTGGTCGAGACGGAACTTCAGTCTCTGCGCATCGATGACGCGTGCCTTAGTCGCCTGATGGAGTGCGGGTACACGATGCAGGAGGCACGGCTGGCGCTGCGGGCCTGCTCGAACGACATCGAGGCCGCAATCGAGTTCATCCACACGCAGCGCCAACGGCACGAAGCGAACGAACGTCGCTCGCGCCGTGAACTGCGACTGTACGAAAGCATTGGCCATAATGTGGCAGATGCGGCGCAATACTGGCGCTTGAAACTCGAAAATGTCGATCAGCTAATGGAGATGGGGTACTCCGAGGAAATGGCCGCAATTGCGCTGAAAGAAAGTGACAACGACATCAACGGGGCGCTGAACGAATTGCAAAACAATCGAGATGCTCTGCAGGCAAAGCTTACGCGTTGCACCGTGCCTGATACCAAGCTGCTTCAGTTGCTGGTGGGACTTGGCTTCCCAGAGGAAGCGGCCCGGGTTGCGCTCAAAACGACCGCCAACGTGTACGATCGGGCAGCAGAGTTTTTGATCTCCAACGTTGCGAACGGCGGAGTTTACAGTGAGCTGCTGACTCGAGCGATCGAGGTGGACGCAGAGACCGCGTCACCCGCCGATAGCGAACCGGCAGCATCATCCAGCAAGCGACGATCTGCGCCCCGGGGGAACATCCCGGCGACATCGGCCTCTCAGTGTTCAGAGGAGAAACGACAGAAAAAGGAAATGTTGGACCTTCTTTTTAAGAGTTTTACGAAGGACATCGAAACGTCGCCGGACGTGTATTTGGATCTGTCGCTCGTGGAGGAGGCGAACTTGCTGGAGCAGTACAAAAAGCTCCTAGCTATGGATTAATCCATAGTGTGTTCTGGCAAACGTGGGCCAATGTTGGCTGGGAGTACTACCAAAAGATTGCGCATGGAAGCCGGATGGCTTATGTTATTCTAATTGGAAGCCACGAAATGTGTGACTATTGTGTGGAGAACCAAATTTGGCTGCCTCAAAGCGCTTCCAGTACGTTTGGTGCCATCCGAACAATGTTTTCGGAAAAGAAACGAGAAAATCATTTATAGCGTGAACTTCTACTTATGCATAACATTTTTATTTCATCAACAGTCTTTTTCGAGCGATAGGACTTCACCCTCAAATTCCGACTGAAAGTCAGAAGTTTCTTGTACGATGTAAGTTTTTGAAAATAAAAAGTACCTATTTTCTGTACGTGCCGCTGTATAAACGGGCTTTTCTCTGGATAAAATATGTTAAGGTGCAGTTCATGGTACAATGTCGTTATGTTCGTGCGAAGATTGTTTGTGGTCGATGGAAGAAAGCTCAAACTTGGTTTGTTTCGCGTCATTGTTAAACCTTAAAAAACACGTCTTCTTCTGTCACATTGTCAAACTCCCCTTCGTTATCATCGGTTTCTCCCGACCAGCTATTCGAATCCGCCGGACTATCAAGCTCTACCGGAAGCAGATTGTTCCAGTGGCCCTGTCCTTCCTCTTCTCCGCTAGCGGATTCGGTGCCGTCATTGTCTTCCAGGGCGCTGCGAAGCCACGGCAACTTTGCAGAGTGGTTGAGGAGCGTGTGCCAGCGTATACCGGGGATGAGTTTTACGAGTCGCAACACAATCGTAAGTCCTCTGATTTCATGGTGCGTTCGCTGTGGATCAATCGGTTGAAACAGGTTTACCGCCAACAGGTAGCGATCATCGTCGTTTACCATGAACTGCAGCAAAAGCGAATCCATGTCAACGGTCAGATCGTACCGTGAAACGTCCGGTGCGGACACTCGCAGAGTGACGAACTGGTCGTCCTGCTTCCACACCGTTTGCGGACACCGGTAGTCACACTGGAGCCGGGGAAGGATAATTCGACGATCGGCGCTCGATCGTGATTTGTTGCGACCTTTTTTTTTGTCCAGCAACCGTTGGTAAAACCTTGACTTTGCTTTAAGCGCAGACACGTTGTTGGTCGAGCTGACTGAAGAAGGTGAAATACTGGATTCTGAGTCCTTCTGTTTCGTCGCCTGTTTTTCGCTCGAACTTGGGTCTTGCATTAGTTGCTTCAGCAAGGCACTTAGTTCTTCCTGCGTGAAGTTGCACTGCATCGAGGGTGAATCGTTATCACCTTCGTCCCCGAGCATGGTGCCATCCTCGTGATAACGGGCCAAACCTTTCTCGGCAACAATTTCGGTGATAATCAAGTACGGATCGTTCGAGCTTTCATCGGTAAGCAGCACTTCGTAGCAGTGCTGCCCTGGCATGGTCAATTTTGGGTCTTCCATCGGTCTCACAACGATGGCATGCAATGACCCGGCAGAACTGTACTTGTCCAATACTTCATCATACACGGCGAGGCTTGTTTCTTCCGTCCAGCAGTCATTCCACTTCGGGTGAAGATGAGCCAACTTTGCCTTTATGGCCTACGAAATGTGAGAAAGAGCAGAATTGTTTAATAGCGCCCATAGACCGCTAATAGCTCGGCCATTACTTACACAGAATGGTGCACACTGTAAAAGAGGAGCCGGCAGCTCGAACAGGTCCTCCTTGTTCCACTGTAGTTCACAACCGAAATCAAGCAAATACATTCTCTCGTCCGATACGCTGGTAACTTGTGCGCGCTTAAAATCATTCGAATCGTCATCGCACGCAAGACAATAGTCCCCGACGGCAGGGTCCCTCAGTGGCGTTAGATTATTTCGGTTTGCCGTATAACTTTCGATCGCATTAAAAACGTCGGTAAAACTGCGTATCGGAAAAGGGCACTGAGTTAGTGAACTTGACCGTGGAATCTACCGCATGTCAATACTTACTGATCGTAACGGTAGAGATAAAAATTGTCTGGTGCATAATAGTTCGCGACAGCCACGTTGTAGCAGTTCCCTTGTTCGAGGGCCGAAAACTCGTGCTTTTCGACCGGTCGCGATGAAGATGGAGCAATGACTTCAAAGGAACCGTTCGAGCTAGAAGAACGAGCGCAATGCT
>NC_071285.1:13823387-14117053 GCF_943735745.2 Anopheles bellator | reverse complement strand
GCTAGAAGAACGAGCGCAATGCTCCGGTTCTTTGGTACTTTCCACAACGGTCGGTGCTTCGATTGACGGTGGACGGATGGAACTGACATGAGTTTGGAGTTTCTGGAACGATTCATCATTCCCTACTCCGAACTTTTTAGAAATGATGCTGGCCTTAAATTTGGTCTTTGTTACAGCCGTCTTTAGACTCCCGAGCTGCTCAACCAGCCGCATTTCATCCACCCAAATGATGCCCTTGAGCGTCAACAACACTCTGCCCTCTACGTGAAACGTTTCACGGTGTGCATAATCAGTAACCCAGTTCTGCACTGTTAACGTGGCTTTTTTGTCCCAGTCTTGTCCACCGTCGCATGGTGTTAGACCGGCAATCTGTATGTCGATCGCTTGTCCTGGCATCTTCCGAAATTCTTCGGGTAGGTGCAGCAGAAGGGACGGCTTCACTTCGACCATGCGCCCGTTATCGATCATCCGTAGCAGCACCAAATGCACAACGGAGGGATCTCTGTTTGCGAAAAAGAAAATTCAAACGGATGATGTTAAGCTGGAGCTCCAAAAGCAAAGGAAAGGATTTTTACTTACTTGCCCAGCTGGAAGGAGCAAATCTTACAGCGCCAGTAGTTGTGGTCGTAGAAAACGGCACACAGATCGTGAATCGCTACCGCCCCGTGCGTTTCGTGGCGATCTTCGTTCGCGTAGTACATCTGCATCGCGATATCGTGTCCCTGGAAGACTTTGTAATCATTCACCACATGCCAGTCGCTCTCTGTCGGATTGCGTTGAGCCTCAAGCCGTGCGCTGTAGTGTGCCGGCGAGAAAACGTACAGTACTTTCAACTTCACCAACGAACCGACCGAAGGCAGCTCTTTGCCGGCCAGATCGTCTATCGTGAAGCTGTGCCGGTTCCGGCAATCTCGGATATTACGACACCTGCCAAACTGCAGCACTTGCTGACAGAGTGCAAACAGTACCGTTCCGTCGGCCGCCTTCGCTTGTTCGAATAAGCTGCGAATTTTCTGGAAGCACCAACCCAATCGAGTAAGTATTCACACATAGGATTTGACGTTATCTCGCTCACCTGCGCTAAGCCAGCAATTTTTGGGGGGATCGGCACATTGTGAAGCTCCAAAAAATTGACCAACTTCGGTAGCTGCTGATTATTATCCTCATCCAGTAGAACAAGCGTGCGCGGCAGAGTGTTCGCTGCCATGTTAGCAGCTTCTTGTTGGTCTCTATCGTAGTAACCGAAGGAAGTAGCGAAACGGCGCGTGAAGGTGGACCACGATTCTGGCAGCGAGTAGTGGATGATGTGCTGCGCTTTGGATACTTTTAAGTCACTCAACAATGAATCGGTGGTGATCAGCAGAACCATATGACCGGGAAGATTACTATCCCATGACGTAAACCCGCCCAGCTTGATGGTCATTGTGTGCTCGTTGTAGACAAGGTGATTGATCGAATTTTGCGTAGCGGCTTCTACAATCTCATCGAGATCGCCATCATTTTTACCGACCACGATCGTCCGCTCTCTGCAGTAGTCATATTGCTTAAGATATCGAATCAATTCGACTGGCTTCTGATTGTGGTGCTGCACGTGCAGCCGGAATTGGACGCCCGCGTAAACCGCCGCCTCGATGTACGCCCCGATGCAGACGACCATATTTGTGTAGCGCTGCACAAAAGAGGCCAGTATCGGATTCCACAAGCAAGTCGTTATAATCATCTGTAGGTCGGGATTGTAGTTTTTTGTTAACAGTAACTTAAGCGCGGAACTCGAGTGTTGAAGTATTTCCTCCAGATCGTCGATCACCACCACCTTAATGCGTTCGCGGGAAAAGGCCTCCTTCATGCCTTCATATAGCCCTTGGTAGCACGCAGCCGTCGTTACAAGCAAAGCACAGGAGTTCAGCAACAACATCTGCGGGAAAATAAGGTCCATTATCATACTGCAGAGCACCTAAACTAAAGAAACGTACAGCGGTTTTCTCCACACTGCGTCTAGCATAGCAGTCGTGGACGGCCAAATGATGGTTCACTTCCGTGTTGAGCATGGTGCGGCAGTAGCATGCTACCCGCTGCACTTCACGCGGTGAATGGCAGATGATGATGCCGACTGGTCCAGCACAGGCAGGAGTGAGCTTCTCTTCGATTAGATTCTACGCGAATGTGTTTGACGAAAAGAGAAACAGAGAAAAAGCCAGGTCGAAAATTGGGTTTGCAAAGTCTTACACCTGGACCTACCTTCACGACTGAACAGACCGCTGGTATGTAGGCGAATGTTTTGCCCGACCTTGGCCCATTAACACAGACCAAAGAATTTCCGCGCATGATGTTGGGCCAAGCGTATGCCTGCAATCGGTACAGTGTGGTGAATTGTAACAACTGTAGCTGCCGGTGGACGTAAGAGCAAAAGTTTGCATTTTCAATGGCGTCTATCGGCTTCGTGGCGCATTTACCGTGCACCAGCAGACGATGGTACTTTAAACGGGACAGAACCCTGGAAACGGGAAACGTGAATCGCTTAGAAGAGACAAGTCAAAAATCACCCCACATGAAAGGATACTCTCTCGAAACGAAGGTTTTGGAGCCACTATTAATAAATACACAACCGGGATGTTCAATGGTCGAATTTATTAACGAACCCAAAATTCAGAAATACAAAGTTCATTTGCTCACTTCTAGTGCCTACAATTTAAAGAGTGGAGTAAAAATACTGTAAAACATTGAGAGAAGTGTGACATTGTTTTCCAAGCAAATTAGAAAATCGTTTTAAATTTTCGAAAGAAAAAGAAAAGTTTTCGTCAAACATCGAGGAAAACTCCCGTCCGTCGTCACTGATAATGTAAAAAAAAAAAGGACGGTCACAGTAGAACATTTCAAACTCTCGATCACTCGCTTATTATTACTTATTGTTCGTTAGTGGTACAGTAAAACCATATACCATTAAATGATCGTAATTCTCTAACTGTAACTTGTTGGAATAAGCCGCCTTTCTATTACGTGTTACGTGCGGGCTAAAGTACAATGCTTACCATTGCTCTTCATCGACAACTTTCTCAAACCTTTTATTGGGTTTAGCGACGCGCACGTTGATGGGCTGGTCATGTGCTTTAGGAACCGTTTGTTGCGCTGTAGGTGTTGCTGCAGCCTTTTGATTGCTCTTTGGCTTATTTTGTGCAGAGGCGACTTCTTTCGTTTGCCTGACTGTCGGCGGTGGATCATTTTGATTCGGTTGCGTTTGCTGAGGGTTAGTCGCCGTAGAATTGGTCGTCTGTGGCTTACCGTTGCTTTCGTTCGTTTGTAACGTCTTTTTCATATTTTTCATGTTTTCCATCCTCGACCTCAATTTACTCTTTGGTTTTCCTACGGGGTCACTAACTGCTTCAGGAACCGGTCCAGTGTCTATCATTGTACTAATTGGTAAAGCGTTTAGGTCAACCGTGTTGCTATTGGCGGACCCAATTGTACTGATAAAATTCAGTTGTTGTTCATTCAGTTTTATGGAGCCATTGGAAAGAAGTGAAGGATCAAAGTTCACGGGGAGTCCATCATTCGCGCAACCTTCCTCAGCGTTATGAGCTTTTTGTAGGGTTTGCTGTTCTTTCTGATTACGCTCTGCGGTCTTCTGTTTCACAGGTTCCGGATAGTGCGCTACACATGAGGCTGGAATGAATGGTATCTTGTTTTTGGGTTTGAGTGTTCCAATCATACTGGCCGATTCATCGAAATCGTTCTCGTTCACTTCATTCCCAGTAGTATTCATTTGTTTTCCCAACGACTCCGTTTTGATCACGTTCAATGAAGCGCTCGGTTGTACTATCGATTCGTTGACCTCCGAAGAACAGTAGCTACTTTCGGATCCGTGGTGTTCAGACATAACTGAAAAAGAATCGATGTACAGGGTTAACCTCGAAGGATCTAAAGTTGAAACGAACGGACGCGATGCTCACATATCATAAACGATTTTGGGTCCGCCTGAAGTGCCAATCCGATCTCCAGCAGAACGCTATGCGCGCTCACAGTCGATCGCTTCGGAGTAACAACAGACAGCTCCCCAAAGCTCACTTCCTCTCGGCCGACCGTGTAAGTTACGATGTTATCCAGGAGTATTTGATGTGCGCCTTCCAGAAATGTCTTAAAGACACCAATCACATACTTATCCCACGTTGGGGAGAACCCCTTGCTCAGTCGATCTTCATGTGCATCGAACAGCTGGCGAAAAATGGTAAATAAATCCAAAAGTGGTCGATCGTTCCTCACTGGTTGTTATCTTACATGCGTTGCCGGCAGAATGTTCTTCACGCCACCACACCGCACGGTGGTGGGTTTCGAGGAAAACTTCTCCGGTAGCGCCATCAAATAGACGGCATTTAAGCGTGTGGGCATTCCCTCATCGATTGCCCACAGCCGCATCTGAGGCACGCCGCTACCGTCGTCACTGATGCCATCTACACGGCATCGGAACCATTTATCCTGGATCGGATCCAGACCCGCTACGATCTGGTGCGCGTTTAAGGGAGAAACAAAAGTGTTTGTTGGCAGCCAATGGCTAGTGTTCCTTAGCTTACCTCTCCGAGCACCGGTTCGTAACGCGCGCTAGTCTTTCCAACCAGCTCAGAGTAGTGGTTGGCACAGTAATCGTCCAAGTCCGCCTGAAACTGCCTGTTATCCCGCCGCTGCGGTCCCCCACCGAACTGTTTGTACCAGAACCTGTGTGGGTTCTTGAAGTGCGTTATTACAATCTGCATTGTGCTGCGATGCAATACTGGTTTTCGGTTGTAATTTTCGCACGTGCTTGCTGTTAAACTTGCTTTGGCCAGACAATGAACTAAAATGCCGTTTCCCGTGCGTGCGTTCAAAGATCCTAGCAGCGGAAAGAATGTGTAGCTGTCAAACATTGATTGCGCTTCTAAACTGTACCAAGGTTGATACAGCATGTGGTGAGGTGTGTGGCTTCTAAAAAAGCCAAAAACACAAGACGCATTATTTGAAAAAAGTGAAACAAAATAGCAAAATTGCGTAGTTCATTGAGTTTAAATGTTCGCTAATGAACATTCTCCGACAAAAATCAATCTACGGCACCGCAAAACTAGAAATACTTTGTGCATAACCTGTTGGTTGCTGTTTCCCACCAACACATTGTCAGTGGGCTCTTTTGACAGCTTGTCTCGGTTTTGTTGCTTCGTTTTGGCTCAGCGGACACGTTTGGTGCGAAAAGCATCCGCCAGCATTGGATTGTGCAAAAATACTTTCGGGCCGTGCTGCTGATCGTCTCGTCGCCCGATAGTCGAGAAACTATTATTAACCGTACGCGTGCTGTGATATTCATTCGTAGGGTCAGCAGATAATCTTGACCAGCGGAAGGACTGATCGGAAATCATGCCTCGAGGTACGGCACTACGATGGCTTTCGGGTTGACTACGAAGGCAAGGCGGGCGAATGTTGGGGGGGAAACGATACCTTTCGAAACGCCCCGTCGCTGTATGGTGTGGAGATATTTTTACTTGCTGCTTGCTTGTGTCCCGTAGGAAAGTACGTTAATCACAAAGGTCGCAACCGTAACTTCACGAACCCCGAGGAGCTAGAGGCGCAGCGCAAAAAGGACGAGGAGGAGAAAAAGTGGCGGAAGACGCGCGAGGGCGAATCGAGTGAGGAGGACGAAGACGGCGAAGAAAACGAAGCGGAGAGCGACGATTCCGATGAAGATGAGTCCGGCGACGAAAAGGCGAAAGGGGCCGAAGGAGTGATACAGATCGAGAACCCGAACCGTGTGGCGAAGAAGGCACACAAAAAGGTGACGGAGCTGGAAGAGGACGACGGTCCGCAACTGACGCGCCGCGAGAAGGAGCAGATCGAGAAGCAGCGGGCCCACGCCGCCTACCAGAAGCGGCACGCGGAAGGTAAAACGGCTCAGGCGAAGGCTGACCTGGCACGGTTGGCCATCATCAAGCAGCACCGCGCGGAAGCGGCTGCTCGGCGCGAGGCAGAGAAGAAAGGTACAGCATTGCCCGGGGAGGGGGTGGCACGGCTAAATTCCACTGACTTTTGAATGTGATAATTTTGCAGAAAAGGAAGCCAAAATGAAAGGTACAAATTCTTAGAACTCGAACCGATGTGGATAGCGGGGATAAACGAATTCCGTTTTGTTTAAACCGACGACCGCCACCAACGTTTACTGCCATTTGGATTTATGTTCCAAAATCGCAGTACAGCGCGCAGGCGTGGTGTTCCATTCACTCGGTTCTAGTAAACATCTCAACAGCTGATAGGCAAACGGGTGAATGCGGGAGTGTAGCGCCAACCATTTCACCGACTTGTAATGATAAACACAGTAAAATAACCGATTAAATGATAAATATATTACTAATTGGCCCTTGCAGTCTCTAATCGCATAATTTTCATTTTTTCAATTTTAATTTGTTTTTATTCCTACGAAACTTGCCCTAATCATTGTTGGGTGAAAAATTGAAGCGAAAAGAATTATCCGACGGGGCAATTTTCACCGTACCGATCGCTGTCCGTGGCGCGCTACTTTCTTGTTCCAGCACTTCATCGCCAGTGTCGTTACCACCGTCGGCCGTAAAGTTGAACCGGAAGTTTTTCTCCCCACTAAGAATGGCAGACTTTTTAAGATAATGATAGCGCGTTTTTTCTTTCAGCTCCTCAAACCGCACACTTTCCGGATCGACGGACAGCGACTGTTCCTCGGCGGCCATTTTGCTGCGGTAGTCACCGAAGGTGGTACGCATAATCTGTCGTTTGCGAATGATCGGTTGCGTGGCGCTCTTCAGCGTAGTGAGTAGTTTGGTTGTGTCTTCCACTGTTGGATAAAACGTTGATACATCAGATAATGGGAACGATACCCTGGAAGCGATTGTGGCTTTTACCTTTTTTACTGTTTTCACGCACTTGGGGCAGGCAGAGGGACGACTCTAGCTGTTGAATGCACCAGTAAAGTTCCATTTCAAACTGACGATCGGACTCGGATTGTGCTGGATTCGTTGGCGACGGGTCGTCGGTCGCTGTACGTGCAGGTTGATTTGTGCCGGGTTTAGGGATGGTCTTCAGCTTTCCCGTCGTCTTGTGAAGCTTCATTCTCGGTGGTGCCATCTTTTAATAGTTGTTCACCAATCGAACAATCTGCTGTTGGAACAAATGTGTGTGCTTTGTGTTGCTTTTTCGTCTCGCTACGGACCGGAAAGTGACAGGAATCAATATAAACAATTCGCAGTTTCGTCAAGGTTACTATAGACACTTTTGGCACACACTCAAATCCTTGCCTGTACAAACCTTGAGTTTGGAAACAATCTAAATCGATCTAATGGCCGGTCTACACGCAACGATAACGATATCGATATTAATGTCACTGACGCAGATGTAAAAATCTGAAAGGGCGGTTTACACGCTGCGATCTGCAATGCAATATCGCTCGAAGTGACATCTCCGGAGACGTCATAAATGTCACTGCCGCGGGTGGAAATCTGAAGACCGGCCATAAAACCCGATGAGAGGAAAGTAAATTCAATTTTATCGCTGTATACCGTATTAGTGGTGTCCTGATCAAAAAGGTTTGTTTGGCCATTTTAAAATGAATCGGATGTTTGCTAAATCAGGAACAAATGCTTTAAAAAATGCATCTTACACTTTATTTCCAGCGCATTGGGTTTATATTGGACCCATGTTTTTAATTGCATCTCTTGCTGCCTCCGCTATGCCATGTTCAGGTGAACCCTCTGGTTCTAGTGCCAAAATTTGTTCGCTCTCCTGCAATAACCGTTGAACCTCCTTTAACCGTCGCCGAAGTTCTGGCCGCTGAATGGCACCACCTTGGAACAGCTGCCCAGCTTCGATCATAAGAGGTACGTGCAGCTCGTAGAGAATAGTTCCACGAAGCCTACTCAATCCCGGTTCCAGCTGATCGATCACCTCCAGCAAATCACGGCAAAGTGTTTCCTTACGCTTCAGCTGCTCCCGGCTGAGGTTCGGAATCAGGTAGCCTTCCGCTTTGCCGTACAGTTCACACAGAGAGTGCTTGGCCGACAGTAACAGATGGTGGTTTTCGTGCAATACGGTACCGTACGCCGTAAGAAAACGCTCGTATCCTTCGACATCGTTCCCACCTATACTGTCCAGCTTTTGGAAAGCTTTCTCGAGCAGCAGTACAATTGTTTGGCATGAGGCTGCGTTTGGGCACCCGCCATTGCAACGCCAGTCGGCTTCCTGATCAAGAGGACTGCTTGGCAGTAGGTATCCTCGGCGACACTTGGTGCATCGCACGGCGCTGCAGAAGGTACCGAACTCCGTCGGATCGCTACAACGGGCACAGGTGCACCAGAAGAACTTTTCCTCCCACAGGTGCTGCCGTCGTTTCAGTGTTCCCTGCAAGATGTAGGCATAGGCCAGGGTCAACGGCTGGCCAGCCTTGACCTTACCGAGGGTTCGCACAGTAAGTCGATGTGTCTGCGGGGCGTCCGTGTGGCCGGTGTTGGGTGTACAATCGTGCATTAGAAGGTATGCCTCCGGGAAGAGGGCACGCGCTTTGACCGGTTCCTGACCCACCTCGAACGCGTTCACCTCGATCACACCGCAAATGGTGTGAAGCTCCTGCTCGCTAAACTCCTGGAAAGCCCATTCGTCGCGTATGCGGCCCACGATTGCCTTCTGGTTGCGGTTCCACAGTTTCGGGATGGCCTGGCGCACGCTATTAAGTGGATCCATCTCCAGGATGCCCGCGTAAAGGGAGGGATCAACGGTTTGGAGCAGCATACAGCGCAAGGTCAGCACTGCTTCGTACATCAGCTTCAGTTCATCACCGCTGGCCGCTTGCAGGAGGCGCTTGACGTTTTTATCTCGCAATGGAATGCACTCTAGCGATCGGTGGGTACTGTGGGGCGACGATAGGCCCGCACAGTCTGGGGAGCATATCCGCCAGCCACAGCTACCACACCTGTCGGAAAGTAAATGGACCCGTCGATTAATACTTGCACGTCGCACGTACAGTTTAGGCAATGTTATACCGAAAATCGTCACTTCCGGGGTCAAAGGTACTGTGGCATCCCAAGCAAACTGGGTCACTTTCGGCACACGGGCCCACAACCAGTGGGTCAGTTTCGAGTATCGTTTCACCTGCCTTCAGATCCTTTGCGGCCACAATGTATCTGTGTAAACGAGGGAAAGGAGTCGGTTAAGCACGCCAAGGAAATGAAAAACAAATAAAAAACCAGCAGATCGCTGTGTTTCTTTTGAGATCGCTACGACTACAAACCTTTTCGAAAATCTTATAACTCTAATCATTATCAAGTTTAATACACAATGTAGGTAGGTATTTTAAAGTGCAGTATTTTTGTCCTGTTTAAAAAGCAATTTTTATGTTTCGTGGTGTAGTCATTACATTTGGGTTGTGACAAAACAATAAAACAAAACGAGAACTCAAGTGTTCGACGAAGATTCCGGAATTCTTAGTTTTGATATATGTGAACAGCGTGTTCGCATCGATCCACGTGATCGACTCGTCATGTATGGGAGTTCATCTTGCGGAGATTGACGCTTTTACTTAAGCAGCGTTACTTCGGCAACTTCTTACTCTTTACAATAAAACGCTAACCTACCTTCCGACCAAATCATTACGCTTCACGATGTACGGTTTCCGGCCATTTCTCTGCTCTTCGTCTAACTCTGTGGTGACACTTGACACAGGCAGACAGCATGGCGATGCTGGTTTTTTGTTTTTCTGCAGCGAACGAAAAATCATAGAAAAAATAAGTTAGCCATTTGAATGTTGTAACATAATCTAATCACAACTACAGTATCGCAAGCACAACGTTTTTGAAGGTTTCCGCTTCCATCCACATCCTGAGAATGTAAGTTGAACGCCAATCAGAAGGCTCATATAATGCTGTGTAATGAACTGCAATCGATCACAGCCGTTCAGTGTTCTCGCAACACGCGTGTCGTACATGGTATATGCTTACGCTTTGCACACGTGCACCGTTCGAGGCATGTAAGTTTCAAGCATTTGTCCCAGTTTGTTTCAGGTCAAAACGAAGGGAGAGAGACAAAAGGACTCCGTCCAAAATGCGGCAAACAAATGTGGGCCTCAATCGCGATCATTACTGCGCGGCGCAGCAGCAGCAGCAAATGCAAATTACCGCAACGCGTTGCTTGCATTCCGAACCGCGGCCGGTTGCCATTTATTCGACGGCTTTCCATCCGTTAACAATCCGAATTTCGTGAAAACGTGAACCCCACGGTGGGCCCCGGACTGTTTACGGACTTAATTAATTTGCCTCACTCCTCGGTGGGAAAGCAACGGCCAATGTGGCGCAGGGGACGCCCTCGCCCTCTCCGACAATGTTGCTGGGTTGTCCATCGTCCGGCGCTGCACAGCATTGATTATTAACGGCGCGACCGTTTTTTTTTTCTCTCGGGACCCCGGCAGGTTCCGTTATTGCATTTGGTACGTTTGTTCGGCGAATGCATGCAATTAATGCAACGGCACCGTTTGGCGGACGCTTTAACGTACCCAAAAAGGGGCCCCCTCGAGACCGCCGGTAATCACGTTTCCCGTTTTTAACGTGTTTCATTTTTAAGAGCTTCCTTTACTAATTTATATGCCCGGCTGCCCGGGGCCTCAAAATAATCCATTAATGCACGAATTAATACTTAATTGGGGCCACTTTGGGAAGTGGACCCCTTCTCAACACCGTTGGTTGGCTTGTGTTTCACCAACATGATGTTACAAATGGGTGTTTGTTGTTTCAATTTTCAATCAGGCGTGTAGCTTTAATTTTGCCGTTCGGTATGAGTTTCGTAAAATGTGATAAAAAGAAACTCTGCAACAGTTGCCAGCGTCGGATGCGGTCGGTTCACATGATTGCAAAGGAGTTCGTAAAAACTTGCCGTGTTGGCACCACGCCAGACCGTGGTAGGGCCAGCGCATCTTATTAGTTGGAAAACTTTTTCCAACAATCCAAATCCCACTCCATCACGATAATCCGATTTCCGTCCCCTAACCATTGTCAATTGGTAGCCCCACCGCCCGTTGCTGTCAGTAACTTCATGTCTTCTCCCTGGCAAATGTGGCCATTTGATGCAATTTGCATGTTTATTGTTTTTCCGCCTTTTCCGTGGCAGGCGGCCATCAGCAGCAGCTCGCACGTTGGTCTCCTGCAAGGTGCATCGCATCGGGTGGTTTGCATAAATAAACTTTGGCCCGCACACGTGCACCTGTTGCCGCATCACAAAACACATCGTTCCCACCCACTGACGGAGAGAAAAAAAGGTGACAATATTCAAGGACATTTATTATACCGCCGGAACACACATGTTCACCTTTGTCAACCAAGCGGTGGCGCAAGCGGCTCGGCTCGCGACAAAGTGCGACGAAGAGGCAGCGGCCTCTTTTAAAACGATCCTCACGACGAAACCGCACCGACGTGTCGTACGAAAATGCTGCTAAATAGTGGTTTTTGCGAAACGCTAGCGGTTGGCCAGCACTTAATGGTCTCGCCGAAAGACGCACGACGATCACGACGCACGCGAAACAATTGGCACGGCGCCCTCGCGAACACACGCGTGCGCGCGTCCTGCAGAGAGAGAGAGAGAGAGGACCAATGACCGACGACGTGTGTTGTGAGGGATTGAGGTATGTTTTATAATTAACTAAATAATTGCACGTCGCGGTGTGCTCCTTTCACGGCGGCGCGTGTTTCGGCGGTTCGGCCACCAGCTTCGGGTTGACGGATAGGTCCGGTCCGGTCGGGCAATTGTTGCCGTACGTCGTACGTGTGACTTGCGGCACGCGGCGCGGTGTGTAAATGTTCTTCACGGCTCGGCGGACGGGGTGGCGGTTAAATGGTTCGAGACTATCGCGTCTCAAGGTGAGGCATAAAACAATGTAACAATGCTTCCTTCCGATGTCGGAGCGCCATTGTGGGCCCCCGTGTAAAGGGCGGCTGTTTACAAGTGTTGACAATTACCTACGAATTAGTCGCGGAGATAAAAGCCGGCATGGCAGTAAATTGCCGTTGTGCCGTGTGGCGGGCGGGAAGGGAAAGAATTTGACGAAACAAAACTGGGGAATTTGATGGGGCACCGTGCGCCTCCACCATGGCTGAACCACCGTGCGCCTCCACCGATCTGCAGATCTTGGCAAGCCGTACGAATTGATGCCGATGCCTTGAATGAAACTTTCACCATAAGCAACTAACGGCCAGTTTCAGGGTATGATTTGTATAGCTATTTAATCTCTTATCATTTTTGCGTTACAACAGTGCTTCAAGTACACCTTTAACAAGACTTTACTTTCACACAGTTGTACCTTCTTCCTGTGGTTCGAAGGCATTTTCCGATCGGCCCGGTGTGGCGGTTCCACTGCACTCGAACCCAGCCGGTTCGTTACTGGCTCACGTTTCACGCAAATAAATCCACCGCACGATCGATTCACTTTCACGACCAATTTCACCGTGCTTCGCGCTCTGTCACCAGCACCGGACTGCCGTTTGTCGTCGGTTTCGGAACCGTTTGTTTCTTTTTTTGCTTCTTCTTCTGCCCGCTCTGGTGTGTGCCGTACTATTTCTTATTTTTAGAACCCCAAATCACCAACACATCGGTCGCGCGTCGCATCGTCGAACGCCCCGTGACCCCTTCGCCGCTACACTACACGGAAGTCCGATCCGGATGGGGGAAGCGAGGGAGTAAATTCCGAGATCCGCCACCCCGGATTTATTTATTTATTGTGGCCGCTGGAGTGAAAACGGGGCCATCGCGGCCACCTGGCCATCACCGTGTGCCAATGGACCAGATGTTGCCGGCAGGACAGATCAACCAGCTAACTGACACACCGTGTTTGATCTTCGCCCGAGTCCGAGTTCGACCACTTGTTGTCGATCCGCACCCTCCCAATATACCACCACTAATTCCTGCGTGACAAATGGCACACGATTTGCGCACGATTTGACGCAACCCATACGCGCGGGTGTCTAGTTGCTGGATCCTCGTTCAATGCAACCGTGCCGTGCCCGGGGGTTGATTAGGGCTGACGCGTTCGGTCAGAAGCCAACCGGTTGGAAGGGGGGTTTTGTTTTTGTTTTGGCCGATCGTGCTGTGGCCACCGTAATTTGAGCCAGCTCCGTGTGTTTGCGCGTGTTTCTTCGGAAGAGAACCAACCGCGGGCCCCGGGAGCCGACGTCTGTCGACGTCTGTCAAACAGTCAATTAAGTTACACGCGTCTCTCGGCACCTCGCCTCAATGTCTCTCTGTCTCTCTCACACTTGCCTATTATTCACATGCAGCGTTAATGCTAATTTTACTCTCAATCAATTGCACACCCCATCGGTAGCAGATGGGTTTTCTTCACAACGACGCGAAGATCGCTAGCGTCCGCCAGGCTGGCGCAACCGGAAACCCTGACATGTTGTCAGATCGCCCAGGCCGTTCCGGGAGGGCCGCGAGGGCTACGGCCTCTTGGCGAACTTCAAACTTCGAAGGGGCGAAGAAATGAAACAGAGTTCGTTGTAGCTTCACGTTTCAACGTACTGACACCTGTCGATCGTAATAATTTTTGAAGACCCGCGCATCGCTTTGATCCAAACTGTCGTACCGAATCTCCGACCCAGCTGGTTGGTAGCGTTGCCGTTGGTGTCACCGGGCCGAGGTTCTGACACTGACTGACTGCCACCTGCAGAGCAGAGGCAGGCCTCCGCCTCCGTCCGTTCTGACGGAGACTTAGGAACACAAACGTACTAGAACGGACCTACGACGGTGTGTAGAAACTTCAGTTGGTTTTGCAAAAAATGGATTCTGAATCTGCCTTTGCCAATCGCATGCGAAGCACCAACACGTGCCCGGCGTGAGCAGTTTGATGGATTGCAAAGCAAAAGCGGTTAGTTGAAAACCATTCTATCATCTTGCCACGGAAACCACGATTGCTGCTGGCCCCGGGGAACGGTTTACGAAACGTTTGGCTCGGGAAACGTCGGCAAAACGGGACGCCCGCCGTAAATAATTATGTGCATACATTCTTTCACGGCCTCGTGGCCATGCCCGCGTTTCAAATCAGAAAGCACAATTATAAAAGTGATGAATGAAGCAACCATCACATCTGTGGCAATCCGTGGCCTTATGTTTGATTTTCTCGTTTCGGTCGGATGAGTGTCGGGTTATTCGAGGTCCATGCGCGAGGGTGGCCCTGGTGCTTCCCAACTAGCGCCCCATGTGGTGGTCGGTGTTGTGCAGTAAGACGTTGCACACCACCCAAGATGATCCCGTTGCCGCGGACAGATTGTGTATTTTCACGTCGTGCACGATCGCCGACAGTGGGGATAATTGTGTGGATTTGTAAGCAGAAGCGTTTGAATGTATTATATCGTAAAGGAATTGGAAGTTACTATTACTATGAAGGGAAAGAGGGGCGAAAATAGTTTCTCCTTTTTAATATTAAAATGCGAAATGGCCCTGACGTCGATCGGCGTGACACTATCTACGCTCGGTACCATCGGGCAACGGATGTAAGGATTTTCTGGCACGATCTTGCGCGATCTTCCACGAAATGCATGTTTTGCGTTGGCATTGCCGATGGCCTTGATATACGCGAGTTTGATCTTTTCTTTCTCGCACCCAGGAGGCTGTGGTCGGTAAAAGGCAAAATTGCAGATGAAAGGTCGCGCGTCGGTATGATCGAGTTTCCGTGGAATCTAATTAAAACGCCAATATGTTTTGCTTTTAACTATCGGCTAATTATCGAATCGAATTAATGAGTGGCGAATTTTTTCCTCTCTCAACGTGTGGTGGGTGAAATTATTTCCCCTCCGAATGCCCCTTTCTTGGAGGTTAATCTCGAGCGCCCCGCTGCCCCGTACGCCACTAATTAGTCACACAAGATTACAATTTTTCATAAGCCTCACTCTCTAAGTCAATTTGGCGTCCATCTGTCAGTAGTTTTAACCGGCCCAACTAGCGGCGGAACATGATTAATGAATGTTGCATGTTTTACCCCTCGGCTTGCCGCGTTTCGGGTGTTTTACTTCCCCAGAGACCCAGAGGCCCACCTTCCGCCGGCGAAGGGGGTCACTCCGACACGGTGGATGACAAACTGGCGCAGGTTTCGCGAGAACGAGATGACGCCGCACGCCGCCACCCTCGTGACGTGACGGTATTTCGCGGAATATTATTTTTGGTACACATTACACAGGGCGCGTTACATGCTGGCCGGAGGAGCCGGTCTAGGTGCTCTGGTTTTGGATACGCGGCCAGCATGACGCCGGGTCTCTCCGTTGCTCTCCGAATACTGAAAGGGGAACAATTTAAAAGTACGGAAGCGGTGGGCTACCACTCCGGGCCGTTGTGGATAGTTAAGCGCACGAATTAAGCGCATACAATGCTGGTCCGGGAAATTGACCAGAAACTATTTTCTCCACTACATTTCCATCATCAACACGCGGGGTGGCCAGACAGGCAGAAGGATCGCGACAGGCAACGCTCGAGACGTGAAATTAATTTAAGGCTGAATGTCGGACATCTCGGACCGCGGACCGACTGTTAAATTGCCCCTTTCGCAATGGTCCATCTTTAATTTCACGGCAATCGTGTCACATTCCACACGCACACACATCGTTTTGGTGCAGGATTTTTTTACGGACTTGCGGCTTAGCGCCATTCCCGTGCTTGGCCTACGATTTAACGGGTGTGGTTAACGATTTACTGTAATGTTTCGATCAGTAAAAAGCTTTAAAGTTTATCGATTTTCGCCAAATGCCAATCAATTATGTGTTAAAGGTTTCACTCTGTGCAGGGAACGGAGCGAAGGGTTAAACCATGCGCTGCAGATTGCCTACCCGCAGGCGTATGAAGCACAGTGAATTAAGCGAGATAATTAATTTTAATTCTTAAACTTTCTTGTTTTTTGGTTCTTCAATGTAGCACGAGTGAACTGAGTTTATCAGGTTCTGCGGTCGGCACTTGAGGTTGTTGGCACAAACTCCAATTTGGCTTCTTGATTCTTTACATTTAGTTTCGGTTTACTATCTTCGACCATAATTTCTACTGCTTATCATCAGGCCGCTAGGCACATTAAAACCTCGTAAACGAATGTTTTGTAAACCCACTAATTGCGTTTTGAAAGTTGTTAAAATGGTATTGAGTTATGCGGCCGAAGCAAACTTATCCAACGGACGCTGCGCTACGGCAAGTGATGAATTTATCTCCCACCCGGCGGCCAAGTGGAATCATTAGTTTTGTCTTAGCCATTACACGGTCCCAGGTTGCTCATTTCACAAGACATTATTAAAATATATGATAACCTCGTTAAAGTGAGATTGAAAATGAATTTTAATTCACCTTTTAAATCAACCTTCTGCCGGGAACGTGGCGGTGCGGCCACACCGACCCTGGCTGGCTGGCTGGCTGGCCGCAACAATATTTTAAATTTAATTACTGTTCACCACGCTCAGCGACGGTAACCGTTGGTGGGACAGTTTTATGACTTCCGCACACTGCGAGGGCAGTCTAGGTGTTGCCGCTTCCGAGAAGAAAGCAGGGCATTGTAATTACGGCTCCGGGCCGGAAGAGAAAGGCTTGGCCTCCGGGTTTTTGTGTCGAACTCAACTGAACGGCCAGCGCCATCGGAGGAAATGCGTTCTGGTTGGCCAGGATTTCCGCCTCGTTCCGGGAGGTAGAATCCGTTCGGTGCAGACCGCCGGTTTAATAGTTGGCCCATGAATCATCGGCCCATCAAACTGCAAGCCGATGTTCAGGGCTGTTATTATGATTGTAATTTTTTTCAAACTACTACCAAAGCGGACCAACAGAAGGGAGATGATTAATCTACGCCAAAGCCACTGGTGGAAGCGAAGCTGTTCAGTTTGTGGTTCGAACCAACGAGCAGATCAATTAACTCAATTAGAACTGGCTTTCACTGGCCATTTCGCGTCCGGCAATGGGCCGTGTCCTGTCTGTTAACCCAACGCTCCCGGTTGAAGCGTCGTCCAACCTGCCGATCGGCCCGAAAAAAAACCCCCCGCCCGACCCCGAACCCCAGTCGATTCGATGTCGATAAGCGAAGGCGAAGCTTCCTGGTCAACAGACCTGGCCAAGGTTTTCCGGCCGGCCGCATCGTAATTCGGTTGGAAGATTTATTGACCGATTTTCCCTCGCAACCCGGAACGGATGCACCGTGCATGGGTTGCACCTGGAGCTTCATAACGATTTGCTATTCTTATCATCACCCGAACGGGGCCAGTGTCTGGTGCCATGCGCAACCAACCCGACTGACGGGATTTTCCCGACCGGCAACGTAACTCGCACTCGCGACAAATCGAATTCCGGTGGAATCCGGACCGGGCCAGTCCGGGCTCTGGGTGCCATCGATTACGAAAAAGGGCATAATGGATGACCGGTTCCGCCGGGCCGGGACAGCAAAAGGTCCCACCGGCCACGCACACATCGGCGCGTACGAAACAACGGTCTCCGTCGGGATATTGTTTGGCTTTGGCGGTTTGGTGGAAATCAAATGAACATCGTCAAAGTGTTCGCGTTGGTCCGGCTTTTGGACACGGCGAAACGGTCTGGTGCCAGAATGCCGTGTGAGGGATGATAGATGGGATGGCGCTATTGTGCGGGTCCTACACACGGGACCAATTGCTGGCACGGCGAGCTGTGGCAACTGTGGCATCGCAAGAGATCCGCCTTTGGGCCGATGACGATCGAACGATGAATTTTCCGTTCAATTAGCCACGGTTTCGGTTGGCCGCCGGCGCACTTGGGATGGGTACGTGTAACGGGATATTCGGATGCCCGTTCGGCGGAACTAGGAAGTTCGCACGCTCGGGATATATTAATCTTTTGTTAGTGCACTATTCAATCATTAGTGAAGGCTTAATACGCCAGGCAAAAAAGGGGATCGCACGGAAGTCAGCAAACCCGAAGGGGTCCTTCAGTAAGCAAACAATCGTCAGAAGAGCTAGCAAAACGATCAAAGGATGCAGCTCCGGTTACAGGGTCAGGCATAGCGCAGTGACAACGATAAGAGAGCTTAACTTGTGGCCGCATGTTCTGCAAGTTAGTGGATTACGCCAGGAAGCTCGTTATACTTGAACTCAATTTATTCCGTTCCGTCCGAAGAATCGTACCTCAATCGTCGTTGACACAACGTTCGGCCCACAAACCTCGTTCGTCCGGATGGCAGGAATCCAATTTAAAATATTGTTGCTCCCGAACCACACCGCGAACCATGGTGATGGCCAGAATGCGGCACCACCGCTCGACAGGAAGGGTCCCAATTGTTCGAAGTGTTCTGTGATGTGCCTCCACAAGTTAGAACCTGCATCCGACCAGGTCGGTTGGTCGTTTCGTTAGTTTTTGAATAGTTCCGTCCAAAGTCGCGAAACTGTGCCCGCCCGAAAAGATGAGTCGAATTGTGCCTTCGTGTGGTTCAACTTCTGCGGGTTTGTGAGAAAAGAACAACGCGCCGAAAGTCCTCTCGGTTTCTCGTTAAGGGTTGCTGCATTCGGCAGATGATGCATCGCGATGCATCCAATTTATTCGGCGGCCCGGGCCGAGCCTCGTACCAGCCGGCGTACACTTTGTAAGATTGGAGTGGCTTTTGATTAGTTTCTCGGGCCGAGTCTACGGGCACCTTCGAACTTTGGACCAGCGCGTTGAATGAAGGACCCGAAAAGTAAGCAAACGGTTGAGCCGCAAAGAAATCAAACTTTGTTTCAACAAACTGCAATATGAGAAATATCGCACCGGTGATCTTTGCTATGAAAAAAAAAAATGTTATGGAAAAGAAAGATATAAAGGAACTTGTTGCTAAATCCATTCGGATTAACAAACATCTTGCGCACAACGTATGAAACGTTTTCCCGCCATCCCTGCAGTGGGACAGATGCCAGAGTTCCCGGCATCCTGTATGGTTCTTCGGTGTTCGCCCATATTTTCATCGTATCTTGAATCGAATGGCTGGGGACCGGTGGTCACCATGAAAGAGGATGGTAGTTCCGATTCGACGCTTCGTTCGTTTCTAGTGGTCTATTTTTGGTGCAGATGGAGAAATACAGATATTTATTTCGAACGGATACGGTGCTCTAAGCGCTCATGAATGGAACCTGGGAGCATGCATGCGGAATTTGCATGCGGATTTCTTCGAGCTCAACGTCAAATCTTTCCGATAATCTGCGCTAGCAGCGAGTTATGGAATCGATCGAAAACACGCCCGAAGCACTCGACAGTCTACTCGAGCAAGGCGTATAAAAATACACTAGATAATACTCTCGTTGCAACAATTAAATTAATGAATTCACTTAAATTTCACGGCTCAAGACATAACCGTACGGCAACGTGGGGGGACGTTTTATTAGCTTTGTACGGAACAGCAATAATTAATGGCATCAACGGTCGCACCCGCAGGCGGTCTTTAGCTTCCCATTATTTTTCGGGATTTTTTCGCCCTTGTAAACTACATTTATGATGCGCTTTCCAAAACTAAGGACGAAACCACGAGCTCGATCTCGATGTGGAGCTCGGAGCTAGGGAGCCTTTGTGCTGTTGAGCTGATGATGAGGTCCCTGCGACCGGAGGACCCGACCGGAGATCATGGCAAAGAACAGTGGAAAATTTATTTACCCGCTGAGCCGCTGCCGCTGGTAGATAGGTGACAAACGAAAGGCAGAAAATGGAGCGGCAGTGGAAAGAGAAAGATCTCGCTCCACAGAACTCCACGGCGCTCCCAGGGCGGGCGTTTGGGTGCCGGCCGCCGAAACAAATCGACCCCTCGTGGCACCATGTTTTTCCGGTGAAAGCTTTTTCGAAAATTAGGAAAATGCACCACGGGGAGCCGGCGCCCAGGGAAAGCGCGCACGTGCGTCATGTGTTTATGAAAGCATAAATTCTCAAAAAACACATAATTTATTGCAGCATCCCTGCCCCAGGCTTCCAGGTGGTGGTGGTGGTCGTTGCACAATAGAGCAGGACCTACCGAACACGGTTGTTGTGTTGTGGCTTGGTGTGCTCCAACGGTTAACATCTTTAGCGTTTGGTTTGATGCCACCGCTAAGAACGCTCAGTGAAGGAGAATCGAACAATGGACTAATTGTGTTCCACGGCTAGGTGTTCGATGGGTGGAGCGCGGAGCGGCGGCTGCGACGCGATCAGGTCATCGAAGCATTGCGATTTTACTGCACCTGACCGGGGATGAACAATGGGAAATAAAAAAACGACCACAACCTACCAAGTACATCGTGTCGTCGCTGCACAATAGGAGGAAGTTCGGTAAATTTATTGGAAGCATTTTATTGTTTGCGCTGCAACCATGTGGCGGTACGGTAATGGAGGTGCTGTTGGGTAACAACAGCAAAACATGCAAACAACACCTATTGACTGAGGTTGCAACGAGCTGCTTTTGAGAGATCATAAATTGGGACAGAACATTAATGGAAGGCATTCATATGCGGGAGAATTTGAGGGTGAATTTTGTTCTACTTTTGTTGATGCCCATAGTATTCGAAGGACTTTCGATGATTTAAGAGTGAGGTGAACACACTACACTAATAGAATTTTAGTTGAAAAACTATCAATTTCATGTGATAAAAAGGACTCCCACAAATTGTTGATATTGTAGTAAAATTGACTCGTATTTCGTATTCGCAAAAAACATTTCGTTTTCCAGCTGTTCAAACGATAAGAACGCGGACAAAGACAGAGAGACTGCTTCTCATCCTGACAGCCCTTTAGTTGCTCTCACTATATTTATCCTTCAGTCACTCTCACTCTCTCGAGATTTTCACCCGAACTCTCGGAGTTTTCGTCAAAAAGAGAGAGAGAGAGAAAGAGAAAAAGGATGTAGTGCTCTGAAAAGTGTGTAGCTCAGTAGGTAGCTCGGTTGCTCGGTGTGCTCAGCGACCGAGGCACGAGCTGGCCACAGTTTTCGGGTTTTCCCTTGGCCACGGTCAGTGTCGTGTTTTTAGTTTCAACCGAGTACCGAGAGCCACCCAAATCAGTGAGCCACAGACCGTTGCAGGGACGAGAGGATTCATGTTTCGTCGTTTCCATGGTGCAGGCACACCAACGGGGTAGGCTGTTTGCTGTGATGGGAAGCGTTTTAGTAGAACTATTGCTGCGAACAAATGAACGTTATTAAATTATATTCCAAATCGTTTTGAAAAAAATCCGAGCTTCTTTAAGCGAGATCAGGAATTCAATTAAAAGTACTGCCCACTGATCACCGATTCCCAACCGTTCCACAACAGAACACAACAAATGGCTACTTTTTTCCTCCATTTGCCGACTGCTGAGCACCGATTAGCGCCATTCGTTTGATGTTTCCGGAAATGCTGGAATTTCGGACGTTCATCCTTTTCTCTGCGAAGCACCATAAAAAGTAGCAGAAACGGAGGGCGAATCAGTTGCAGTGTGGCGAATCACTAGCGGTGCAAATCGACTCCCGTTGGGAGTGAAACAAAAGAAACCGGCTTCACCGGCTGCTAACCAAAATCCTTGGCTCAGCCCCGGGGAAGCGCTAAGAATAACATGAATAATTGTTTCGAGCGAACGAACAAAACGATACACCCCTCACGGGGCACCCCGTCCGTTCCAGCGACCTCCCGAAAGCGCGGCAGTCGCGAAGAAGTGAAAATAACTACGGACAGTAGCAGGAATTATTTCATAAACTCATTGTTCGGCCGGCGCGGACGTGAAACTACCCGAATGCGGTCGAATGGAAAGCAAAAAAATGAAAGCAACGGATAAATCCACGCCACGCTCTTCGGGCAGGGATGAAGTCCTGGGGGGCGAACGCTTTCCCGGTGTGCGGCGAATAGCGAGGGAGGGAAAACTCGAAAACAAGGCCTGTCCCGGAAGGCACCAAAGTTGATTGTTCGCCCGCTCGGCTCGGTCTGAGAATTGCGCCAGTTTCGTGGCCGCAGAACATTAAAGCTGGGCTCCTGGAGCCCATATTTTGTATCCGGTTCGCCAGTTCGCCGGTTGAGTTTCTTTCAGCCACTCGGCGGCCGGTTCGTTTTGGGCGAAAATTAATTTCTTTTCCCCCAATTTCCTTGTGAAAGGCTTGTTTGGGTTTCGTTTTTCCTTCGGCAGAGTCGAAATATATCGAGAGCGATGCATACTGCAACAAAATCGTGCAATCGGCAGTGCGGCCGGCAGCACTATTTGTTATCAGCGGTACGATGCTTGGTTCGATGGAGGCGCATGGTGCGCTTCAGTTTGTTTGGCACTTTGGTTCGAGAAAAAAAACTAAAACACGAACGGGAAAAAAGGGGGATAAAGGGAAACGGAAGAAACATCTGCAACACCGCGTTGCTGTCGATGATGGCCGAGGAGTTCGAAGGTTTGTTTTCTTCTGACACTCCGTATCGGCACGTATCGGCGGGCGAGACCGAAGCCGGGGAAAAAACAGAAACACTAGTACGCGAATTATTTGATTGGTTTGTAGTCGGGTCGGGTTTCCACACCATCATGGTCCGGTCAAGGCGACGGACAGCTAAGGCGATCGGATTCACATATTTTTTTAAAACCAAAACTGGTGATTTAAAGATGGCTTAAAATGCTTGCAAAATGAACCCATCATTATTTCCTTGTCGGATATATTCCTCGTCAAAGAGTTTATTTGTTTGAAGGTGCGAGTTTTCACAATTTTTTAAATAGTTAACCAACAGTGACTAACTTCCTGAACTTTGATGCGTACCGTACATTGTATTATTCATAACGCTGAAGAAGCACGCCGACGCGTTTCATCTCGTCTTAAAACGTAGCCCAAGAGCGATAACGCTCCGTGAGCGCTGCAAACAAGGACGCGTCCCACCGAAAGCATGTCCTTACAATGTCGAAGAAGCCGGTTCCGGGTCGCGTACCGGTAAGTACAGATTTCCCGCCCGCTCATTGGTTAACAAGAAGCGGCTCCACCCGGCCCCGCGGCCTGGCCTCATCGGCGGGTGACATCGAGGGCCAATTGAACTATCTTTTCTCGTTCGGAACGCCGGGAAAATTGTAACCCACTGCGGGGACGAAGCAGTTTATGAGCCGAGAGCGAAGCGCACTCGCTCGCTCGTAATACCGATGTAATCCGTCCCTGGGGGGAATTGGTCGGGAACGGAGAATGCAAATGAAAAATTTCACAACCTTCCTAGCCCGGCCATCCCCGGCCGGGGGTGGTAAGAAAATGCGGGGTGGGGCGAGGAAAATTCCCAGCGAACGGCGAACCACGAACGACACGAAAGCACCGTTGGCGATGAGCCGTGACGTTTTCGCTCCGGGTTTTCATTTTTTCTTTCCAGTCCTGGACTGGTCCAGGACTCGGGGTTTGCATTTTTTTTTCTTCCGGTGAACAACCACAATGCTGCACGAAAGAGACGGGCGTAGAATGAAAGAAACCGGACCGGAGGGCCAAAGGAGTGCGTACATCGGTGGTGGCGGCGGCGGTGGCGACGACGACGATGCAGCGGAGGTCCGGCCCTCTTAGGTCGGTTTGTATTGCAAGGAACCGCTGGCTGGCGCTCGGCGCTAAGGACACCGTTTGCGTTTGTTGGCCGGTTGCTCGGCTGGATGGTTGTTCTCAAATTTAGCTGATAATCCCTCAGGTGCCATTCGGTTGCCATTTTCGCCATAAACCCCATCATGACCCCATCATCATCCGGTCCGGTGCGCCCGTCCGGATCAGGCTTCGAGGCAGCGGACGGACCGGTGCCCGACCACTCCGGACCGGTCGGTTGATTGTTGATTCCGTGTCCTCTTTGATTGCTTGGAGAGTTCCGGTGCACTTCGGCACCTCCGTCGCGACGCCGCTCCTCGGGGCTGCGGGATGGGAAATTGATCGCAGCTAAGTGATGTCAGCTGCGGTCGGTGTCGAAGTCGGTGAAGAATGTGCCTTGAATCGGTGACTTTGTGGCGTCCCAGACGGACCATGGGTTGCCGGGGCCGCTTTCCCTTTGGTGGGTGCGGTTTCGAAAGGAATTCATCCAATCTGAAGTGGCCAGTTGGCATCAAAGCGCTTGAAAGGTTCTCGGTTTGTCTTTTTTTTTGTGCTCGGGTGGCAAACTTTGGGTCGGTTGGAAAGTTGTCGCCGAGAAAGTGAGAAATTTTTGACTCACGACAAACGCGACGAGCGCCACCGAGTGCCGTTTTACGATTGAACCAAACGAAGAAGCAGACGGACTCAGCTCAGAGTTGTAAACTTTAAACGAATCTACGATCGTTTGTGCCATAAAATACAAACGAACCCATCAGAACCCCATTGATGGACGTAACATCAATCAGCAGCGGTTTTTCGTGTCGGTTGTTTGCTTATACGAAATAGCCACGGGTGGACAAATTGCCACGGCACACAGTGGAACCTTCGTCACCTCGGCTGATGGCTCATTACGAGAACAAGCTGTGTTCAGGGTGTGGATGTTGAGCGACCCCGGTAAAGATTGGAGCCAGAGCCAAAATCGATTCAAATCCATCGTATCCATTCCTCATCGGTTTGCCTGCGTAGAATGATTGACGCGAGCGCCTCACTCGAACCGGATGTGACGTCATCTGGACTCGCCCTCGTGGGCCCACGTCAAACCCGAACCCCCGTGGGGCGATTTGATTTATTTTTCGATCGTTCGGGCATTCGGGCGCAAGCCCGGAGGCCGGATATAATCAATCACCGCAATGGTTGATGACATTTTGTAACCATCATCCGTAACCCGACTTTCCCGACAATCCGGGCCCGGGTTCGGATGCATCGGCCATTGCAAACCACTCGCTGTGTAACCGTGCGCCGCATCCGGAGGCCACAGTGGTGTGAATGCCGCCGTGCGGAGGATATTTTGGTTGGAAGGCACCACGTTCCGACGGACGACGGATGAATCGAACGTTGAGCTGTCCGATGCTTTAATCGAATTAATAATATTGGTTGCCAAAAGCAAATTACTGTGCGTAGGTTCGGCCCGGAATTGATTTCCGCTACATTCCGAAGCCGATCGACCCCGGTTCCGGTCTAATAGGATTCACGTTAAACAGCCCGGCCCAGGATCGGTGATCGGTTTACGGTTGCAGATAATGTGCCCCACGGATGTTAATTGTATCTCATTTGGAACATGCGTGTGTTTGTGTTTGTGACGGCTTTGTGTGATCTATCTCTAACGTCCATCAAAGCGAATTTTTCCATAAAACCCAAAGCCTCTGTCAACGATGGCGGATTTGTTGCCAGCGAGCGCGCACATTCCATCTCGCATTTCAAACACCGCATTATGCTGTGCAGTCGATAGAGACGTTGGGACAGTAAAAAAACCAGAAACCATTGGCCTCAGTCATGCCATTACTACCACTACGGGCCCGTAAGGGGGCGAAAGTGGGTGGAATGTCAAGCCCGGTCGGTGAGTAGCATAAATCACTGGGTGCCTCCCGGGTGAAGCACATCCAATTAAAGACCCCACTTAGCCCCTCCGTTCGACGCGTGTACGGCCGCCGGACGAGCTGGGAGGCTGGGCGTTCTGTAGCAACAAATGAATTCCCTTCCACAGCCGGGGAAGTGGGGGGGAATAAACCGGTGGACGGGACCCGCGAGACACTAAAACAGGAAAATTAAAAACACGTTTCCCCGGTGAACCCTCCCATCCCATTCGGAACGGGATTTTGTGGGCCAGATTTTTTGCTGCCACCTTTGCATTCACTCAATTGAATATTATGGCATTTACATGGAAATTGACGCGATTTTCCGAGTTCGCGGGCCCTCCGGGTTTGGGTTGGGCGCGACGGGTACGGGGACTCAGCTTTTTTTTGTTTACCCATTTCCCGGGCCCGGCCATAGCTCATCGGTGAGCGGGTTACAGGCGCGCTTTCATCGCACCGTGAGCAGCGCCGCTGATGAGTGCTGATTAGCACGCAATTAATCAAATGTCCTGGCGCAGTGCATTTGTTGCACCTCGTTTGCGGAGGCTCGGCCGACACACCCGAGGCCCCGAGGGCCCCTGAGGGGAGCTCTGGGGAGTCAGCAAATTATTATGTTTAACGGACACATTCAATCGAGAGCGAGAGGCGTTCCGGGCAACGGGTTCGCGTTTTTTTGAAATAGGGATTTAAGCACATTTTTTTCTGCTTTGTGCTTTGGCTTTCAATTGAAATGTGCCTTTGTTGTTTATTGCCAGTGTTAGTGAGTGGCCCCCGTTATTGGCTTGTATCCGGGGTAAACTGCTTTGCCGTGTATCTTGGATGAATATGGGATGGCGCTTTAATGGTGACAGAGTGGTTCAATTAATTGATTTAATGTATAAATGTTTTATATCATAGAAAAAAATCTATTAATACTATTACTATTTGATGAAAGACATGACGGTTTTACGACGCTTGTGGCAGATGGACAAAAACGAATAAAAAGAATGAGTGAAGACGCATTGGCGTACAAATCTGAACCTTTTAAATCATGTATTTACTTCTCAACATAGTCACCGCTAAAGGATTCAAATTTTTCACACCGTGCCAAAATTTTTTTCATTCCATTTTTGGAAAATTCTTCCGACGTTTCTCGAACCACGGAACCGATGCTCGATTGTCGGAGCTGTATTGACTATCCTTAAGGTATCTCTTGAGTAGAGCTTTGTAAAGTGTAGTGGTTAGTAGTACTCACGCTTTGATTTGCAAGGCGTGAGTTCGAATGATTACGGAGCGTGTTCAATTCAATAAGGTTGTACAATAAAGAAGCCAACACGTACCTTGGCTGTTCCAATTTCCCGCTGTTTAGTCATACACGCCATACAGTTTTAAATTTGAAAATATTTTCGATGCCGTGAAAAGAAAGCTTCAGTTGGTCGTAAACTGGAATGCCGTAGAAGGACACCTTATCATAATGCAGTGGGTTTGCATTATGATAAGGGTTGCTTTTCTCAATTTATTGATCAAGGCACGGAATGAAACTTTTGTTGGGATGTATCTATAAGTGAAACACAAACCTCATTGGGTCCTCGAATTGGTTTGACTAGGACGAATTGCGAACGACTAGGACGAAAAGCGAATTCCATTGAATCGGACAAATTCTGTTGCTGTGAAGAGAGCCTTCGAAAAGAAAAGCCTAGTGGCAGAGAACAGATCTAATAAAAGTATTTCGAACGATCGCATTTCAAATTCCTTCGCCAGAAACAGTCCTTCGGCCAAACCGAACTCATCAAGGACCGGCGCAGCGACTGTTATCGATTACCGTGCCGAAATCTGATATCAATTAGCACGAAGAACCTCGAACTGCTGCAGTTGGCGAGCGGCTGCGGACCGATGCGTGCCAAGTGTCCTAAACGGCCTGCCGAATGTCGTTCGGTGTTTGGTGTTGGGCGGAGCGTTGACGGTGATGGAGTCATTTCGAACCGGAGTGCACGCGTTGGGACCTCGGTTCGGTACCCCGATTTTCCCGGTCCAAAAGTTTACTTCCTCACGTTTGGCTTGCAAAGTCGGTTGTAAGTATCGGCGACTCCTTAAAATGGGGATGGAACGTAACGGCGGGACGGCCACGGGCCACCACGAAAACTTCATTTCTACCCTTGTCACACGAGATTGAGATTGGAAGATATTTATTCTGGTCGCCACGGTCGCCCGGCGTGCGAGAAAGCATGTAATGAGCATAATTGTTTTTCACACAATCTCTCTTTATCAGGACGTCGTGTTTCGCCTGTCTCCGACGCGACGCGCACTACGTGAGCCGTCTCTGCTGGCGATGTTGGCGGACAGCTGAAGGTTTTCTTTTTTGTGTGTTCTTTCGCTAAGAGAGAGAACGCCACCGGTGATGTTCCGGTTTTTTTTTTGTCCGCTTGGTTGTCGGGTTCTGGTTCTCCACATTCCTTGTAGCGCTCGCGCGGCGCCCGCGTGTCGTATCGTTTTGTTGTTTGCAATTTGGAATTAATTGAAATTTCCCTTACACGCCCAGGCACGACGGTGGCGTCGTGTTGGACCGGCGAGGACGACCCGACCGATGCTGCCTAATGTTGCGCGCTCCGGATGTACGTCAGCTGCCGCGAACGGAGAAGCGGAACGTGACAGGAATTGTCGGCAAATGAGTGTTACGTGGTGTGACGCGCGGGACACGGTTCATCGTTCGCGGCCAGCCAGCCGGGCCAGGTCATGGGGCGTTATTTTAACGACACTCTGCCATCACGGCGTTGTGTGTTTGTTTATTTGTTTTGCTTTTTTTTTCTGCGTCGTTGTCAGGTTATAGGGGCAGCTGGACGGCTGTGAACCCATTTCCAGGACGTCGGCGGCACTGATCTCTCTCGGCTCGGTGTGGAGCGAAAGCCTCAGCGACGGAAAATGCATTCTCATCTGCGTGACGATGTGTAATGGGACGGTGTGGGCTGAACAAAAAAAAAAGCCGCGAACGAACGGCGAACACAAATAAAAGTGAAACGTGGATTATGGGGGGCCGTGGGGGCCACCAGAGCGGGGCCGGATGTGACATCGCTTGCGGCATTGTGGAAAACCGACGGGAAAACCCTGACCACCGCCGATTGACTTTCGTCACTCCGTCCGCCCGACCGACCCGGGGGGGCGCGACCGTTTCGGGTCAACGGTCAACGGAGGATAAATATTTGTGAGGAAAACAGTGGAACGCTCCAAGCGGAACGCTTAAAGGCCCGGGACGGGGCCCAAATTGAGCAATAATGGCGCGAAACGGCCACGGTTTAGGGTTATCGTTTCGGTTTAAAGCTGGTAGAGTATCCTCGACACTAGTCAGGCGTCTAAGTTCGAGTGAAAATGAGAGTTTGGTTGCTGGATCCAGATTCCACAAAATCTGAGGCTTTGCTAAGGCCTCGGGCAATTCTTTCGTTCGCAGAGATCCTGCACGCCCACTCGAGAAATCTGCTGGCTGGTCTGGTGGCTGGTCAGTGCTGTTCGTTCCGATTCGACTTTTCTGTCGCTGACGTGTGAGGCCATCTAGGGTCACGATGGAAGCCCCGAGGGAACGAAATTGTCACGGGCAGCGGTATTTTCTTTTCGTCCATCGCTTCCCGGAAGGATCGCTCGAAGCTCACCGAAACCGTTTAGGGCCCCATTAACGGGCGAACTGAGGAGGATATTTTGGGAGACCGAGTGACCTTCGGGGGCACAAAACAGTTCGTGCCCAATTTAGCTCCTGCTAATGCTTTCCCGTTCGAGTTTTGAGTGGCCCCCCAAACGAATACGCAGTGCAGAAGGATCTTCGAGAGCCGGGCCGGGTCGCGAGTGGTTATCTTAGAAGCTCCCGTTCCAGGGAGCGCTTCCCTAATGCGGCCGATTAATGAACGTCACGCCGCACGCGGTGCAAACAAACGGGACGCGCCGATGACTGAAAATTGATAAATGGCGTCACCTTCGCCGAAAAACCCATTTTCACCTGACATTCCGGTAACGACTTTGGGTTTTTACTCTCCCCTCCTCTACTTCCACTCTCCGGTGCGCTTAATTAAGATGGATTCGCTGCGGTCCTGCCGGGGCTCGGGGCCGATTTTCGGGAACGGAGCGAAAGTGATTTCACAATTTGTGTATCGCTACATGTTTCGAGCAGTAAATGGAAAATCAATTTAATCGACCCGAAAACCATTACGGCGCCAATATTGACACTACGGCACGCGGCAGCCGGGGGAAAAAAGGCAAGGTTCATTGATGAGAACTTCGGAATCGGAGGCTTACCCACCTTTTTGGCATCAATCATACCCCCCCCGACCATGAATCGGAATTATTTTCTCTATTATATTTTCGGGCAGAATTCATTAAACGCTTCGACTGTCGGTTCGGAACTAGGTGTCCTGGCGGCGGCGGCGGCGGTGTGCTATTTTTGGGCAATAATTTGGTAAGAAACTGTGCCCACCACCTGCGCGAGGCTGATGGATTTTACCCTAAGCCCGTGCTGCTCGTAATGGGATCGGAAAGAAAAGCCGCTCGGCGGTGAAAGGAGTTCGGCCCGATTCGGTGCCGATACATCCGGAGCGCAAAAATCAATTTGCATTGGGTTTACACTCTTGTTGCGCAAATCCTCAAATATTTGGTCCGCACAGCCCATCGATACAGCTCTGCGGGTTCGTCCTTCGCGGGTTCCCCGCCCCAAAACGCACCGGATTTGGCTTCCAGCGGGACTGCCACGTGAAAATCCTTCGAAATTGCTTCCCACCAGCACGGGCGGGCGGGTGGTGAGGAAAACTGCCACCTCACACCTTCACAACGTGCCACGACGGATTTGGTTCGCCCGTCGTCAAACGGTTCCGGTGGTGAGCTGTCGAATTGAAATTCTTTTCCGCCCTTTCTCTCTGGGCACGGCAACGGCGCACGGCTCAATTTCATCCACTTAACTGTAGCGCCTTTAAACCCGGGGCAAATGGGAACTGCGGCCACGATAACAAAGGTGCTGCGGCGAACCGGGTCCGGAAAAATCCTGGCAGTCTCGCGTTTCTCGTGTTTCACTGAAAGCATCCAAATCGGCCCGTTTCGGGTGTCGATTGCGGAAGTTTCACAACCGAAGCTCCTGAACGTCCCGCTGGAGAGAGCTTCGGTTTAAATTGGAACGCTGCAGCTTTCACACTTCATCGTTTCCTGTGTCAAAAAACGTTGTCCTGGGCGCTCTTCACGGCTCAGTCAGGTAGTTCGCGAGCCGCCGGGGGTTTCCAAGAACAAGACACCTTCGGTCTTGAGGATTATCAGATTATGGCAAGTCGTCAGCGTGGGGCGCCGTCCCTGACTACGGCCACCTACCTGACGGACGCCTTTTTGTGGCGTGTTTTGGAGAAAATGGATTCTCAACACACATACACCAATAGTCGAACTTAACGACCGAGGTCGACCGCATATCGATGGCACTCAGCGTCTTTGGTGGGTCACACCGCGCTCTACCTGTATCTTTTCTTACGATTTACGATGGTCTCAGAAAACTTCTACCGTGGAAATGGAATCTCATTTTGGGGTCTTCCTAAGTTTTCACAGCACAGCATACGAAATTAATGTCCGCAAGGATGTAACCATGAACCCGATGCTCGGAACCATCCGCATCGGAAGTGCATCGGTGGAATGCGGCCAACTTCCCAGCCCACCAATCTCGATCGCCGCCATCAACAGATGGTCGGTTCACTCTCATTGCCAATAATAACAACGCTTCGAGTGCAGACCTCGGTTCGGGATGCATCTATTTGGAGTTGTATGATTGGATTGGAATGCTCGAGATGTGTGTACATACGTGGCCGGGTCCTTGTCACCTGTACAGTTCGGTGCCACCACATCGGTCGATTGAAATTATAATTAGCGTGTGCTTAATTAATCTCGCTTTGGGCGGCATTTCTCCGGCTCGGAACCCAGCACCGGCTTCTTGCCGGATCAGCAACAGCAAACCTAAATTAGCAAACCAACGGCGTCACGAAGCATATCAGCGCATTAAATGTGAGGCCTACAACCTCGGTCGGGTTCTGACTGATTCGACTTGTTGATTGCCACTCATCCTGCAACGAAAGTAACACAAGTTCAACAAGTTTGCTAAAAAGCAGAAAATAACACAATTCGTGAGAATGATGTTACGGTGGGTTGTTTAATTAAATTTTGGAATTAAAAAAAATTGGCAGCTTAACATTCGCCGTGGATTTTAGAGCCCTCCTTCTTATCGCTCCGTTCCGTTGTGCATCGGCACTAAGGATGGTCGTAAAAAAAACCCCTGCCGAACAGCTAATAAAATTTATAACCGTTTATCGTAATTACCGTCGGGTTTTGCAGATAACGAGGGCGCCGTTTCGATGGCCGCGCTAAGAGCGAGGACCCAACGGGTCCTGGCGCAAGACAATTTTGCCCTCCCCACAGTAATGGGGATTCTAATTAGCAGACCGGAGCGTCGGGATGAGTCGGGGGGGGAGCGCATTCCTTTCCGGAGCACTCCGGAGCGAGGTGCCATGCATTAGGTGCCATGTGTGCCGGATGGTGGACATAAAATTTTATCTATCAAAATGTTTTCACAATTGATTTTCTTCCACTTCTGCTTCTGCGACTTCCTCGGGTCTAGGACATTAGCGTTGGCCACTGCTTCGGCACTGCTCGTTCGATTTCAGGTGGTAGAACGGTAGCCCGGCAGAGCGCTTTCAGGTTGCGGTTTGGCTCGTTGATCTAGGGGACCGAATATGGATCGATTAGGACTTCCAATAATGATCGTATTATGCTACGCTCGTTCGGAAAACGCCGCCCTCCGAGGCATCTGTGGTCACGATCGAATCTCACGATTTATGTCCCACGGGAGGAAAAGAAAAAACCCTCAGAAGCAAAATGGCGGTGTCGAAACCAATTTCCCCTAAAAAGAGCGAATCCTTCAGCCGTCGATGTCGCCCTGTTCCACCCGGCAGATGATGGGAACGTCGGTCGGCCGGGTGATGGCCGGGTCGTTCCGGGGGTTTCTCCGGACGAACGCGTCCACCAGCTGCTTCCGGTAGCGTCGCCACCGTTGGCCACGCACAAACTGCTCGAACAGCTGCCGGCGGCTTGGGATGGCCGCTTCGAGCCGCATCCGGAGCCGCTCCCAGGTGTTGCCGACGTTCTGACGCTTCGCCAGCAGCCAGTTGCGGGGCACCGTCAAACACTGCACCGCGGTCCGGGCCACGACCATCCGGTGTTCGAGCGGTTCGCCAAGCCCGAATACCGCTCCGCAGCTCAGTGTGCCCACGTCGATGAACCGATGCTCGACGCCGACAGTGCCCTGCAGCGGTAGCAACCGGTAGGAACCGGCCACCGTCCGAGCCACGGTCAGGCACTGCAGTATCATACACTGACCGCTCAGCACGAAGTATGCGTTGCTCCGATCGACGTCGACCGGAATTTTCTGCTGCGGTTCGAAGCTCACTATCCGGCTCAGGATGCAGTATTCGTAGAACTGGCGGACGGGCGGAGAACCGTGGATGAAACACCGAAGACGATGTGTGCGATGTGCGATGGTTCACGCGCATACCTGATCGGTGGTCCAATATTGGAAGTAATCAAATCGCTCGAGAGCCAGCTGCAGCTGTCGCCAGCGCTCCAGCAGCGTGCCCTTCAGGATGCGCTCAAACTCCCGCCGACCGATCCACAGCAATTCACAGGCCGCTGCGGGGATAGGGATAGGAGACAAACGGGGGACGGTGATGATTGGAGAGCATCAGCCTCACGTCAGCCGGGATACTTACTGGCCGTGGTGCAGGTTGCCGTACGCCGGATGCCCTGCTGGAGTAGCGTAATTTCACCAAACATTTGGCCCCGAGTGCGCGTTCCGCACGGCACATCAAGGAACGCTTCCTGGTGCTGAAACCGGCAAGGGAGGTAAAAAAAAAGCCGAACTTGGGCTTTCCGAAATCGAATGCCCTGCGGAATGCGGAAATCCCGCCGCGACTCACCCAATCCCACTGCCTACGGCTGACCGTCACTTCTCCGTCGGCCACGAAGTAAACCGATACGGGTTCGTGCCCTTCGCGCAGGATAACGCGCCCCGGCTCCAGGTACTGGAACGCAACACAACCGGCCAGCTCGTCGAGCTGGTGCTTCGAAAAGTCTCGCATACATTCCAGCTTCCGAAGTACGGTCCGAAGCGTCCGACGGTGGTCCTCGGTACGCTCCTCGGGCCTGCTGTTCAGTATTCGCTTATCCTGCGGGGAGGTTGAAAGAAAAAAAAAAATACGGCGCACGGTTACAACATTCCCCACACGGCACGGCACGGCACAATGCAAACGCACAATGATCGTTAGCGTTCCCTTGCGGGTCAGCCGGCGCTCGATGATGGCCACGTTGCGGTGCACATTGTTGCCGATGTCCTGGTCCTCGATTTCCGCGATCCAGTGGCGGTTGAAGATGACGACGTGCACCAGCCGCCGGAAGCGGAACCGGGCCAGACGGCGGCGTCTCAACTTTTCTTCCTACAACGAACGTAAGCACAATGAAAGTTAACCTTTTTTGTTTATTATTTTTGGAGAAAAGAGCTCGCGGATCTTACGTCGGCCTTTCTCTTCGTCGCCATATTTTGCACCGTCGCAGGGTACTGCGATCGGAACGGACGATTCCATTTCTCAGATGCCTACTCCTTTTCGAGCAGTTCAGCAGGGCGGTGCTCGAAAGTTTAGCGAACGTACCTCTTTGATGTTGGAATTTCTTGGCTCCTCCAATCATTAATTTTTCATTTTTCTTAAAATCTGTACATCTCTTTAAATAATTCTTCTTTTTGATTAGTAGAACGTTGCCTTAAATTTTGAGTTGATTCCGTTGCTAACCATTGGGGCATTAGATTTCGCTTTTCTTCTGTGGCTTGGAAATTCATAAGTCCACCCAATGGGGAAAAAAAACTTTCCCATGATGTTGTCACACACTGCCATAAGCCGCAGCCGCAGTCCAATCCGGGGGACCGCACCGGAAGTATCAAGTAGCCGAGTTCCTTAAGCGCCAGCTCATCCTTTCCGGTTACTCGCAAGGATACGAGCAAAAGAAAGCATCCTGCTGAAAGGAGTGAAAAACTTACCCAATCTAGCTGCGAGACCCGCACGGAGTGCCCGAGAACCGGGCGCTCGTATGAAAAGAATGTGACAATGATGATATAGCAGCGTTTTGTAAATATTTGTCGAAACCGTAGATGAAACGTGTTATGACGTTGGTGCTCCTGGTGCCGCACCGGTCCGCACCAACCGTTCTACTCTGCCCGCTGAGCCGGGTTCTTAGGACGCACTTCTGTTCGCAGTTGGTGCCCTTCCAAGTTCCCCAAGAAAGGGTCCACTCGGAGTGGGGGGGATTTACTTTTTCGAGTGATGATATTTGATTCACCGTGCAACTCTCTGTCGCAGGACCGACCGTCGCCGGACGTGCGGGAAAGTTAGTTCGGTGAGTCGGTGACATGTGATCTTAATTGAATTTCCCTAACGAGCCGGGAAGTCGTCGGTTGCAAACGCAGTTGCACGTCGCAGCCGGTGGCACTGATGGCGGCGGTAGATAGTGATGTTTTCTGTTTTGTTTGCCAAACAGTGAACTTCCGGCTGCGAGTGGTTCATATTTAATTGACTTAATTTCGCTCGCAAGATGCGATGCCCGCGATGGACGGAAAGTTTAGTCACCGCTTCCTGGCTGCTAAAAGGTTTTTAATCATTTCAAGTGCGGTTTTATTAGGCGGGATTTTGGGATTAACATTAACCACGCAGCCGTTTGGTACGAATACATAAAACATTTTCTCCTGTTTGTGTTTAGCTTTAAACCAAATAGTAATCCGTTCGCCGATGGTACTCAGCGCGCATGTGTCCTGGCCAGCAATTAACGGCATCGGGCAGCGTGTTGCTCACGATGCTCAAATTGAATTATTGCGTTTGATTGCCGAGCTGCAATTAATTATTCGCTTCATGCACAGGCCACAGGAAGGACGCCGTGGCTCGTGCGCCGTTGATTGATTTGATGGTGCAGCTCATCGACAAACGATAATCAGCAGCTGTATGTTATTGATAAATTGTAACCTCACCAGTTTGCTGTCCGTTTGGGCCGGTGTTTATGGCCATCGTCGTCCCCGGACGTGATCAATATTCCGAAGGAATTCTCAAAATCGGTATGATTGGACATCTAATCGACGTAGCGAGCAGTTGAGATTTGATCCGAACCGTGCACTAATGCCGTACAATTAAACTAAGTTGAATGTTTTTCGTTTTATCTAACAGAGAAGCTAGTACAAAAAGTTACTACCTTTTTTATTGCGTACCACCGCCGGTGATGATTACGACCTTGCGGGCAAATGAACCCAAGCGAAGCGATAAAATTATTTATGGTAACTTTCTGGTGCCCATCTACATTTGATTTACTGCGTGTCTGAACGAACTAGAACGAGAAATTATAAATCGTTTCCCATTCCGCATCGTCGGGGTTTGGCCAACACGCACCACAAAAAGGACCCGGAAACCGTTGGTTCATTTGTCGATCGATAAAAGTGGCCGATTAGGCGGCCAAACCATCGCTTTGGGGGTACCGTTGCCATTTGGAAACGATGCTACCGATTTTACGATGCACTTCATTTGGCAACACGGCCACGGTGCAGGACGAAATAGCTCACAGCTTAACGCTTCCAGGCACGAAGGCACCAAGGACGAAGCGCTTGAGGGGATGGCGCGTGTAATAAGCCCTAATTTCTGTGTGATTTGCCTGATCTGACCTTACACGGGACCTTATTTATTGGCGAAACAAGGACGAGCCGTAATGCGATTACGATCGTAACTCGTGGGACTTCCCCTGCACATAAAGTGCGCTGCGTAGCCCATTGTCGGTAGCTATCACAACAATCTGTCACAACCGCAAATAACAGGCGGCCCACACCCCGAAGTTGGTGTCCGCTTGTTTTCCGTTACCGGCGCAGCGGCCCTTTCTGACCCGTTTGCGCTCGTTTGGGTCCATTCATTAATAAGCCATCAATTTGACGACGGTCAACCAGGGAGGCGGGGGTCAGCATCGGCATCCGGGGACACCAGTTGTCGTTTTCATTTAGTTTGCTGTCCAATTTGCCGGTTCCTTTTTCGAGTCTCCCGTGGGAACTGATCCTTGGAGGCGCCGTACGAGTCGAACGAATTATCCTCCCCGGATGGAAAGGCCGAAAGGCCGGTCGAAAGTGGACTGATGGGTGACTTTCGTTCGCTGACTATTTACTGAACACGCAGCTTTGTTGGCGGGCTACCCAAAGGAAGGGGCGGCCGTGCGAAGGTCGAAAGCTACTCAAGAGACGGAAAATAATACATCACGCATTTGGAATTGCCGTACCGGCAAATTGGAACCCCTTTTTTGGCCCAGCCCGGGCGTACCGCAGTGAAAAGTCGTAAAATACTAAACACTGACAATAAAAATGGCGAAGCGGTGGTTGAGGAGGGCTCGCAGTGGCCGGGCTGACCTTATCTTTAATCAATCTTAGGGTTGCAAGGGTTGGAAGTCGAGGACCAAAGCGAACCAAAAGACCGACTGGCAACCGCTTGGTTCTTCCAGTCCAGCACCGGCAGCACTCTTTCGGAAGGACAACGAAACGGAACGACAGTGGAACCCGGAGCGTGTCGAGAGGGAAATAAAGTAGGATTTGAATATGGTGGCTCCCGGATGGGTCTCAGGACCCAGAAATGAGTGATTGCGGACGGTGGAGCAA
This sequence comes from Anopheles bellator, assembly GCF_943735745.2. Taxonomy (NCBI): domain Eukaryota; kingdom Metazoa; phylum Arthropoda; class Insecta; order Diptera; family Culicidae; genus Anopheles; species Anopheles bellator. Next base: position 14,079,987 of record NC_071285.1, on the reverse strand, counting down.
CTTTCCAAAGCTCATGAAAATTCTTTCGAGTACTCGGACTGAAGAGTGCTCGAGAGAGGAAAATGGCGCTTCTTTTGTGGACCTCTATTTATGTTTCTCTTCAAACGAGCACCGCGTTCGGTTTTGTTTTCTTAAAGGCTGATGGAAATATTAATTCGATCGAGTTTACAAAATGAGCGAAACGGCCATCATCATCGTGATCATCTTCTTCCGATCTAATCTGCGTGATTAGTGCCGAAACAATGTACCAAAATGATTTACATAACAACAAGTTCCCCTCCAACAAGCACCGCGAACGCGGACATTAACGTGGTACCGTGGCAACATAATGGCAACGCACGGAGCATGTTTTATGACCTCATTCGGTACGCTTGGTGGCCACGGCTAAAGTGCGGATCTCGTTCGTGGACGATTTTCCACCGTTTAAATGGCGGCAGCCCGTCCCCGGGGCTCTCGGTGCGTTACGATTCAATCTGGTTGGTGTACTAGTTTTGTGTGGCGTTCCCGTTCTGCTTCGTCCGAAGTAAATTTACCAGCCATATCATTACCGGACTGGCGGGCCACAAGATATGATGATCCAGTTGACCTCCGGGCTCCGGGAACGCGAAATGCAGAAAAGGAATGAAAAGACTTTTGGAACGGAGACCCGAGACGGAGGCCCGCATCAAGTGGAGGGCGATTGATTTATGACTCGATGTTGTTGTCCCGTGGCCCGACCCGAAAACGTGCCGATGATTTATGGTGGACGGGCAAACGTTGCCGGCATCACGCGCAAAACTATCAGCCGGTGGCCAGCAACAGGGCCTCTTCTGCCGGGCGCAAGATAGCCATCGAGCGACGTGGTCCGCGTTCCGGGTGCTTTCGTGGGTAAGTGAGCGGCAACCGGCGGACACATAATTCAGTAAATCAAGGCGCTCTCACTTTTTTCGATTATCTTTTCTCGCTCGCACTAAGCGGACTCGCTCGGGTGGAGCTAGAGGTTCGTTTTGTGAATTAGAGTAAATTAAAAAAACGAAACCGTTTACGGTTACAGCGAATGATCGGTGGAATGGCGATGGAGGCGCCTGGTTCCTCTCGTTCCGGTGGGTGCGTGAAGTGACCAATTTTTGCAATATCTTAAGGGTTGAGCGTTCGAGTGAGGGTAATAAATATGTACGGAAAAATACATCAAACCCCCTAACTATCGCACCATAAATCTCCCTCGATCCGGTCCGGGCACGTGGGCTTTTATCACGCCAGCCACCGTACACCGACTAGACTCTGGCAGGTGCAGCAGCCGTGCAGAGGGCGTAGCACCCGGGCCCAGTAGTCCTTCCGGCCACAGTAGTGTTCATTATCACCTGCTATATCGATAAATTTTGAGTGCAGCCACGGTGGGCCACCACCCGGAAAAGGCGCTTCATAAACAAAGTTTTATCGCCCGTTTTTTGTGTTCAATAACGATATTCAATTTTATCTGTGCGTTACCGGGTTTGAGTGCGGCCTTTTATTGCTTCCAGCGTCGCCATAAAACCGAAACCGTCCTATCGGCGTGGGGCGAAATAAAAATGGCATTTTTCTGCAGCTCAAATTTGAATAAAAAAAAAATGCGGCCTGAGGTCGTAAATCAGAACGGTGCGACACGGAGGATACGAGGATTCCAAAGAGGATCGGCAGGAAACATCAAAATGATGCTTATGATTTGAATTCCACAAAAGAGTGATGCCGGGCGGCAGATTAGGGGAACCCTTCGAACTCGCTGCGAGTGCGTCGAAATATTGTTGGCCACGTGGATGGGTGCTGTTTTCTATTACCTTTTACTGCCGTGCCGTGTCGAAAGTGCTTCTTTGTGACGGAAGGGGTCCATGCCGTTGTTTAAACCCACCCCACGCCAGGATGGAGAGCAGTAGAACTGCATCCATGTGGCCTTAACTTTCCGAGCCGAGCCCTTCATTTAATCGTCCCAACTTATTCCACCTCTACCTTAAAGAAACGAAACCATGCGCCATATGGGAAACTCACCACCCATTCATGTTATCGGCCCTTCGGGGGTCCAACATACACAACGGAAAACCGGGCCCCGAGCACAAAGGCACCGGGACAAAGCGAACGAAACTGCGCCACCGTTACGATAAATCACGTTCGCAAAATTGGGAAGCGATTTGTGTTATTTGCATTTGAATTTACATTTCACTTTTCCAGACGCTTTCTGTGGGGGGGCTCGCCCACTCGCTCGTGCACCTCGCCTTGCTTAAGCCGTTTCAAGCACCGGGACCTGCCGTTGGTTTCATGTTGTGTCATGTTTTCTTTCTTCCCGTTCGGCCTTTCACCCATTTCGACCGACCACCATTTCGATTTCGTATGCAAACATCCGGTCTGGGTGTTGCGCGAGAAGAGCTTCACTTTTATTGCCGATTTTTATTTATGCATATCGCTCACACATCGTGCCAGTCCGGCGGCGTTGCTCTGCGCCGGTCGATTCTCACCGCTGGCCGGCAATCGATTGGAGCAGATTTTTATCCTCCCTGTGACAAGCGACCCAGCAAGCCCGGTTGGTTCCCGGTAGGCCTCCCGGCGGTGCCTTCCACGCGGACATCACCGGGGCCTGGGATTCGGGTCGCTTAAGTATGACGAATGGCTTGTGTAGAATGCAAACGCAATAAAAAGGACACTTTGGTGCTTAGTTAATGTCTTCGGGAAATACATAACTTACGATGCTCCAATTACGTCTGCGAAGTGATCTGCGCCCCGGGGGGTTTGGGTGGTTTTGGCAAAGGAGCATATAAAAAAGAATTATAATGTAAAATGAATGATGCTAAAGTGACAAACTGCTCACTTCCCGCGTGATCACTCAGTAATCCCTTTTTATGATTTTGAACCCATTTAGAGGATGATACGAAATTATCATCGGTTTTGTAGATTGGCCTTTGAGCCCTTTTGTGGGTGTTAATCATGAATAGTAGAAGTGGTTTGGTAGATAAATCGGTCGTCATAATGAATGATGATTGTTTCCAGATAGGGAATTCCCCAATGTTCCGTCAGTCTATTAACAGCGGCACTACCGATTGATTAGTGCTACTTGCCAATCTCAAAACGTTATATGTTTCAGTTCCATTCGCCAACGTCCCTCGACAAACAATGGCGAAAGATCAATGGACGACGGTCCAGTGCTCGGAACTAATTTTCGTAATATGCTACGAATTCCATTTCCTCTTATTCTCTCTCTTTCAACATGGTCGTGCTTTTTGTTTCGTGGGTCATCTTGTCGTCCCGTTGGTCAATAAGTGTCTTCCCGGCTGCTCTCGGGCTTTGCCATCCGTGAGTTTGGTGGCCGGTGGACGTCGTCTAACCCATGTCGAGTAGTGCCATAAACCAACCGCACATAAGTAAAAGATGACCAACCGACCGACGGTCGGAGCAACCACATCACGCCGACGACGGTGGCCTCCGCTGGATGCGATAAAGAGAAAATTTAATTCAATTTATAAACGAGCAGCATCGAGAATGAAATAAAATCTAATAAAAAAAAAACGGATGAAAGAACCGCCAAGTGAATGGGCGAAGACAAAAAAACGAGCGGACAGAGTGAGAAAAAAAAAAACACAACGATGGAATGGCGAGAGTACAACAAGGGTCGGACTTTCATGGTCTGGTTTACCCGGTTTTCTTCTCCCGGAACAAGTCACCGGAAATGGAGGTCCACCCGCCGGAGTGTCGGAGAAGGGCTACGACGGGGGCCACTCAAACTGGCCGCTGGGCGCACCGTGGTCTTTTCCCTCGCCATTTAACGGTTGTGGTCAGCCGAAAGGGGCCGCGTGGAAATAAAATTGAACAATGCTGACAATTTGCGCTCCACCGAACGGCAACTGGCGGCACCGGGAACGGCTACAATAAAACGGGTTGCAATTTATTCAATCATATTGCCCGGTGAACTGGAAACGCATAGAGATCGGCACGTTTGATGGAAGTTTGACGAAAGTTACGGGAAACTGTTACTGTTTTCATTTGCCGACGAAATGGTGCGCTGCTAACAGTTTCCGAACTGGTGGCATTGAAAAGCGGTTGGCCTGAAACGATTAGCTCTTGTGTTTCACAAATTTGTCAGGCTCTTTGCTATGGTAAAAAAGCGGACATTGAAGATCCAAACGAATTTACGAGACCATCATACTAGCGGGACTGTTGGAGGACAGCACAAAACGTAGTTTTTAGTGGCGCTTTTGCAACGTAGAAAGGTAAGCGAAAGAAATTTTTTCATCTAAAAATTAATTCATTTGAAATATTCCAATGGAAATATTGCCATTGAAATGTTGCATTGTATTCACCGATCCTTTGGCGTTCTTTTAATGGAATCCTGTTACATTTCCTTGTCTTTAAGTTTTACACTTTAGCAGTACTTTTAATGTAGTGTGTCGTATGAAAACATCATGTCTAAGCATATTTAAATTCTAATATTGTTTGTAACCATTTCAAACATTTACTTATTGTCTTGTGCCCCGTCAGCTTTGTTTGAACGTTGTTGTCCTTTCACTAAGATTCTTTATCTTCGTTTGTGCCCTCTCCACGAAAGGTTGATCCAGGACAGCCGGATGTTGCGCAACGAAGGTTGCGCACCGAAGAAAGAGTTGTCTGCGTAGAAATTTATTGCACACACATATTATACATTTACTCAATTACCTGCCACGGCTGCCGTGGAGGTCGACTTCCGTTCCGTTTTGCATACATTTCGACGGTTCGACGGTGAACCTTGCCAAAAGGAGGTGCTTTCGGTGCGGTGTGTTCAGCAAAGTTCAGCTTCGCAACCGTCGATTGCCCATTTCACGTGACCGACGACGAATGCTCGCGCTCAATTTGGTTTAATATTTTATTCCATGCTGTCATCGTGTCGGCGGCCTCGGTTTTGTCACACTCTCGGAGCCGACCGTGACATAAATTCTCCGTGAAGGTGTGCCCTTCGGTGCCTGCGTTTGGTGGTGTGTTTAATTTTTTGTTTAATCAGAACAACAAGAAGTAATAAGAGATATTTTTTTAAAATGGGGACAACGTTCAACCGAATTCATCCTACGATTCAACCGACAAGATATTTACAGAATAAAACCGGCTTTCTTTTTCGAGCAGCATTCAACGAGACGAACCTCCGAAGGATCGCCGTGCATCGTTACGGTCTCCCGGTGCATCAGCTGGCACCTGCTGACGGATCCCCTCCGTTTTTAATCCCTTCCCAAAAACTCGGAGTTGCTTCAATTTTATGCCCCAATAATTAAGCACCACGACGACGGTCTGGCGGGTTGGTGGGGCACGTAAAATGGCTCGTAACTACAAAGCGGCACGGTACTAAACACAACGCTCTCTTTCCCGCGCTCGCCGGTCTTCCAGCCATGTGCCACAACTTGTCGTCGTTTATGATTTATGGTGCGAGGACAACGACACAGCAGCCGGCTCTCTAGCCAGCCGGCGGGCCCTCCGACAGTTCGAGAGAGTGCCACGGTACTGGAAATTTCAAATTTCATGTCCCCCTGACAAACCACGGCAGCCTCTGTCCCTCGCTCACAAGACCGGCACCGGCACGTCGTAGACGGTAGACAGTAACGCAGCCGAAGCATCTTCTTCAAACTGCACCACGTGCCCGGGCCCGACGACGTTAGTCGTTTTATGTTGTACTTATCTTTAAGTTCTACCGCACATGTGTCCGTGGGTTGACTTTTGCTGGCGTGGCGAACGTGTCGAAATAAGTTACATTCCTTCTCCGATTGCTGTGCGGTTTGGCTGGGGCTGGGGGCCAAATGGAGCTAGTTTTGAAGCATGTTGACGGGCTCGGTGTCGGTTCTCAAGTTTATGGTCGTCTTCGAAACAGTTTGAACGGAGCGCATTCGGCAGACTTGTTGTTGCTTTCATGGGGAGCTAGCGCAGACTCTGCGCTGTTATCACTTCAATGTATTGAACGCGTTTTAGCGAGCAAACTTTAGGCATTCTTCGTTGAAACTTTTCCCACCTCTTCGCATTCAATGATTGATCCTCTGTTCAATGATTAAAGTAAAAAAGACAGCGAAATGTCCACCATTTCAACCGTTCCAGCAAGGCTAGGTAAGTACTAAGTATTGATAATTTGGCGTCTTTTCTCTGCCGTGCCCTTTGAGCCTTTTGTTGCCGGCAGCTCACTAATGAGGCCGGCATGCCGCGCAGTTTTCATTTCCACTTTTTCGGTGCCGCTCTTTTCCCAACGAACACCCGTTTCGTTTTCCGCAGCGGGCACCGGTTCGTGCAACCCGTTCGCTTCTGGTCGCTTCTGTTTTCGGTTCCGCTGTCGAGCACTTCGGGCAATTACGATTATGAAAACAATGCCGTTGTCTGCCGTCCACCGCTGGATGTTTCGAAGGTCCTTCACGACCGCCGTCGGAACATCCTTCCGGCCCACGAGCAACTGGCATAAGCCGCAGCTTGACGCGTTCCTAGCTGGCGGCATGAAATGGGAAACAGACCAGAGAGTCGAGGGCCAAATAATCATCCTCTTACACGTGATTATTTTTCATCCACTTCCGGCAAACCAAATGACATCCGAAGAGATTGTGTGCGGCGGAAGGTTCAACCGGTTACCTTTTCGCCCGGGGTTGCCATTTAATCCTCTTCTCGAGCGGCGTGGAGTAGTTTCCACTTCAACGGGCGTTTTTTTTTCTCGAAAAACCGAAAAGAAAGTAGTTTAGTTCCGACGGTACGGTAGCTCAATTACGTGGCCTGTCTTTGCGAGTCGCGCTAGCAGTGGTTTCAAGATAGCGTGTGTTTTCAATTTAACACAATTTCGATGAGATGAGAAAAACATTGCCAAACCCCCCCTCGGAGACGGTGCGAAGCAAGTGACATTGAGTTGGCACATAGAAGGGGGCGCATTAAAGCTGCCGTCCGTAAGGGATCGACGCCTTAATTGTTTTGCTGTTCTCATTTTGAACATAATTATCATACAGGGAACGTCCCCTGGGGCGCTGTAGGTCGGTTGGCCTCTGCTGGTGACACGAGCGTTGATTGTCCGCTAACAGAACAGTAGTTTGTGTTTCAGTTTTTTATGCGCTTAGACTAGAAGAAAACCTTTTAGATTCACGACAATCGCTGGATTGAAAAAGGAATTTTCCAAAAAGCGACGAATTTCATAGTAATCGAAATAAAACGGATTCTACTAAAGAGGGATCACTCTATTCGCCGGAAGGAACAACGAAGGCCCACTAATGGCGGATCAGTAAAGCAAGATACCTGGAAATAACGGCCCCAAACTGGGTCCTATGAATAGAGCGAGACGAATGGCATTCGGCGATAATGAACATTTCGGCCCCCATCGGTCCGATCTGCTACCTACTATTTGACGTAGACTCCTGTTACAATCTTTGGCGCAGAATCGCCCGGATCGGATCACCAAAAATGGTGCAGCATCCCGATCCGTCTCCAACGAATAAAAATGATCGGACAGCGATCGAAGAAATAAAATAATAATGTAATTTAATAATTAACAGGTTGCTGATGAATGGGTCAGGAACCGACGCCTCTATGGAGAGCTAGCATATTTTTTGAATATTCACGCTTGGTTGTCCACGGGCTCCCATTTTTTGTCCTTCCGCAGTGTTGTTGCTGTATTTGTGGCTCCTGTACTTTTCTTTGTACGATTCCTTTCAACAAACACGCCAACGTTGAAACTGTGGCACTTAACGGCGATTGCGTTTGGACAGTATTTATGTGCGCTTATTTTTACATCCACTTACTGCCACTGAAATCTTCTTACTGAATGGCCGCCCCCGGAGTGATGTGAAACGCGAAAAAAAGCCACCGGCCACCACGGCACGGGCTTGAAAGGCCAGGACCGAGGCTCGCTCGGTGCAGCCAGCCGCCATTAACGTGGCAACGATACCGCCCGAAGCTGGATGGGCAATGGAAAACGCTATCCGTGGACCGGCCCATTACGGACGGTGCTCCGGTACTTGGGACTGCTTTGTGGTGCCCATTTGCATATTTGTCGCCGGTATTAATTTACGAGCTTTCAATAATGATTTTGTTTTTTGTTTTCGCCGTCCGACCGCCCCGCGATGACCGGGAACCGGCTGCAAATAACTGCCACAGTTACAGTGTTCAGTGTGCATCAGCCATTTGTGTGCATTTCTGCATCCTGCGTCGGGTGGCCCCGTTCCGGCCTCGAGCGCGGATGGCAATTCGAAGCGGCCACGGCCAGTGAGTTGGCGCAAGGAATCACTTAACCACCGGCCATTTAATGAATTGGTGACATTATTTTATTATGTTTGATTAAAAGTGTGTATTCGAGCCGCGCGGTTGGGGTGGGCTTTCATTTCGAGGAAGGACACTCTTTGGCAACAATTCTCGCAATCTGTACCGTAAGCTCGGTAACGGTCGTCTCTGTGGTTCGCACAACCGTTGAATTCCATTCGGACGGATGGACATCAATCAGATGGCAGCAAAAACCCAGCCAATTCGGTGGTTCCGGAGCGCTCACGGTGCTGATTAGCGTCCGTGCTCTGGATCGGCTCTGAAGGTCCGCCCGAAACTGACGAAAATTAAATCATCAACAATTAAACATTTATACATTTAGTCAAACCATAATTAACACCGGCAACCGGTCGAATGGGACGGCCTGAACCAAAAGTCGCGCATTGGCCGAGAATCTGGGGCGGATGCCGGTGAAAAACCTTCGTCGAAAGGAATGAGCGCACAAACTGGACGCGCTCATGGTCTCGGTGCCCGGTTTCGCTTGGTTCGTCAGTTTTCCGGCCTTCGGAGCCACGGGGCGCTTCTGTATTCAATTTCCGATATCATATCACGGGATCAATACTTAATATTGGGCCGGGGGTGGTCGGGAAAGCGTGGCCCCCGGAGGGGGATCCACCGGTGGAAAATTCAATTTAAATTAGTACCCGGACGACTCATTGATTGCATTCTATTTGTATGCAAATGTGCATTTGGCTAAATTGTCTGTAAATGAAGTCGAGAGCAGAGTCGAGTGTGGAGCGGAAAAATAAAATCACTTCACGTACGGCGCGCGCCGGGGGGGAAGGAAAGGTGGGACCGGTGGGGTCCCTCGCCCTGCGTTTGTTGGTGAATTTGTGTGAAATTTTAATTTGTATCGAATTTAATTAATCCAAATTTATACATGACCGCAGCCTGATGGGACGCGTCGAAGGCGGACGCGATCGGTTCACCAAAAAATAAATACCCAGACCCCGAAAGTGGTCCCTTTTGGGCGTTTCGTGCCGGCCAAATGTCGATCCGGTCGGGTGATCCGGGCATCCGGGCGATGCTTGGCTAGCATGTTGCTCGATAATTGGTTGTGTGGCCTTTGAACCACCGCCACGAATGGCCGCCAGCAAGCCACCAGCGGCCATCGGTCGGTCATTGTTGTGTGAGAATGTTCGAATGATGTGTTACCAAATTAAAGCCAAATGTTTGAGGTGAAAATTCTGCAGCTACTTGTAAGAGGAGACTTTTTGAGAGATTCCAACTTTATAATATTAACTAACAGAGCAGTGAGAGCATTAGATGGCAATCCGAAATACGTTACTTATTGGTCGAAGAGCTTGAAGCGAAACAAATATCCAAAAGAGTCCAAATCGCATCATTTTCCATTTTCATTCGATAGGTATTGATTTGTTTACCATGAATAGGTATATTAGATAAAGCAAATTAATGTCGTTTTATGGGTGTAATCGCTACTAACCGAACCCAGCCTGGGGGCATTGGATTGAAGCGGACACCAGCGCCAGAGGCAGAACTTATAAGTTGAAAGCTTAATTTCCTCTTTGCTCCGTAATCTCTTCTCGCCGTGGCCGATAAGCCGAAGCCGATCCAACACCAGCTACGGGAACCGATGAGATAGTATCACCTCCCTGCCCTTGCCCTTGACCGTTGCCCGTTCCGGGCTAGGCCGAAACTGTACGAGCTTCTGCGGTAGTCTTTTAACAGCACACTGTCTTTCGAGAGTTTTCAATTCCAGCTCCCAGGACCGGTACCAGGTGAGGAAATGTATTTCGATCCCCGAGCCGAGCCGAGAACAACTATTGAGCCCGATTATACACAATACACACAGCAAGGGCCACTGATAAGAGGCAGGGACCCAGGTCTGGGAGATGTTTCCCGATTGCAGATTATTGCCCTACGGTGTTTGATGGGCATTCTCACTAACACGTTTGTGTAACTTAAGAAGCTTGACCATGAGCGGGAGGGTCCGGAAATTACTCTCCAGCACCGTACGAAGGGTGTGAGGAGTTCGGTTCCCTTTATCCTTTAATCCTTTTTCCTGAATATATCAGCCGGCACAGACACCGGCCCGACGACGACCATGGCCCCGGGTCTCATCTCCGAGCGCAGGTCCATGCAGGTGCTCCACAAGGAGTGGCGTGGGAGTTTGGAGCTCAAACACCCCCCAGCCCAAACCCCGGCTCGAGTCCGTCCCGAGAGGTATCGGTAGCGATATAGATATGCCGCTCATTAAGTCACTCTCACACATCAAAAAGGTTTATGGCCGGCTTCCGAAAGTCGTTAGAAGTAACACTTTCGTTCCGTTTCGTAAAAACCGACCCGGCAACGAACTTTTGTGGCGCCGGTTCCAAGGCACCTCTTTACATTGGCAGCTCGACCTAAAATGGGGCAAACATTGGGTTCACTCTTATTGAATGAGTCGTATAATATCCATAACTGACCTTTGGCCCTGCCGGTTGCTTGTTGCCTTGTGGTCGTTGGGATGGAGTTTCCGCTTCATAAAAATGGGTAACAGCTCATTAATCATTATCAGTTGTGGGACTGACAACATTAAAGTAATTGCTGCGTTCGGAAGGTGTATGCACGGAATTTTAACAGCTTTGACAACTGTAATTATGCGGTACTCGATAGAATTGGTTTGCTATTAAAAGGAGAAGCGGATTGTACGGATTGAATGAGTGTTTCATTCGAATTAAATTCAGTTTACAGTCGGAACAGACTACTGAGAAATAGTGAGAGAATTTTCTGAATAATCTTGCGAATAAAGGTACGTAAATTAGGTCGGATTTATTGCTCGAAACAGGGTTCGTGGATTTTAAAACATTTTACTCTTATTGCATTTCATGATAGTGATTTAACACTAATCAAAATGTTATTAAAAACCTTTCGAAAGATTCAACTATTAAAAGAAACGGTCTAGACGTAATAATATCACAGAAAAGAAAGAAGAATAGCTTTATTAAAGTTATATGGTTCCCCAGAGCAATGATATGCTGGATTCAAAGTAATCAAGTTAAACTAAAAAATTTATATACATATAAAAACGAAAAACCTTCGTGTTTTGTTGTTATTCCGTTGTTTTCTCTCCCCAATGGACAAGGAGCATTGAGCACGATGTCACACACGGGATTCCTTAAAGTAGAACATCCGACGACGAACAACGGAACAGGAGTCGGTGGTGGTGGCGGCGATGGACTCGTACATGGACGGTTATCCGTCAACAGTGATAACCTCACAGCCGGAAACGGCTCCGGTAATGCTGAACGCGATCGCCCGTGACCTCTTCAAGGCGGACATCACGTGCGGCTTTACGGGTCGCTGCCTGGTGGGGACAAGCTGTGTGATATGGCTGTTCATTGTAGTGTTTCTCCTTAAGACCCTCGGCCTGTATTTATTTCCAAACATGTTCTCTTAAAACTGCAAAAGCCGTCGTTAGAATTTTCTTTATTTCCGCTTGAAATTGGCCACTGAAAGAAATGGGGGATGAAAGTAAAGTAAGACTCGCACGCAACACACGAAAGAAAATCAGTTTCCGTCGGAACCTTCGTGGAAAACATTTGGGAAAACGCTACTCGCGTTTTTCTTCTCGATCTGATGCTGAGGTTATCGCATGCAGCGCCACTTCTTAGTAATTCCGGTGTCTAAAGTGGTTTCCTTAACACGCTGCTAGCGTGTGGTCATTTTTTTAATCGGAAAAATCCGCTCCAAAATTTCGTCAAAACTTCGCCGTCGCGACCAAATGGGTAGAAAAACAAACGGTTTTCTGGAGCCGCAAAAACACTAGGGTAACAGGAGCGATTGGTATGTAGCACCAGTGACTTGCGTGCAATGTTGCACGTTGCAAGCTTGCTCTGGAAAATTGCACCAAAATATTTCACAAGCGAACAACAATAGTGAAATATTTCCAAAAATATTGTTTGGCCATATCATGTAATATTATCACGCAATTTTTCCTTCGCAAGCTTCTTATTCAAAATTGCATAGAACATTGCATGCAACGTTGTATACAATGCTGCGTGCAATACTTCATGCAAGTCAATAATGCTACCTACCAGTCGCTTCTGCTACCCTATTCCAATTCCGGATTTTTCGGGTTTCGGATTGTTTCGTTCATTGATCATTTTTTCGGATGACCGTCGTTTGTTCCGCTTTTTGTTCAAAACTGCTGAACCCATCCGCGTGAAATTTGGCACAGCGTAGGTTTGTGACACCGGACAGTGACAGGCCAGTTTGAATTTCCTACACTTCCGAGAAGGGGCTCCCATACAAAATCTGTGTAAATTTAAACAAAACTCGGATAGTTTTTAAGCAAATTCAACTGGCGCGAATTTTCCCATACAACCAACGGGAAGCGAGGAGGGAAACCGATCGGATACGTAACCAGGAAGTCCGATCCTCTGCAACGCCCGGCACTGGGCGGCAGCATTATTGCAAATACTTCAACGTGGAAGCTGCCATCGATGGAGCGCCCTTTCGGGCTTTGATTGAAGAGACGCAGCTCAGCGACAATCACATTCTTCCGCAGCCATTAATTTTGCTTCGTTCCATGCTGTGTGTGCCCGAAGGGGACGTAATATTTTTTCCCACACCAAGCAAAGCATGTCCGCGGGACAATTCCGTGTCATTAGTTTGCGCACCGTGAACAGAGCGGCGCAGTCACGGCGCCCGGAAGCCTCGACGGCCGTAAACGTAAAGATGAAATACGATTTAATATCCGTGGCTCGTGGTTCACTCTCTCGCGGGAGCCTCTACTGCCGCTGCGGTCCTTCGGGACCGTGGGACGGTAAACAATCAACCCGAACGCCGCTCGAAACTAACCTCACCCGGTGTCTGGCGCCGCGCTGCAAATCTTGTAAAATCTCTTGGAATCACCCCAACCATCCACAGTTCGGTGCTCGGACAAGGTGCTCTCGATGATGCCGACGGTCGGTCGGTCGGTCGTTCGGCCTAAGCCCTCCGCCACATCCGGCGGATCTAGCTCGGGTCGGCCCGGTCGGCATGTTGTTCGATTACCTACTCTCGCCCTCGATCATAGAGACTGGGGCGGAAGCCGGTGATGGATCTGGCCGAGGGCTCCCACTATCTCCGCTTCGGAGGTGCTCCGCGGTTGCAACGCGAGGGCGAGGGCTTTTATTTTACGTTTTTATGACACCATATATTAACACTCTTGAGCTTTGGAGATTTTTGTCGACCGAGAGAGGCTCTTCAAATAGGATTACGGCACCTGCCGGGTAGTAATCCACAATCCCGCCGATGCCGAAAGGCTCCACCGTAGGCACCGTTGCAGCACGGCCGACACGGTGCGACGGAGATCAATATGAAACCCACTTTGTTGCTGCTGCGAGGATGATAGGCTTTTTGGGGGACCTGACCCGACCCGAAACGAAGGGGCCCACCTGCTGCTGCTGGTGCTAGAGTGGTTTAGAAGGACGTGTTTGGGTGTGTCCGGAGATTGCTGGGCCGCTGTAATGCTGCTTCGTAGACCGATTGCAGAAAACTACTCCATTGAGAACAGATTATCTATTCGTTTAGCGATAAAACAGAGCCGCCGGGTATCAGGCAGGGGCCCGGTCCGGAAGCAATTTACGTAGCACAATTTTGTTACCACGCTCGGGATAATTAAAATAGAAACAGAATGTGTAACGGGATTAGATTGCACCTACTAAAATCGGATTTTGAATAAAAAACACTGGAATATGTGGAGCACGATTTTTAATTATTTTTTATCAACCTCTATAATTGCGATTTGCATAAAGCGTGTTTCAATATTTTCTAGACAAGCTCTCTCTCTCTCTCGTTATTTTACACTGGCATTAAAAGATAATTCAATCAGCGTTTCAACCTCTCACGACGCCCGAGCAGGATAATGTGATTTCACGGCGCAGGTGCAGTGCACGTCGCTCCTGGGCTCCGACCTGAAGTGCAGCGAGAGTCCTTCATTTACGCGATAATCATCGCCCTTCGAGTGCAATTTGCAGATTGATTAGCTTAAAAATTAATCGTCCAACGTCCAGGTGGTGGTGCTCTTGAGAAGAGGACTACGAGCGAACGTAGACATTGCACTGGAGTGGAATCGCAGCACCGGTCGCACTTGAAACGAGCGAACTTCTGGGCATAAAAAAGATATCTTTAGAGACTAGTGAAATAATGCCATACTTTTACTTTCATGTTACTTTTGTGATATAGTAACATTGACTTACGCCTCTCTAACGGGAACTCTTCTTTCAAATCGAGGCTTCGGTCGACCTGAACGATCCACCATGAGCTTGAGGTCCGGCAACGGATAACAACCTTCCGAGCGGTCTTGGCCTGCAGCAGAGGCAACGTTAATCTATTGTTCTAATCTCAATCAACTCGGAACCTCGAGGTGCTCGATTTGACCAATTTATGAGGCACATAACCCATTCGAATCGGTGCCTGTGAGATGCCGTACCATAAGTTGCGATTAGAATGAATTTGTGCTTCTCAGTGATCAGACGTACCGTCGCCACACACAAAGGAAACCGGTTATATTTGAACCCTTTGACTATCGAGTCCGCGAACTGAGCCCCCGTAGAAAAACCTGTGTCAATGGATCTCCATCGCAGACAGCGAAGAACAATTCGAGCGGAATGTTTGCTGGCGTTGATCCTACTCTGTTGTTTTCTGCCCGTAAAAGCGTTGGCCAACCAACGCACGAACTCTGAAATCTCTTAACATAAGGGTCTTAATTAACGTACACTTTCGTAACGAAACGGAGCTCTTCATTTAACTCGGGCGCTAAGTGGAACGGTGGATGGCAAAGTCAAATGGATCGTCGTCGGTCGACCAGGTCGGTCTGTAAGCCTTCCAAAGAGCCGTCAGCAAAGGGTACTTCTTTCCGCAGACCCCCTTGTAATCATCTTGATCTATCGATTCGACCACCAGCCCTCCCAAACCCTCGCCGTCCACGAAGTATGCCTTATCCTCGAGAGAAACTTCATTCTCGTAGCCGATGCACTCTTTGCCGCGATACGCAAACGGTGCCTTGCTTCGCTCGTCCCAATCCACCGTCCAGCCCGCGTCCCGTAGCCGGGAGCAGATTTGGTTGTACTCGATGTGCTCCGGAAACTGTCCAAGATCGCGCGTGGCATTGACACTGTGATCGCTTGCGTCGTCCAATGCGAACTTCATACCACTCGCAGCCACTTTAAGCAGTATTTTATCCCTCGGACACCCGCTGTTGATCCAGTGCTGGGTCCCGTCCATGATGTTGTAGCGCTGAAGAACTCCTGTTTCGAAGCGTCGCCGGTACAGCGGACTTGGGATGTCCGTGTTTTTACGGCTCGAAAAACGGCGATCTACCCAGAGGATAACGAAATCAGCGGCACTACCGCATTACATCAAAAAAATAATAAAATTATTTCTGATTCCTCCTTATTTCTGAGCACCTCGCTATTGCTGCCACTTACCAGCAGATGCGCTGTTGGTCGAACGCTTTAGCAATGGAATCCTCTCGTCCGGGAACATCAACTGAAACGGTCCACGTGTCGTGTCCGGCATTCTTGAAGGCTTGCTTCGTCTCTTCAATCAACGTAGCGTAGTCCTGTTTTGCCTCTTGCGGTGGGTAGCGCCATTCGTACGATAGTCCATCGAGATTGTATCGCCTCAGCAAGCGGATGGCACTTTCGATTAATGCTTTCCGCGTGTCGCTTGACGCAGCGACCCTTCCACAGGAAGGAATTGTACAAAGAACGCTCATTAAAAGCTTCACATCGGGCTGACGGTTCTTAATATCGGCAAACTTTTGATATCCCCTCTCCAGTATATCGTGCCGTCCATCCCACGGTTCCAGCTCGTTGTCTGTCGGATCGATTTTGCTCCCGTAGTAGAGGATGTGCGTGCAGAGGTCCATCGGGATGTCTTCGATTTGGTACGCTTTGCTGGGGGTAGCGGTGTAGCTGCGGTACATGCATACAAGGTGTCTTCTTGCAGAGACGGCTTTTTCGGGCAGGAACCAACAGAGTAGGAGCAACGTCAGCAAACATTCCGATCGAATGGTTCTTCGCTGTTTGCGGTGGAGATCCATTGAAACAGGTTTTTCTACGGGGGCTCAGTTCGCGGACTCTACAGTCAAAGGGTTCAAATACAACCGGTTTCAGTTATCTGTGACGGTGGTTTTGCTCGGTTTGCGGCTCTGGTACGGCCGATCACTGTGAAGCACAAATTCATACTGAACGCAACTGATCGTAGCCCGCTCAGAACCAGCGATGCCGATGGCTTCTTCAAGGCCAGAGGTGTCGGTCGTCGGTCAGGATTCAGAATCTCGCGAGATGCCGCGGACAAACACGCGGATTCATAACTACGTGGTTAGAAAAGACGATTCACCAAATCTGTCGGAATAACTCACTATCTCTCGTGCGCATGCAGCACGGAACTGTAACGTGGTACTAACTTCTGATTATTCCGGTGTAGATAACGATCGAGTTCGTGTCTGTTGCACGGTTTTCGATGCCGCTACTGTGTAAGTGGATCACACATATTGTTCTTAAGGTTTTAGTGTTTAATTTTTAATTTATTCAATAATTGATAACAGTAGTAAAAAAAAACCACATGTAATATTGTTTTCTTTGTTTTTACCTTCTCATTTCTCCTATTTTCTGAATCGGAATCGAAATCGATCCGTCGATGAAATTGGACTCAAAAATAAGGCCGTAGACATGATGCCCGGATAGAAATTTAAAATATCACTATCAAAAACATATTGGAGAAAAACATATACACATCATAACTTTCGACCTCTCTAAACGCGGTTCAACGAAATCCTTGGAAATCATAATTATGCTGGAATTCATATGCAAATGCTGGACTAGAAATTCTGGTTTACACCAGCCGCAGAATCGGCATTCTTCTATCACTACTAAATGGCAAATAAACTTACCAGCGGATTACCTTACGCGGCGCATATTTTCGGTGTCTTTGCACGATCGGCTTGAAACCCGGAACCTGGTGCCGCTTGTGTTTATGAGACTGATAAGATCTCCAGGGTGTCCGGGTTCGAGCTGTGCCTGACAAACTGCTCGTAGATTGGGAACTAGAGGACCCACAGGGTCAGCTGATCAACCCGGCGGACGAGCTCCAGCGCATCAAGATCAAATTACCCGAACGAATCCATCTGGCACAGTGACTGACGTACGAGAAAACCAGGGTGTCGAACGACGAAGAGAACCGGAGCCGTGTGCGTACCTTTTATCCTTACCAGTGGTGTTCTAAGAACCTAAACAGTGCGTTCGCCGAAGAAAAACTTTGGGATCGGAACTTTGAAAGAAAAACTTTTACGCCGAGAGCTTTTTTAAAAATAGTCATATCTCAGAAATTTTATTTACCTTCGCTCGATCTTCGCATCGGATATAAACGTGCGGATGCGGCGCAGTGCGTTCCCTGGGCTACGCTTGCGCTATTTTTGCGCGCCGATTGTTGTTCTGCTCTGTTCGCCTTTTTAATTCGATTCGTTTTTCCTACGACACTTTTCTGTTTCTTTACTTTACATTTTACCTAAATAAATTCTTCGCTTCGCTTCTCGAAACGACGTCCGCGAGAAGGACGATGATGTGTTAGTGTGAATGATGTGTGCCGCACGCGCGCAGGACACACGCAGGACACACGCAGAGCGGCGAGCGGGGGTCCGAGAATCGTTTGCCGCCGAATGGCACTGGCTCGTTCACCGTTTGCGGGTCGTGATTGTATTGTAACCGTGGGTTGTGTGCCCCCCTTTCTATTCCACCCCAATAAAAGTGAGGTGCCATTTTCGAACAAAGTTTTGGTCGTGTGTTTAGTAAAAGTAAGAGGAATATTTAATGAATTAATTACCGCCCCAAAAACACGATACGAATGGTTTAGTGGAGTGCGATGGTGAAATTGGTTCAAAATAATGTTCGGCATCGATTTAGGACCCGCAATAAAAAAAAGGAAAGGATGGCGATAGTCTTGTACCGCGGACGGCGGACAAACAGGGGTTGGTAAAGGGGTCTCTCTCTCTCGCTCTAGTAACCGAGTGTTTCGAGTGTGGTTTTGATTTATTTTCTTCCCTAATACTTTTGATATATTTTCGTGTGCCGTGTCGCCTCTCGCAGCTTGTCGTCCCGAACTCCCGAACTTGTTCCCGAACGTACAAAATAAAGTTACGAATTGTATTCTCTAACATACGCCGCCCGCTTACCGTCCTATGATACACAAGCCTGGCTGCCCAGCCCTCACTCGGTTCCTATTCGGCCCCGACCGGGCCCCAGCGCATCGTCGATTGTTTAGTTAGTTTTTGTTGATTTTGTGTGTGTTAAAGTTTGTTATTTCGCTAAGGATTACTCACTAGAGGGCTTTTTCCACTCCATGTTTGCTGCTCCACACCACGGCCACGAGGCGCCCCTTCGCGTACAGTACTACTTTTGTGTGTCTGTGGCAGATTAGGGTTTGAATGTTCCGTTTTTTTAAATTACTACACAGTTTTCCTACTATTTTGCCCCGTTTGTTCTGTCCCTATCCGGATGATGCTTCGCTAGCGATACTCTACGCTTACATTTACAAAACAAGGAATTGAGGACTAAAAATATGTTCCTTTACTTTGTGTACGGTCGGAAATGAACATGTTTCTCTCGGGTGCAGTTCTTTTGCTCTCTCTGTGGATGTGGTTTAAGGTACTGTTACGATGAGTGTGATGAAATCATTAAATAGCCACGCACTGAAATAAGGCATCGATTGATAGCACACTTTTTGTAAGTAGATCATATGTGGGAATCGCGGTCGATGGAAACCTTGATTTTTTCTACGGGTACGGGTAAACGTAAAGGGCACCCTTTAAAGGACCTTTCGGGGGCCCCATTTCTGCTCGATTACTAATTGCTAACGCTTGCTAAATGAGAAATCCTCTTGCGATGGCTTGACATACCATGTAAGATAAAACATAAGTCTGGAATTGTATCTGCGACGGTCCGTGCTACCGTCTACCGGACAAACCGCCGGCCCGAACACAAAACTATGCAAATACTGAACTGGTAATCTTCCGCCGCCTTACTACGCCGTCGTCGGGCCATTCGTCGCCGCCAATGGAACTAATGGAAGGTATTCAGTGGAGCCGGTTTGCCGTCGGGGTCCGATGGGAACACCTTTGTGGTTGCGTCTCGTGTTTTTATCTAGGTTAAAAGGAGCAGTTCCCGCTAGATACCTTCCGATCGGTGTGAGAGGTCCCTTTTTTCGTGCCCAACATCTGTGTTTCTCTTTGATGAAACACCGACCGAATAACCGAGGTTTGAAAGTGAGCATCCATAAAAAAGGTGCATTTACGGTCTGAATTTCCAACCCCTATTTTGATTGCGGCTTTCAGCTTCGGAGATTGTTTTTGCGTTGATAAAATCGTAAAAACAATCACATCGTACTACGCGAAACGTGTAGCGGAGCTCACGCAAGTCAGAAGCGATCAGAGATCGGGGGGGGGGGGGGGCGCATCGAAGGAACGGAAGTAGGGCGCGATATAACAGCGTCCACCTCGCCGGGCGTTCCTGGCAGGCGTCGCCAGACGGCGGTGCTGCCATCGGGAAATAAATTAAATAAATTATCCAGACGTGAAGCGGCGATGGCGTCCCCGTTGGCGCTGGCCGGCGGTGATGGTGGAATGGCGACTCGTGGTTCCGTGGGCCGTCGATAAATAAGGAAGTAGAAGAGTAAGTCTTATCTGTTAGCGCTGCCTGTAGACGTGGTGGTGCTGGTGGTGTTGGTAGCTGCCCGTCGCTGTCGCTGTCGCTGATTAGCTGCCGTCAAACTTCCGTCTGCTGCACGGTGTTGCTCCACTTGACTTTCTGCTGGCTGCGTGGCTTGGAAGTGCTCGCTGCGCCGGAACCCACGTTGCTGCCGGCCCCGGAAGAGCCCCCCGATACGTTCGCCGCCGCCACCGGCGAGGGGCTGCTGTGATGATGATGATTATGATGATGGTGATGATGAAGTTGCTGCTGCTGTGGCGGCTCCTGCTCGTACTCGGAATCATCGATTTCGCAAAGCTGCGTCGATAGATCGCTGTTCGAGTGATTGGAGCTGTTCAGGGTGCGGGAATGGCTTAGCAGAGAGCTTCCTTCGTCTGCCGGGAGAGAGACAACCAACGAAGCAGAATGGAATCAGTCGGGGAACGCTTGATGCACGCCGAAAGGGGGGACCGTCCAACTTACCGGTTTTTAACACTAAATCGATATCACTGGGTTCGCGGCGGTTGCGGCGCGTCTGGGGGAACCCGTACGACTCGACGTCCTCGTCCTCGTCGGACTCGACCAGCTGGTGGCGGCCGACTTCGAGCCCGTTCAGCGGCTTCCGGCCGGTCAGTGGCACATTTTCGCCCTCCGTTTCGCTCTGTATGTTATACTTCGGCAAGTAGCTGTTCGGATGACGCAGATAACTATCAGCTGTGCCGGTTGGAAGGAAAAAAGAAGCAACAAAACATGTAACTCATTTGACGGACGTAACACGTGGCACACGGAAATAAAGGACGCGGGATGGCGATGGCGGAGATCGAAAGGATTACGTTACTTACGTGTATGAACTTTTAAAGGCACTGCGCAGTGGCGGCGTTAAGGACGATTGTTAGTGAGAAACAGGGGAGCGTTAGTGGGCGCGTTTGGTCGAAGCCCGGGGCCGGTTCGCTTACCTGTATTAAATCTATAATCCTCGCTGCCACTATCGAGCGGGTTCAGGCATGGTATGGAGGTGTTCTGCTCGAATCCCAACGACAGCGGCTGCTCACTCTGATCGCACTCGGAATCGTCCACGAACTCCGACTCGTTGTCCTCGTTCAGCGTTTCGATGTCGCGCGTCGAATCGACCGGCCCTAGTACTGCAAGGAAAGGGAAGAGAGATACTGATCAGTCACGTAACATAAATAACCATTTTTGATATTTTAAGATAATTAAACGCCTGAGTTATGCAATCTGCATGGCACTAAACTGTTTCAATGCATGATCGTCTTCAAATATCGCATTTCTGATAAAAATCGAATGCCTTATCGAGCAAAAATAGGAAATAAAATGATTAAGAAACTATACCCATTGAAATAGATCTTTTTTAGGCGTTACTGTTATGGGTTGTTTGAATGAAAGTGTCCTCTAAATGGTTCTCTCTGGAGGATTTTCTTGCGCGTGTTGCCCTATCTTGTCTAAAACATTTATGCAGCGCTTCCAAAGTTTCTTCTCTCAGCGAACCTAGCATTATTAGGGGACAGCGGGTACTTACTCGGTGGTAGAAGATTGTTTTTCGGGTGCGATTCGTTGCTCTCGTTGCTGTGGAAGCTGGACGAGTCGGGCACCTCGCTGCCCGGGACCTCGGTGATGTTCGGCAGCGGGTGGTGCCCCCGTCCGACCCAGTCCGAGCAGTCCCAGTGGTACGCGGCCCCACCGTGGTGCGCTCCGGCCGCCGGATCGTCGAAGCTGTGCGGTGGCATCAGCATCGTCGGCGAGTGCTGCGTGTTGAGCAACCGGCCCGGCAGGATACCCATCTGCTGCATCGGTTTCAGCTGCATCGGAGAGCCCCGCAGATGGGCCGGATGTGGTTGCGGCATCATGGCCTGTGGCTGCTGTAGCAGTGGCTGTTGCTGCTCGAGTGTCGCACTCGGACTGAGGCGCTTCAGATCGTTGTTGATCTTGTCGGTGAACGTTTGCAGTTGGATCTGCTCGGTCCACTTCTGCTTGTGCAGTGACTCGGTGTCGCTCGAGGTGTTGGCCCCACCGCTCGCGTTGATGTTGACCATTTGCTGCGTCGGTCGCACGGTCGCCTTCCGGTACTCGGGCGGCACATTCTCCAGCTCGTCCCCGGCCGATCCGTAGCTGCGGAGCGTGTCCAGGTTGTTGTACTGGAGCATCGCGCTGCACGTGTACAGATGATGCTCGGCCGCGGTCGCATTGTTGCTGGTCGGCGTGTACGAGACCGGGCGCTGATCACGCTGGATCTCCAGGTTGCTCATCTTCGAGCCCCGCTTGTACGCCCCGGATGCCTCCGAGACCGGGTTCAGTACGATGCCCTTGTTCGCCTCGTTGTTGATCTTCTCGTGCCGGTTCGAGCGGCGCTTCTTGCGACATACGCACACCACGCCCCAGATCACGACCACGACCAGCACCGTCGCGATGACGCTCACCACAATGTAGAATATCTCCGGTTTCACCTTCTTGAAGATCGTCAGCGGATTGGTGTAGAGCGGATCGCCACAACTCGCTCCCGTCATCTCCGGCGGACAGATACACCGGAAGCTACCGGCCTCATTGATACACGTGGCCCCATTTCCGCACGGTTGCTTCTCACACTCGTCGATATCGGTTTCGCACGTCGTTCCGGTATATCCGTGGCACATGCACAGTGGCCCATCGTCACCCTCCTCACAGACCCCTCCGTTGCGGCACGGGTTTGGCGTACAGAAGCGCCCGTAATCGCACCGTTTACCTGACATTCGCGCCGGACAGTCACACGTGTAGTTCCCGAAGCCCACCTTCGAACACTTGCCCCCGTACAGACACGGCGAGGAGGCACACGGATCGAGGTCCTCCCGGCAGTACGGACCGGAGAATCGCGAATGGCACAGGCACTCAAAGTTGCCACCGCCGACGTCCTTACAGGTGCCTCCGTTCCAACAAGGTTGCGTTCCACAGACGCCCAGCGGAACCAGCACCGACGAAGCGTCGCAGCTGAACTCGACGTTGGCGAACCGCCGTAAGCTGGCCACGGAACTCGCACCGTTCATATGCAGCGGCACCGGTATCTTCGAGAGCCGAATGTCATCCATGCAGCCCACGTAGCCCTTCTGCACATCCTCGAACCCGAGCACGGTCGGATGCTGTTTGACTTCGGCCCCGAAAAAGATATCATCCGATTGGAGGTTCAGCACTCCGTTCACGCCCGGCGCATTACCCTGCGCTACGTGTTTGCCATCGACGAACAGCTTGGCACTGTTGCCTTCCCGCTCCAGGCGTACCTCGTGCCACAGACCATCGGACACGAAGATGCTGGTTACGCTGACTAACCCCTCGCCGGAGCCCAGATCGAACCGATACTGGATCACCCCGTTCATGATCTCCAGCACGTTAAAGTCCACCTTGCCGGCCGAGTACATGATGTTGCCGGTCGGCTGCACGGTCCGGATGCGCAGGCTCAGCACCAGCTGGTCCTCCAGGTGCTTCCGTGCGATCTCCTTCTCGATCCGGTACTGGGCGTAGCTCTTGCCACCGAACGACACCGGGTTCCGCGGTACGTAGCACGTTTCATCGTTGCAGAGCGCAATGTCCCGATCGCACTTCGGCCCGGCGAATCCTTCCCGGCACGCACAGTGGTAACCCTGGTCCGACGAATCCGGGATGCACGTTTTGTAGCTCGGGCACGGTGATTTGGAGCACTCGTTGACGGCGTGCTGACACTTGTCACCTCCGTAGCCCTCGCGGCACAGACATTCCATGCGGTGCGAGTGGCGAGCCGACACGAAGCTCGTCACGTCCGTCGACACCGGGTGGATGAGGCGCGGGTCGAGCACGATCCGATCCTCACACTCGCCGTGGATGCAAAAGTTGGGCAAACACTTCGACTTTACCACCTCGTCAATCTGCAGCTTCGTCGCGTCCTCGATCTCCTCCAGGTTCTCGTCGATCGCCCGCCGGATCTCGTGGGCCGAATAGTACCCGCTGGTAGCCGGTTGACCTCTGCGCACAGTGAACAGCACATCCAGATCGCGGACTGCGTTGCGACGGGATCGTTCACCCGACCTCGTTACGTTCGCCAACCCATCGACCTGCACCGAACGGCGACGGACTCGGTGCTGAATCAGGTTGAGTTCGTCACTCGACGGTTGCACCGAAATGATGATGATGTCCTTGATCTTGCACCCGATCGCGTTGCGCACCGAACGGATGAAGCCTTTCCGGTGGCTCAACACAAACCCTTCGGGTGATACCTTCAGGAAGCGCACGACGACCGCATTCGCGAGCATCTCATCGTTCACCAGCTCAACCGCCACCTTCACGATCGTGAACGAGGAGAACTTCCCGTCCGTCACGGTCACGTTGACCCGGTAATCTCCCACATCGAGCCGTGGGTACGCGTACAGGACGCCATCATTTCGCGAGATGTTGAACAGGTTCGTGGGTGAGTAGAGCACCCCGGCAGTCGGTGCCAGCCCGTACGACAGCGTATCGTACTGATCCTGATCGGCGGCGTACACCTTCCCGATCACCCCGCCCGGGTACTCGTCCATGAACGAGTTGATCGAGATGTCGAGCGGCGTAATGACCGGTGGGTACTGCGATTCCTCGATCACCTTCACCAGCACCCAGGTGTCGGAGTACAGCGGTGGCGTTCCGTTGTCGAACACGCGCACCTGCAGCTGGTAGCTGTCGCGGATCTTACTGTTGAACCGGGTCGCCGTCCGCAGGATCCCATCCTGCTCGATCCGGAACGAACCACCCTCGTTACCGGCTCGGAAATCGAACGTATAGGGCGCGGCGTTCGGAGCCGTATCCGCATCGGTCACGTCGAACTTGAGCAGTGTGTGGCCAATTTGCTTGTCCTCCTGCACCACGGCCGTGTAGTTTTGTTGCGCGAACAGCGGCGGGTTGTCGTTCGCGTCCGAAATCTCAATGTTCACCAGGACGTACGCGGTCAGCGTCGGAACGCCGTGATCGCGGGCTTGTACCTCCAGCACGTAGTTCGAGATCGACTCCCGATCGAGTGTGCCGGCGACGGAGATGTAACCCGTCTCGGGTTCCACGGCGAACTGTTCCATCCGATCGCCACGCTCGATCGTGTAGCTTACCCGCCCGTTCTCCTCCGCATCGAGATCGTTCGCGCGGACCTGCAGTATCCGATCGCCTCGCTGGGCATCCTCGCGGATCCGCGCGTTGTATGAGTTTTGCGTGAACTGCGGATGATTGTCGTTGCTGTCCGTGACGGAAATGTTCACGGTCGCCAGGTTGCTGAGCGGTGGCGTTCCACCGTCCACCGCCTGAATCGTTAGGAAGTAGTCCTTGGCGCGCTCGTAATCGAGTGTGTCCGCCAGCGCCAGGATGCCGGTGCGGTTGTTGATCGCAAACTTCCGATGCTCGTTTCCACCGATGATCGAGTAGCTGATCTCGGCGTTGATGCCGGTGTCCTTGGACGTGGCCAGCACCTTCAGGATCTCCGAGCCGATCGAGTTGATTTCCGGCACCGACGCGAAGTAGTGCTTCGACGTGAACTCGGGCGGATTATCGTTGATGTCCTGCACGTTGATGATCAGTACCGCCGCGTTTGAGAGGGGCGGGTGACCCAGATCGGTCGCCGAGACTGACAGATTGTACACCGCCTTCTGCTCCCGGTCGAGTGGTTTCGCCAGCGTCACGATACCCGATTCGGGCGCAATCAGGAAGTGATCGCGGTACGAGTCGAGGAACGCATACTTGATCTTCCGGTTGACGCCGATGTCGGCGTCGGTGGCGTGGATCTTCGTGACGAGCGTACCGACCTCGGCGTCCTCGGGTAGCGTCACGCTGTACGGGTTCATCGAGAAGTCGGGCGGATTGTCGTTCAGATCGGTGAGTGTGAGCTCGATCTGTGACGAGCACTCCCAGCCCGGATGGTCGCGATCCTGCACGTGAGCCATCAGACTGTACCGGGACTGTGTCTCGCGGTCCAGTCGGCGCGAGGTCTTCAGCTGACCCGAATCCTTGTCCAGGTTGAAGTCTTCCGACCCGCTGCCGGTCAGATAGAAACGCAGCCGACTGTTGGCCGGCTCGTCCATATCGTTGGCCAGCACCTGCAGGACGACCGTCCCCGGGCGGGCTCCTTCGCTCAGTTGCTCCCGGTACCGGTACTTCAAGCAGTACGGTGGGTTATCGTTCGCATCCAGCACCGTGATCGAGATGTTGGCGGTGGCCGTATACTTGCCATCGGTCACGATCACCTTCAGCTCGTACCCGGCCAAGCTCTCACGATCCAGTGGCTTCACCACGAACACTTCGCCCGTACCCTTGATCTGAAACTGGGACAAGGCATCCCCGGCGATGATGTAGTACTCGACGGGCGTCTTCAAGTCCACATCCCGGTCGGTGGTCGAGATCTGCAGCACCACCGTACCTGGAAGCGCATCCTCACTAACCGTGGCCTTGTAGTGATCCTCGTTGAACACCGGCGGACAATCGTTGTAGTCCTTCAGTCGAATGATCACCGTCGAGCGGGTCGTGTGTTTCGGTTCCCCATTGTCCGTCGCCAGCACCTGGAACTTGTAGTCCTCGCGACGCTCCTTATCGAGCGTCACCAGCGTCGTAATCCAGCCGGTGTGCGCGTCCACGTCGAAAATGTTCACGATGTCGCCCACATCGGGCGACAGGGCGTACCGAATGTCCCCGTTCGAGCCACTGTCCGCATCCCGGGCCGTCACCTTCATGATCGCACGGTTCTTGTCGATGTTCTCGGCCAACGTGAACGAGTACGGGTTGCTCTCGAAGATCGGTGTGTTATCGTTTTCGTCCTGCACGTGCAGCACAATCTCCGTAACGGCCGTCAGCGGTGGACTGGAGTCCGTTTCGGCCAGGATCGCTATCAGGTGGGCGTCCCGTGTTTCGCGGTCCAGTGTTTTCGCTAACCGCAGCTGGCCGGCATCGTTGATCGAGAACTGTGGCTCGTCCAGCTCGCCGGTTAGGATGCGGTACCGTGCAGTCACGTTTCCGGAGAGCCGTAACCGCGTGATGACCGTGCCGGGCAGGGAGCTTTCGGAGAGGAACAGTTTGCGGTCCTTCTTCTCGAACAGCGGTGGGTTCTCGGCCGAGCTCATGATGTAGATATCGATCGGTACGTCCGCGTACAGGGATGGAGTTCCGCCGTCGTGGGCCCGAATGAAGAACTGGAACAATTGGTTCTCTGTTCGGGGTGAAGATTCGAGGATTTGCAGTTAGTTTACTGTCCAACACTGTGATGGATAATGTTCACAAGAAGAATGCGATTCTTAGTTTAACCCATTGTTTTTTAACGTTCTTCCACGTCCCAGAAAGGTAATTGACAAGCTGATAATAAGATTCACTTCGCGCGCGCGTGACACTTACCCCACTGCACGGCACTCTTCTGCAGGTACAGGCCGCCAGTGTTTTCGTCGATACCGAACAGCTCCCGGATGCCGGTGTTTTGCGAGTCGAAGATGGCGTACCGTACCACGGCGTTCTGGTTCTCGTCCGCATCGAGCGCCCGGACACGGTAGAACGTCGTGTTGACGGTCAGGTTGCCCTGGATCAGCGTCTTGTACTCGCGGTACTGGAACTCCGGCTGGTTGTCGTTCTCGTCGCCGATCCGGATGCGCACCGTACAGAAGCCGGCCTTGCCACCGGCATCGACCGCCATTATCGGTACCTCGTACGTAGCCCGCGCCTCCCGGTCCAGCTTCTTCTTCGTCACCAGCTCACCCTTCTCCTTGTCGATCGCAAAGTGGTCCTGCATGTCGTCGGAGATGATGGAATACGCCACCCGGCCGTACTCGCCAAAGTCGGCATCCGTCGCCTTGACCTACAAAATACCGGCAACCCGGGAGGGAGGAAGATAAAGGAAGTCGATTAACGGACGGCGCCTCAAGCGATACTCTCAGCCTTTAGGATGTCAAGGCTTCAAGGAAAGGTG
Organism: Anopheles bellator; assembly: GCF_943735745.2. Classification (NCBI taxonomy): domain Eukaryota; kingdom Metazoa; phylum Arthropoda; class Insecta; order Diptera; family Culicidae; genus Anopheles; species Anopheles bellator. The sequence goes on along the minus strand of NC_071285.1, from coordinate 14,052,156 downwards.
TTGACGACGACACACGGCACTATTGATCCGAGCTAGCAGCAGCACGCTCCGGGGTTCGAGTTTCATTTTATTTGCAGCAATTTTCCGCGACCCAGAATCCATTTTCTCCATTTCACCAACATAAACATCCCGCTCCCGGAAAACACACAAAACCGCAGCGGAAAACACCCGAACCGAACGGAACATAAAGTGACCGCAGAATGGGGCCCGCGCTCCGTTCCAAAAATTCACTTACGGTGCAACACGCTCTCATATCCTTTTCTGCGGTCCCCCAGAGCGCAGCCCAGCTGCGACACTGCGCGCCGGTGACACAGTTTTGCGGTGGTGTGGCCACCGCAAAAAAACAATATTCACCGAAAACCTTGCACCGGAAGTGGTGGCCATACCACAGAGTTCCGAGTTTGGTGCAGGTGTTTGACTTTGCCACGGCTTCTTGCTTCCCGGGCGCTATAATGAGGTTTTTTGGTGAGCTCGATTCTATTTTCCGCGAAAAGCCAAACAGCAAAATACTTAGAGCTCGACGCGCAGTAATTGTGTTCGAGGGCGCCCGTAACCGCAAAATCGGAAGTGACCCGTACGCTTCGGGAGCCCTTTCTTTCAGTCGTGCGCGGCGGCAGAAAGTAATCGACGTGTTGGTGTCGAGTAACGAGTTTTGATTGCATACATTTAGGCGAATTTCGTTTCGTTGGCACCCTTCGGGATCGTACGATTTGTGTGTGGGGCACCGTAAAGTGTGACGTTGGGAAAACTGCAAACGGCAGCAATGGAAGCGGGGGTTTATGGTGGTCGTTTTTCCAGCGCTTAACATAAATCAGCATTTTTCTCGACATGCCACCGCCACACACGTTGCAAGCCGCCGCCGGTTTTGATGGCACTCGGAAGGAAATGGTGCAGACGAACAGACGACGACGATGACGACGTGTAGCTTAATTGCATCCAATTTGCATTCCTATTTTCTTTGGCACACTTCCGCCGTCCCGTTTAAACCGGAAACTAATGTGCACCCCGGTGTAGTGGCAGCGGCGACGGCTTCGGGTTGCATTTAAGAGAGCAAGAAAAAATATTAAGCCCACTTCCCGGCTGACTCAGAGAAAGCGATGTATTGGGTTTTGTGGGGTCGGGCTTCTCGCTCGTGGTGTGGTTGCCCTCATTTATTGGTGGTCGGTCGTGATTCGGAAGCGTCACTGTTCCGATTTGTGTATGTTCTGAACTTTTGAGAAACTGCAACCAGCGAGGATTCATCAACGAGGAGCGTGTTACCGGAATGTTAGGAAACATCGGAACATGCTTCATGCACTGTAAGATAGAGACCTTTTGGGGGTCTCTTTGGGGCATACAGCACCAAACGCCTTTCTAATGAAAAACCCCAGGGCGTGAAATTAGAAACTCGCCCCACCTTTTGTTGGATGGTGCCCGGGACACCCACAGCAAACAATCTTGATCCTTGGGAAGGTGTGAACAGGCTCGCTTCCTGTCGGTGCTCCGGGGGCTGAAGTGCGCTGTTGTTGTGAAGCCTTTTTTTGCGGTCTCTGTTTATCGCAATTATGCGATACACGGCTTCTGCTTTACCGCAGCAGGAAGAGCCTCGCTGCCAACCCTCTTTGTGGGGAGGAACTCCACCTTGCACCAAGCCCCCCCGCCGGTTCAGTTAACCGAGTGGAGTACACACGGCAACCAGAGGTGGACATAATAGGCCACACCCTTCGCTCTCTCTCTCTCCATGCACGGTTCGCGTTCCAGGCTTTGTTGTGCTAATTTCAGTGGCGAGCTTTTAACATAAATTAAAGCCATGCTATCAACACAATCAGCGCGGCCGGCCAGTCTGCTGGCAGCGCTATCTTTCTGACGGCTCGTGGAGCCTCCCGGGGTTCGTTCCCTGGGGGCACTGCTCCGAAAAGATACCGGTATGCCGGGGGGGGGGGCGAGCTGGCTTTTAGGAGGGCCGTGAGATAACAACGGGGATCCTTCGCACCGTGCCGTCCCTCTTGGGTCCCTCTTGGGTACTTACCGTCGTGACGAGGCGGCCGGCGAGCTGATTTTCGTTCACCTTCGCGTCGTACGCCTGGTGCTCGAACTCCGGATGGTGCAGGTTGGCCGGCAGGATGGTGATTTTGACGCGCGTGAAGCTCGTGTACACCCCGTCGGTGACGGACACGTTTAGGACCGACACGTGGCGCTCGGCCGCAAAGTTCTGCATGTTGACCAGCGTGATGATGCCGCTGACCGGGTCGATGCCGTACGTCTGCTGCTCGTTGCCCTGCGCTATCGTGTACACCAGCCGATCGTGATCGATGTAGTCCGGGTCGGAGGCCGACACCACCGTCACGAACTGGCCGCGGGATGCGTGCTCCGACAGGACGCACGAGTACGACGGTTGCTCGAACTTGGGCGGATTGTCGTTCATGTCCATCACTGCGAAACGAGAACGGAGTTGGAAATCAGTGAAGAAAAGGACGAACAATCGAGCAGGGAACTACAGATGAAGCGAGTAAAAAAAACTTTCCCCAAAACTGAAAGAAATGGAAATTCCGGAAGAGCAAACGAAGCGCGCAACCTGAAGCCAAATGGTCCGGAAAAAATCCAGAGCCGCAAGCCACTTACCGGAAACCCAAACGTGGGCGGTCGAGCTGAGACTCGGCACACCCTTGTCCGACGCGACGACCGTGAAGTGGTGATGGCTGAGCGTTTCGTGGTCCAGCGACTTCTTCAGGTAGATCACCCCGTCGACCGGGTCCATGTGGAAGTGCTCGGAGGTGTTCTTGGAGTCCGTTTGCAGGGCGTAGTTAATTACCTGGTTGATGCCTGCAAGCACACGGAACGGGAACGGATTCCGGTTAGGTTCGAAGTAGCAGCCGGAGCAGCAGCCACAGCATTCGCTCATCGTTTGTCGTAATTTGTCCGGATGTGTGACGTGTTTAATTAAAACACATGGTGGATCGAGGGGGAACCGGGGCACGGACGATCCATCCCGACGGCGGCCGGAATGTTGTCCTTTTCTTCAAGTGGCCGCCAGCACCGGCACCGGCACAGCTCCGGCTAAAGCTCATCCTTGGCCCGGTGTTGCCGTCGGAGCGCCGGAAGCGCCGTGGAGTCTCGTCGAGGACTCGTCCGCGCCCACTAATGGTGTGCGTGGTCGAGAGTGATGTACTCTTCGGGGGTTCCGGCGTTCCGTCGAGCTGGGGTGATTGCGCCCTTGCGATGCTCGATGGACTCCACGGTATGTGCCGGCGGCGGATAGAAAGTGTCCCGCTGAAGTGGCACGACACGCGGGCCAACGGTAATGACGATTACGGTGCTAAAAGAACGTACGAGTGAGTGCCGCGGCCGTGGTCGAGGCTCGGGGAGTGTTTCTCCGCGGAATAGACACTCAACGGTCTGGGTCCCCTTCAGACGAAGACGGATTCGTGGAGATGGAACGTTTCTTTTTCCAAGCCGTAATTGGACATCACGCTTCACGCGAACTGTTACCTTATTACTCCATCAGGGGACACCCAGCCCTCCGTGTTGTACATTATTGAACCAGGCATGGGATACTACAGCAAGTGACCCATTTCAGGAGTCATTTCCCCGGGAAATGGCACCCGGAAGAATGGAGTTAATATACTGAGGCAAGGGGGATCGATGGGGAATCTTCCAATTAAAAGCACAGGCTCTCCGCCGTCCGGTGGCGGAAAGATAATCGTTATCCTTGTTATCGTTCCACCAGCCAGGGGACGGTGATGGAACCGCTGTAATTGAAGTTAATAATCGATGAGAGCGTGGAATTTCTGAACCGACGCCACGAAAACTGTCAATCATCGATGGCCGGATCCGTTCTGCGCCGAGACCTTCGTGGGGGTTCTCGGGAGCGGAGGGTATTTATGGCCCACAGGGACACTCACGAGGGTGTGGTGTATCGAAAGTGTAATACTTAAAACCTCTGGGGCCCGTCACCGGGCGTGTTTTGGCCGTCGCAAAGCAAAAGCTTTTCCGTGCAGCACCGGAACTGCACCCGAGTGGCTTAATAGCGTTCCATTATTGCCGCTCCGTTGACCCAGCCGGGCTAGGACCTCCGGGCGCCACAGTGTTTTTACAAGAAAACGCTACGATCGGAGAGCAAAGAAAAACAAGGGGCAGGACAACGTTCCGGAACCGAACCGGAATCCAAGCGGTCCGGTTACCGCCAACGAAAAAAAAAAACTGTTATTCCGAACACTTTCCCGGCCCGTTCCTTTGGGGTGGCCCTTTTGCCTTCTCGAGGGATCATTTGCCGGCACGAAACGGTTCACTCCGTGGTCCTTACCCGTGTCGTTGTCCTTGGCTTGCACCTTCAGGATCGCCGTACCGAACGGGGCCCGCTCGGACACGGTGATGTTGTAGCTGTCCTGCTCGATCTCCGGTGGACAGTCGTTCACGTCCTGCACCAGCACCGAGACGGGCACTTCCGCCGACACGCCCGACACACTGTCGGTGGCTCTAATTAAAAGTTCATAACTCTGCCGCCGCTCGTAGTCCAGCTCGTCCACGACGTAGATGGCACCTGCGATGCGCGATGGTTTCGGTCCACCATCATTTTTTAGCCGAGAGAGAGACGATGTCGATGAAGGACGAACGATCCCACAGCACGGTCAACATCCGGCCGTTCAACCGTGGAACGAGGATTACGACCACCGGAAGACGGCGTCGCGGTGTACGGAACGAGATGATCCACGAAATGAACAGCGCCGCGTGGGAAAAAAGGAAAAACGAAAGAGACACAGAGAGAAAGAGAGAAAAACGCATTAAACATTAGTATTAAAAATTTACAAACGGCCGTCTCAGTTTTATTATTTGCAGACACATCTTTTGGCAGGCAATTGGGGGAATTTTGTTTGCCCTTGCGGCCAGGCCAACCCACCAGCCGGCGGGGTGGTTCCAGCATGCTTCGTCCTTCTTTGCCAACCACAAACATAAAATAACCATTTGCAAATGATGCGGGCCAAGGTGCAGTGTGTCTGTGTGGTGTGTAAGTGTGATTGTGCTAAATTCAAATGCCACTTTTCATTGCCCATTTTTGGGGGTCTTTCTTTTGGGACCCATCATACTAACGATGAGCGTTTTTGTGACGAGGTGTTAGCTAAGGTGTGCCGTTCGTTTGTTCGATTCGCGCTGTACTGTGTGTGATGGGTTCATGCAAAACGGCACGAGCTGTAAAGTGTGAGCGACAGGCAGACATCAATTGTCACTTCCGACGTGAGATAAAACGGAATGATGATCGGAAATGATCGAACAGTGCTGAGTGAATAAAGGTAGAGTAAATAAATATAAATGTAAAAAAACAAACAAGAACGAGTAAAGAAAAACGGAAGAAAATCTAAGCCGTTGAACAGAAGAAACTTTAACAGCTGTTCCTAATTTCTCTTTGCACAATCGATTATTGGGTGACATTTTGCCATCTAAACCTTCAAAAATACACGTGCCGGTGGATGAAAGCGATTGTTTCCGTTTCCAACCAAAAACCGCAACTCGCATTTCCGGGAACACTCGGTTGTCGTCGACCCCGCGTTATGCGTGGTGTGGCCGTAAGTGTGGTTTCGCTCGCTCATTTGTTGCCCACATCCCGTACATTCTCCTGGATACCTCAAAACTGCGGAAGTGATCTCCGGAACACAAACGTGAGTTTTACGGACTAGGAGTGCCCGATTTCTTTGGCGTTATAAAACACTGGTTAAGGGTGGTTTGCACTGGGTGGCTTTTCAAATAACTAACTACAGCCGAGCTTCTTCAAGTTTAATTTCAAGCTCATCGTTCATCGGAGATGGTAGAAAAGTTGTCCAAAAATAATCGATTGGAATGTTCTTCATTGAAATTGAAAGCATTTTAAAGCACATTCAATACCGCTTAAAATCTATTTCATTTAGGCACATTGGAAATCCTACTTGATACTGGGAAAGGAATCAGATGAAGTTACTTCATTTCCTGCCACGGTTTGTATAAAACCGCAAAAAAGAACTGCGTCAAAATGATTTCCACTTCGCACTGAGATTGAAGCACCATAAAGATCATGTTCGCGTTTTTTTTTTTCTGCTGTTGATCTTATCGAATGGCGCCGATAACATGCGTTTTATTCATTGTCCTTTGCATACCTCGCGGCACTGGTGTGTAGTGAAAAAAAAAGAAATCGGTCAATAAACGCGTGCGGCCGAATCGTTAAACGAACCGAGCGGCGCGCGCGTTGTTGCAAATAAATACATTCCGCGTTATTCCAAATTCCTTTCATTTACCCGCATCAATTCCAATTTCCTGCGAAAAAACTGCTTTTAATGCTCGTCGTTGAGCTCGATCACGTTCCGGCGTGTTTTTTGTGACACAACCGATGGCACCACACGGGCGCGTTGTAACTTCAACACGTGTGCGTGCGATATTCGGCGTAATCGATGCAATGGAACTGTGGCCCAGCTTGTGTGCCATTGTCACTTTTGTGCCGAATAGGAATTTGTGCAACGCACATTTTCATTGGTCCTTTTTCGGTACCACCTAAACTAATTAAGAAAGGAAGCGAACAGCGATTTGTTAAAATTAAAAACAAAAGTAGAATGCCATTGCCGGTTCTAGTACTCTAAGCCATGGATAGCACTGAAACAGTCAAACGCAACACGAAAAGCCCAAAGGCTAGCGGCCATAAACCGTGATTCGCTGGTGCCAAACAAAAAAAGGAATTATTTTTCACCGATGATTTAATAAAGCCACCCAAAACGACTGCCAAACGTGGCCTGTGCGGTGTTTCGGATGGTTCGCTAACAGCATAAATCCTACTAGTTCCTATCGATCGGCCGAGATCCCGCGATGTTGGCCAGTCGGTTCGCAACTGATCTCTGATCCAAAGCTAAGCTGCGTAGCTCATGGCAGCATCCGCACGGGCGGCAAACTAACGCCAATAAAAATATGGATTAAAAGGAACGAAACAGTGTGACCAAACCTGACTCAACCTGACCGGCCACACAATGGCCCCGATATGGCCCGTTCCCCGAAAGAATGCGGGGCCGTGTTAGTGCGTCTCTATCGCAGCGCACATCAAGCAAAAAAAAAAAAAAATTCACGAAAGGCTTCGAAGGTATCCGAAGGGAGGAAACGGATTTTCCGTTTGGGCTCTGGGCTGTGGTGGGAATGGTGCGTGAATATTTCAACACTTCGTCACCACCTGGCCACCACCCAGCACACGCGTGGCGTGAATAAATATGCTACAGCAACAGAGCAACGCAAAAAAGCAGCGCTCTCGACGTTGCACCGGGATCGCCATCGAGAAAAAAAAGCTATCAAACCCTGTGGAGAGCGGGGACATCGAATGGGTTGGCCAGACAACGTACCCCAGGACAAGGCGCGCTGCGTGTCAGGATGTGCGTGCGATGATCGTTGAAAAGAGGGCACAACAATCCACTCACCACGTCGGTCAATAAGTAGTGAAGCTGAATACAATTTACCACTCTGATCACCTGTGACTTGTGTTGAAATTTCTAAAACACATTTTACACCGTATTTTGCAGTTGCTTTTGAGATAATTAATTAATACCAGCACACCTCGTAGTAGCTTCACTACTTATTTCGAATCGCTTGTTATTAGGTCACCCAATTCTCGTGCTGCAATGCAACAACCTTCATCAGAGTGACGAAAAATAATCCGGAAATTTACGCAAACCCAACCCAGGAAAGGCCGTGAATACAGGCCAAGAACAATACGGCCAGAACACACGATCGTCCGAAAGATGGCGAACATAATATGGCGGGCAAATAATTTATGCAATTTTCCATCATAGATGGTAAAATGGATTTTGATCTGGGCCTCCCGCGTGGGTATTTTTTGTTTCTGGTCACACGCGCACCACCACCATGCGCCTCCATCGGCCCGGGGTGGGCGCGAGCACTACGTTTCCAAGATTATGTTGTCGGAGCAAAAAAAGGCCGTTTCAGCACCAACACCAGCCATTGAAAGCTTGTCAATAGCACGGTGTGTTGGGGCCGCTGTTCGTTGTTGCGTTCGTATTAATAATATTCCCGTGCCGTGCCTCAACAAAAAAAGAAACGGGATAAATAAATAATCCGATGGCCTAAAATAACGAGCAAACAACGCGGGCGCCCGGTGGAGAACCGGTGGATGGCGCGTAAAAAACAATATTCACCACCGAATGTCATGTGCCGGTCTTATAAACAACTTTTTGTGGTTGATAGAACCGAGTCAATCAAAATGCTTCTATTGTTTACGGCACTGCATTCTTGTGCAGTCGCTTTCCCGTTGGCTTCGGGGATCGACCCAGATTGAGGTGAAAGTAACCACGTCGATCTCGGGGGTCGAGGTGCACTCTTTGTGTGACATTTTTAATCACTTTTAAAACGTAAAGCGAGGCACAGAACACGTTCCTCTTTGTAGCTGAAGTTTGTGAAAAGTAAAAACAAACCGAGTCATACGCTTAACAATAGATGTCGAAATGAAAATATGTGTTGGTTTGCTAGTTTCGCTGTTTAATGAGTGAGCACAAACACGCAAGCGTTAAATGAGTGAAAACACACGAGTGATTAAGTATAGTTTGGGTGCAATAAACAGAAAAAACACGAACCTTAACGCTAGCGATTCGTTACGACAGAATTGTGAGTGATGAGTTATAGGGCACACATACGCAGTGAGCAAACGGTGGACAAATTAAAAATTAAAATCTAAACAAACAAAACACGTGAACACAACGAGACAACACAACAGAGAGTGCAACAGAGAAAGGAACACTTGTTCGGTACTCACATGGCCCGTTGGTACTGTCCGGAGCTACATGAATCGGGCGATTTAATTTAATTTGGTTTTTCATTTTACACGTTTAAAAGAGAGAACCAGAAAAAGAGAGAGAAAAGGTGAGCGATTGATAAAAAAACACCGTTGATTATGTTTGGAAAATGCTGATTTAAACCCCCAACACGGTTGGAGCAAACATCGGATTGAATTTCCATACCACGCAGCGCTACGGCGCGCGCTGCATGTTGCGTAAATAATTTGATGGATGAATAAAACATTAACACGTTTCCCGGGAGGTTGAAAATGATAACAACTGGCTTAAAATACACACAGAAACACGCACAGGGGAAGAAGCAGAAAAAAGTGGGACGGACACGCACCGCGATCGGGAGGCTGAGCGGCGTTTCCCCGGGGTGGTCATCAAAGCGATGGAGATACACGCTGAAATTACATCCTCGACTCCCATCACCAAGCACGCGCGAAAGCGAAGAAGTATGCACGGACATGATGTAGTACACTCCACCAGTCCCCGTCCCGATGAACGGAATTCAATTAAAGTCTGCAGAGGTCATCAATATGTGCCATGGACAGCACGCTTAAAGTGGTCGAAAAACGCGTTTTGCGCAGTCCAACGAATTGTTTTCACATTCCTCGGGATAAGTGGAATTGGCAGCCAATCACACCATCAGCTATGCTAACCACCGGAACGCATTCCAGTAATGGGGCTCCAATTATTAATCTAATCTTCCGAATGGGTGTGTGCGCATGTAAACATAATTAACGAAGGTTTTAAGCTTGGCCTCGCCTGGCGGGATCCACGCTGCGTAATACACACTTTGGCGCACTAAACGGTGTTTAAACAGCGTTCTACTCCTAATGGGAAAAATTGTGCGTTTAAAGGGGTGGTGTTTACGTTCTAAAGGTGGGTATGTGGTACGCTCCGGGCTAATTACGGTGGGCGAGAATGCGCCTCGTCTTTGATGTGCCCGCGGAAGGAAATCGAAAGCACTTACGCCAGCCCGGAGCGAGAGAGAACTTTTTGCCGCTGGGAGCGTTTAAATGGTACGATAGGCGTTGAATTTGGTATTAAAGACCTTAGTCGGTCGGTACACGCAGCTTTTGCCTGCAACCTACGGCGGGGTAAAAATGGAACCTTATTAACGATAAAAACCCAGCCGTTGAGTTCTCTTAAAATTATTAAAACGTTTGAGGAATATCCATTCACTAAGAGGAAAAAAATAAATTAATTTGACAAACAATAAGCCTGTTGTTCTTTTCTAATTTCTAATGATGTCTTTTGGAGAGCCTAACCTAAGAACGATCAACATTTACTTTGGTTCCGGCTACGTTGCGGGTCCGGCTAATTTTGTTGTCAAATTTTATTGCGATATCTTCTCTGGAATGATTTTTCAATGAAAATGCTTTATGCTCACGGAAACCATGAAACCATGTCAACGTAGGGATCTTACAGATTTGCCCTTTTCCTGCGCGATTTTGATGCCTCATCACGGCCATTCGATTCCTTACGCATGAATCATCCGTGCGTCAAGCGTCACTATGGGAATTCCAATGGTTGATTCGTAGCCGAAAGGATGTTTTCCTGTTTGGGATATCGCTCCCACAGTTAAAAAAAGAAACCGAAACAGCGCTACTCGAGTCGAAAACAGGAGACTGGCCGGCAGACCGGCTGGCCGGCTGGCCGATTCTCTGTCAGCGTTTTTTCAACCCCGACCGAGACAAGTGTAAGGTCGTCAAGGATTGGTGTTCCTGGGCAAAGGATATACAACGCTTCAAACCAGTCGGCTGGTCGGACGCTTTTCATGTTTTTCGTAAAGGATATTTTGATTGTTGTTTCGGTCCCGTTCCGTTTGGGCGACTCTGTGTGTTTGTGTGTGCTAACTTAACCGGAAAATAAGACATTGTTACGGATTCTCCGGAAGATGTCTCATGTGGCTCGTGAAAGGGGCGGCGGTGGTCTCGTCCCCATCGTTTGCCAGCTCCGGAAATGAAGGACGTTGCTCGCACGAACATAATCACCCATTTGATTTAGAGCCACAGAACCGTGCGTGCAGCGAAACGAGGCGAGCAGCGTTTTATGCATCCCGTCGGAACGGAATTTTATGCTTTTCTCTCTGTTTTATGCTTGCTGCTGCTGGACCGGCTGCCTAGCGGTGCTGTAGTTTCTATCGGGTGACCGAGTGATGCAATCATTGTTTTTGTGAGACTCGTGTTTCCGGCACTACATTGTGCTGCTTTGGGGATTATAAATGATGTTTCGTCGGTAAGGATGCTGTTAAAAAGTGTTATCAAATTAACGGAAGCCGAACCGAGGTAGCAACAAAACTGCAATTAAATAAATTGATTACCCCGGATGGCTTCGCAGCAAGCGGAATGTAAATCGTTTTGCACTTTACGTATTGTTTTCCAAACGGAAAACTGTTCAGTGTAAGCGATGCGTTGATTGCGAAAATTCGAAACTCCTGGCTGTGGCGTTCGATGCAACATCGGATGAAAAAAGGTCAAATGAAGTTTTTCTTGGAATCGAAACGGTGTAGAATTCCACGCTAGTCGAACCACGAAGCACAAACACATGCGAGCAGAGGGACGGACTCGTTTCGCGGCGCATGCAATTGCATTTTCATAGCAATTCACTCACTTCATCGAAAATGCATTGAAAAGGTCAACTTCATTTTCGCCGCAGAACGGAACATCGAGTCGATGGGGTTTCTTCCACGGAATCGCTCTGCTCGCTCGTCGATACCGACCTTCAGCGCGAGTCGCGAGTTGTCTATTAAGGTAATGAGCTTTTGCTCAATTATGGTGTCTCTATTGTCGTCGCCCAACAACGAAATTGAATACCGTTTGCAGGGGTCTTTAATGCCTGAAGATTATTGGGTTGAACACCATTCGCTGATTGCTAAATAGATTAAACCCGAAATGAGGTCTTGTCGATCGTGCACGATCGTTGAAACCATTTCGAAGCTGGTAAAAGTGGAATAATATTGGGTTCACCGTGCGGCACTGAGAGCCCTTTAAGTCGCCCCATCCGAAGCTTCCTTTTCGAGGCAAAAGTTTAATCCCTCACCGGCTTCCAGATGTTGCCACTAATTTACCCAGTTTCGGGAAGGTACCTCCTCATAACGAGACCCGAAGTATGACCAGAAAGCAATAAGGGTTTTGGTTACATTGCTTCTTATTTCATCAATTCGCTGCCGCACGGTGAGCATGTGGGTAGTAAAACAAAATACTTAATCACCAGCCATCGGTTGGTTGCATGCCATGGCCACCAATCAGGACCAGCGGTGGTTACCCTGCCTATTGCTACTCTGCAGCCGTGTGTATCAATGTATGACTTCCGGTTCGACAAAACGGCCAACCAACGGGACCTGAGAAGCGGGAAAATCCCAAGCCCGATAAAGCCGGAAACTAGTGTCGGCGCGCCAGCATCGTCGCACAAACTTTCGTAATGACCGGAAGTGGGCACACGATGTTGAGCGGCCAAACAAAGTTTCAGTTTGCGTGTGGCGCGGAAAATAGTGTTTGGTGTTTTGTTGTTATTGTTTCTCTTCCTGTGTGACAAGCCATTTCTTTTTTGTAACCCTCTGCGTACGTACAAGTGTCTCGTAAACCACGAAAGGAAGTGTAATTAGAGAAGTATGTATCGCGTGTCGTCCATTTTTGGGGTTCCCGATAAGAGAACGCCGGTGAAGCCGCGGTTTTGATGGGGGAACGATATCGAGCAAAAGAAAGTCGTCGTCGTGGTTCGGTGGGGGAGATGATTGATGGTAAGAGGGTCCCCCGTGTTGCTTGGGAGTCGGTGGAGACGGGTAAATTAGGACCAAGTGGGTCCCTCCCCGAGTGCGATAAAATCAGCGCAACCCTTCGACGCGTTCGCCTATTTATTGGACCGGCTGCGAGCTGCCGCCTTTCGACAGAATATTCATTAGCATTAGTAGCATTGTGCGTTCGGGGCGCCGTAAAGTGTGTCTAGGTGTTGAGCGGGAAGCGAGTGGATCGATGAGCCGCAACTTCAAGATTCCCGCAAGGTACTGGAGCCCAAATTTCCGCCGAAAGAACATTCCATTCCAACGAACCAACGGAAAGTTCGCTACAAACACGAAATCAAACGAGACGGAGGCCCGCAACGGGATAGCGGGACAGCAGGGAGCAACATTCCGACAGCTACAAACTTGCGGAGAATTTCCCACGTCGAAGGCCCCGGGAGGACGCCGGGCGCCCGATCGAAATGTGACTACTGTTCAATGGAGCGAGTTTATTAAATTCTCCGTCTCTGCTCTCCGGCGAAAAACTTTACAACTCGAGACGAATCTTTTCGCCATCGGGCAGAAAAGTAAAGATTGCCGGTAATGTTTCATTTTCTCTAATGCCGGTCCAAGGGGCCGACGCTCTTCGTGGTCGCTGTGTGCTTATTTAAGGTTGGGGTTCCAAGTCGTCGTCGTCGATGACAAGCGTCAAACTTTGGGTGGAAGACCACGAGCAGAGACCAGGGGAGTATACACGTCAAGGAAATTAATTCTCTAGCTCCAGGCACACCGGCGCACCGGTTTCCGCCGACCGGAAACGGATGTGAATTCGACGAACAAAACCCGGCGAACTGGGGAGAGCTATTGGCAAAAATAAAAGATTACGATCAAAACACGTACCGAAAAAAACGGACCCTCACTAATTTAACGTACAGCGAGCGAGACGCGAACTCCGGTTAGGAAGGACACCGTCCGCCCAACAGCGAAATAGCCGTCCGTTCCGTATCCTTACCTGTGTTGAAATCGACGGCAAACTCCTCCATCTCGTTGCCCTTCACGATGCTGTAGATCAGCTTCCGGCCCAGCGGACTCTCGGCCTGGATGGCCACCGACAGCGGCGAGTGCAGCTCAATGTTCTCGGCCACCGTGTCCGAGTAGAACTGCTTGCTGAACACCGGCATCGATTTATCTATCACCTGGGAACGGAGAGCGAAGCAAAAAAAACACGGAAAATCGATTGTAGTGCTAGCAAATAATAGCTTCGGTTGCTTCGCTTTGGCCACCGCAACATGAAAATCTGTGCCGTTCTCGGTATCGCGGTGGCCGGGAGCCGGTAGCACAGGAACAGCGAGCGGTTATGGAATGGCCGAAGCGCCGTTTTTTCGTAAGCCGAATTCAATGATCGTAAGCTGGGTAGGTCCGGTTCCGGCGGAAGTCTGCTCGGTGCGAGCAAAATGACAACAAATTGCTTGCAGCAAAATGTGCGCAAGGTTTCGGTGGTATTTGTGCAGGTTAATTTATTCTCCTCCGCGGCATACGGGACAACGTACGGGGCAAGCAAAAACGACACCGCAAGTAAACGGACAACTCCGCCAGCTAGCGAGCGATAGTGTGTATGGCCACACAAATTTGTCCGATAAAGGGTGGAAGCCGAAATTTATTAAACTGGAACCAGTCTGACCAGCACGCAAGGATTCAATTTTTAGACTTTCTTTTAGTTGGTATTAAACTTTCAAATCGTAACGGATGAGGTTGAGGATTAGATTGAGTATTTCAGTTTGAGCCATGACTTAAAAATCAAAGGACCTCAAAAAGAAGACTCACTTCCACTACAAACCATACGCAAAACGATATCGATCGATCAAGTGGAGAATGAGCATAAGATACGTGTTCGGCATCACTTGCTGAACGGCGAAACGAAAAACGAACCTTTCCCGAGATTTCCCGGTATGAATATTTGAAATGATAAATTCAGACACACTGCTGCTGCTGCTGCCGCCTGTGGCGCTTTACGGTTCGATCGCACATAATGAAACCCGCCCGGCTTGGGGGAAACGGACACGGAACACTTTCGGACATCTGTAACAAGCGCCCACCACGACAGTGGCACGAGTTTCTTGTTATTCATGGGATCCTTAACACCAACAACACGCCACCAGTGGCCCCGCGGCCCTCTCGCTGCTGTGGTGGCCGGACAGCAACGCATATTCAGTGATTAATGGTTGCATTCAATCAAAAGCTAGTAAAACGGCAACTGGCCACCGCCAGCCAGTCGTAACCGCCTTCAAAAAGCACACCAATCTTTCGACGCCTCCGGGGGTCCAGATAAAGCCCCCTTCGAGAACGCAGTTTCCTAAAAAGGTGTACATTGACGACGACGACGACAACCGCCGTTAGCTGCTTCATCTATCATGGGAGAAAGGAGCACAACCGCTCCCCAGGCCCTCTCAAATCCCCAATTGTGCGCCTGTGTCTGTGTGCGGGGGCCGTGGGCGCAAAAAGGATTGCTCCGTCGTCGGATGGACGTGTGAACACGGTCATGATTCATGGCACACCAGCAGGCCAATCGATAGACGAGCACGGGCGGGAAGGCGACCACCGACCACGGACGCCGAACGAACGCATGTTTCGGTATCGGCAACAAAATGTTTTTTCTTTTCTCCGTGGCCGTGCTTCGGGGGCCCCAACCGGTGAGGATGAATTATCCTGCCCCTGATGGGATGGTGTGTCGACGCAAAGATGGGATGAAAGGCGAAAAAGAAAGCGCCCTTCGCCGTCGTATCCTTCTTTCGTCGGGACGAAGAAACGGAGCCCGGGACGTGATGATAATGGGTTCCTCTTGAAAAACTTCCTGATTTATGAAGGTTTTAGCTCCATTGTAAGGGGGGGACTTCGAACTTACCTTCACGTGCACGGTAACGTCCGTCGAGCAGGGCGTAATGCCACCGTCGTACGCCGATATCAGCAGCTCGTAGTCCCGGTTGTGGCCCTCGAGCGTTTGCTTCAGGGTCACTTCGCCCGTCTTGCGGTCCACCTTGAACAGCTCGCCGTGACCGCGTTTCATCTCGTACCGCACTTCGCCGTTCTCGAAGCTATCCAGATCGAGGGCGTGCACCTTCGTGATGACCGAACCGCGTGGATCATCGACCGATACCACCGCGTAGTACGGCAGGTTGACGAACATCGGACAGTTGTCGTTAATGTCCAGAATGGTGACGTTGACGATGACGTGCGCTACGCGTGGCTTCTCGCGGTCCGGTTGCTGCGAACGGGCCTCCACAATCAGCTCGTAGTTGTCACGCTCCTCCCGATCGAACTTTCGCCCGGTGGTCTGAATTGCACCGGACGTTAGGCCGATCTGGAACATATCGGTCGGGTTGAGGATATTGAATTCGATGTGCTCGTTCAGGTTCGAGCCGAGCACGTTTACCACCGCCACCGTAGTGATCTTGGTGCTGTTCTCCATGATCGAACCCTCGTAGATTTGCCGCTGGAATATGAGTCCGGAGTTCTCGGACGTCTCAACGTTGACGTTAACCTGTGCGACGTTGGCAAACTTGCCGTCGGACACGCGCACCGCCAGCCGGTAATCGGTGCCGATTGCTTCGACGTCCCGTGTCGTCACGACACCGGACCGAGCATCGATCGCAAACACACCGTCCCGGTTGCCCTCGATAATGTCGTACCGGAGTGTAGAGTTCACCGAGCCGCTGTCTTCGTCCGTCGCGTTCAGCTGCAGGACGGCAACGTTGGCGTACGTCGGTAGCAGCAGTGTGACGTTGTACTCCTTCTGCGTGAACATCGGCGCACAGTCGTTCACGTCCGTGATGTTGATGCGCACCTCCGCCGTCAGTTCCGACGTGAGACGGGGTTTCCCCAGATCAGTTACCTGAGTGAGCAGAACACAAACAGACAGAGATTAAACCTCCCTCAGTGCCTCGCGGTATCACCGCCTTACCTTGACGTGAAAACTGAAAAATGGAATCTTCTCGTGATCGAGGAACATGATCGTCTTGATGGCGCCGGTGCTGGAGTCGATGTGGAAGTAGCGCCTCGGCAGCATATCCAGAATGTCGTAGTGCAGCAGCGCGTTCAGTCCCGAGTCGCTATCCTTCGCCTTGATCACCAACGGTAGGGAAGCGTTCACGAGATGATTGCTGCCGCCGGCCCCGGCCAAAGTGCTTCCGTTCGCCGGCAGTACCGTCGGTTCCGAGAGGGTCAGCACGAGCGAACCGATCGGGGCGGCTTCCGATACCTCTCCCCGGTACACCTTTTGCTCGAAGTACGGCACATTGTCGTTCACGTCCAGCACGTTGATGATCACCGAGCAGGTGGCCGAAGCGGACGCCATGTTGGTTGCGCGAACGGTCAGATTATAGAACTTTGTGTTTTCATAGTCGAGCGTATCCTTCGTCGTAATGACACCGGTCGACGGATTGACGAAGAACATATCGCCCACGTTGCCGGCCACGAGCTGGAAGAGCAACGAGGACGTGCTCCGGGCTTCCAGGTGAATCACGAACGTACCGATGGGCAGGTTTTCGTAGATCTCGGCCGCCGGATCGTTGACGATGAAACGGGGCGGCGCATTGTCCGCCATGTTGATCACCACGTGCACCGAGATCTGCGACGAGAGCGCCGGTTTTCCGCCATCCGTCGCCCGTACGTGCAGCACGTACTCAGCGATCGTGCTGATGTCGAGCTGCTTGGCCACACTGATTACTCCCATCGTTGGATCGATCGCAAACACATTTCCGATGTTACCGCTACCGATCGAGTACGTTATGCGCGCATTGTCACCGATGTCCCGATCGATCGCGTATACCTGAGCCACTCGCGTCCCGACCGGTGCCGTTTCGAACACCTTGCCCTGGACGATCTTCGTCGTGAACTCGGGCGCATGATCGTTGTGATCGTGCACGGTTATGATGACCGTCGCGTAGTTACGCTTCGCTGGCGTTCCCTGGTCCTTCACGATCACGATCAGCAAGTGTTCATCGAGTGTTTCCCGGTCGAGGCGCTGCGCCATCACGATGCTCCCGGTGACGGAGTCCACGCGGAACAGCTTCAGCGACATTGGATCGCGGGCAGCGTGCAGGCTGTAGAAGAGCTTCTTGTCTTCGTCTTCGTCGGTGGCGTGCAGCTGCAGCACCTCCATGCCTTCCTCGACGTTCTCGGAGATGTCCACCCGGTACACGGACTCGGTGAACTCGGGCCGGTGATCATTGATGTCGATCACCGACACGTACAGCTGCGTGTAAACCGTGTGCACGCCGTCCGAGATGCTAATCGTAATGTTGTATTCCCGCTGGCGCTCCCAGTCGAGGTATTTGGCCAGCAGCACGTTGCCGTTATCGCGCCCGATGTAGAACTCATTCCGATCGTCACCACCTATTTTTGCGGGGAGAGGATTGAGTTCGTGTTTGAAGAGCCGAGGTAGACTTACGAAAGGTGCTCTGTAAGGACTTACCGACGATGTCGTACCACAGTTGCTCGCCGTCGTGATCGGACGCCTGGATCAAGGTGACCAGATACCCGGGCACATCGCTCTCCGTCAGCTCGACGTGCTGATCGCCGGTCTTCACGACCGGTGCGTGTTCCGACTCCACCGGAACCCCAACGACGGCCACCACGACACGGGCCTGCTGCGATCGCTTCGGCACTCCGTGATCTTCGGCCCGCACCAGCAGATCGTACTCGGTGTCCACGTCGAAGCTGCGTGCCGCGTAGATCACGCCCGTGTCCGGATCGATGCGGAATTTTTTCGCCTTCCCCCGGCCCGGCTTGATGGAGTACGTCACCCGGCCATTCTCGCCGATGTCCTGATCCGTCGCCAGTACCTGCGGACGACGTAACGACGTGTGTCATGTTAGAGAATTCTTTGGGTTTCTATTGAGAGCTTTGGGCGAACGAAAGTGAAAGAGGACACTCAAACGGGGAACTACAGTGAAGTGCAACAAACAGGCGACAGAAACGTTTTTCGAGAGGTCGAACCCGAGCACCGGCATTCATTATTCACGCATCGTGAGGACAAGAATCTACGCCCGGTACTCGTTAGAAGGCATGGGGGACGAAATCGCAACACCCGGCGAGTGAATTGATTATTTATCAACTGAGCAATTTATTTCGGAACCATACCTCATGCCCTTTGAACTTCCTTTTTCAAAGGCACCCCGCCACCACACGGCCGCCGACACGGTTCCGTGTGCTGGCAGCAATATTGTGACTTTGGACTTGATACAGTTCCTGTGCTCCGCTCCACTTCTGAGGAGTGCATGCGGAGTGCACCGGCATTGGGAGAAAGAAGTGCTCCGCTCCGCGACGTTCGAACGTACCTTCGTTATTCAAATGCCATCCATTTCCACAGCATAACACAATTTATCCACCGTTCCATCCCGTTCACGATTCCCCCTCTTGCGGGGCGTTCCCTCTTTTTTATGCTGCTCAGTGCTGCTCTCGGCAGCAAACAAAGGCACAATCCGGTGTGTTACTTGTGTGCGAGCCAAACGAAAATATATTGTTCCATGCAGATTTCACGCCCCGGCCCCGCTTCCTTCTGGTAAGAGCCGCCAGGGCTGGTAAGTGTCTGTGTACCACCCTCCGTTGAAGGAGTTCGCCGTCGATTCCAACACCCTTCAGCGAATCCTTTCTACTCAAGTCCGCAGGAATGCGACGGAAGTCACTCCGGGATACCCACCGGGCTCCACAACGGGGTCGCGTTCGAGTCGTTCGTCATCATCGTCATCGTCGTTACTGGTGCTGCGTTCCCAAATAGCTCCTTCCCATCCTTCGCCTCCGGTTAGCGCACCGGGAAAACGGAGTGAAGATGACACGTTTGTTTCTGTTTATTATTTTTTTCCGTGGCACCCTTCGCCCTTTGCCTTGGCTCGGCGTCCTTAAGCAGCCACCACGGTGCGCCGGACGGAGAAGATGATGCCACGGAAAACGGTCCCCAGCTTGCCCGGACACCGGGTTTACGGGTTTCCTTCTCTCACTCGCCCACTTTATGCGACGTGCGCGCCGTGGTCGTGTCCTCCTGTGATTCCTTCTCGACCGTAACATACGCTTCTGGTGGTGTGTTTCCGGCTTTTTTTGCGTCACGATTTACTCGTTGCTCCGCGAGAAGAATTGCGTGAAGCCGCCCGCCCGGTCGTTGGAATGTGTTCACCTCTTCGACGGGTGGCCGGCAGGCGGTTCGCGGTTCGGCTTGGCAGACATAAAATCATAAGTGACATCATTCCATTCCTTTCGCAAACAGTAGCAGGAAGGTTCGCTGGCGGTCACATTTCGCACCCTTTTGCGAAGCACCGACTCGCTCCGTGCCTCCGCGGAATGGGAAAATGGAATTTCCTTCGGTTCTCTGTGTGTTTTGGTAAACTTTCGCAACGAAGGAAAAAAGAACCACAAAAGGTCTATTAGGAGGCACCGTTCAAAGGAACTTCGCGGTTGTGTGTGCGACTCGGTTCAGAACCGCGGGGGCCAAGGATTCTGTAGAGCAATGGCGGCGGCGGTGCCCCATATGTACACACTCAACGGGAAGCGACGGCGTACTCGAAGCTACAGCTGGGTGCATACGTAATAAGGATACTTTTCAAACATTGTTCTATTTAGATGGTAAGCTTTTTATTTGCGACAATTGAATTTTTCGTTCCATCAATCCGTCCCATCTCCGAAAGCCGTGGGTTTGGATTTTTATGTTCGCCCGAGAATGGGGTAAAAATAGGATGTTGCATTGCATTTTCAGGAGACAGAGATCACGGTTTGGGGGCCAACATGTTGCTCTCTGTAGCGTAGTAGTTTGATGTCACCAAACGAACCCCATCGCAGTGCATCCGTGAGCCGTTCTGATGTTGATCGCACTCTTTCGAATTGCGCGCACTAGAAAATTCACTCTAAATGGTAATGGCGATGTGGATTGCTCCGGCAAAGTTGCAGCGCAATTCACAATTCATATCTGGTTAGCTGGTATCATTTTGGGGTTTCTTTAAACTGGTTTCAAAGCCATCAGAGATGGGTCTGTATCTTTTTGAAATAACAAAGAAATTAACAACTTTTCAATTATTTTTTTTTCACCTTTCTTAGCAAAATTCTGACCCTTCTGTGGGTTGTTATCATTTTCCGCACGAGCCAGCCCTTGGTTCCTATGCTAATTTGTCTTCCTGTCCGATTCGACGGCCCTTTCCAACGCGTTAGGTAACAAGTTAATTTTGCTGTCCCAACGAACGCCCTTCAACAAAGCGGCTCAATGGAAAAAGGATTAGCCTTCGCTTCATCCCCTTTTCCGGGGTCGGCTTTATATTCTTCTTTCTGCTTTCGCAGCCACTCAAAAGAATCTCAACACGCAGACCGGAAGATGCAGTGACCGAAGCGGACCACTGAACCCGGTGGTCCCCGGAAAGTCAAATGCCCACCATAAGCCTATTTTCCTTGGGAGAGTCCCGTACGCACAATCTGGCCACGAACACACTGGCGCCCGTTGATGCGGTAGAGGTCAAAAGTAAACAAGGATACGGCCCACCGTCGTTCGCTCGGTCGGATCTTCCGGAATCCCGAAGGACACGCGCAACTGAACCGAAGTAATGCACAAAAAAAGTATATAAATCTTTCTTTTTTTGGGCGCGGCCAATTTTTGTGCCGGTTCTCAAGGGCTAAACCTCCTCCGGATAGCGGCGAAGCGGCCTCCACGGCGGATAGGACGTCATTTTTCATGCATAATTTATTGGCCCCGCTCTGGAGCCAAATCTCCAGCTTTGATTGACACTGATGGAGGCGGCCGGTGCCAGAAAGAAATGGGTCACCAAATCCACCTTCACCCAGAGCTCGGAAAAATGAAGTGGCCACAAAGAGGGGACGCCACTCCATCACTTTAGGGTTTACTTCACGTCAATTCGAGGGAGTCTTTTGCAAACGGGCGGCAGTTAGCTACGGTGATCTTCAGTCTGGTCGGTTCTTCTGTTACTTTAAAGTGTGTTCCAGTTATAAACCTGGTTCGCGTATCTGAAGAAACATTAACCAATCCCGTGATGCCTAATCATCCTAACCAGGCCGCCAGGCTAGGTCGTTCCAGTGAATACAGCGCACGCCTATGAATGGGGCCACATTCAAACGGAGATGGCTACGTTTCCCGTGTAACTAGCAAAAACTGGGCCTCAAACAAATGGGAATGCAACAAATCACCTTCATTAAGCGAAGCGCACCAGAAAACGAGTTCTTTAAATGTTGCACGCGCTCAATGGTACGATGTGAAGCACGCCGCTCTCATGCCCAGGTGAGCCAGGATCAGTACCACAGGACGTGAGCCATTCGGGGAGTCCTTCCTCGAGTGCGCACGCGATGCTGAATGATGCTGCAAATGGTAATGCAATCAACCGAACCGGACTACCTTGCATGACTGTGGTGCCTCTAGACAGCGGGGCCACAGAGTATGACTGGACTCTCTCGTCGAGAGGACATCCCTTGGCGGTGCAGTAAATCCAGTGTGCAGAATGTAAATCCTCGTTCCGTAACTCCAGGGGCACCGTTCCATTCGCTAAGGAACGCTGGCGAAGAAAGAAAGCGTGCGCTACTCCGAACGGACTGACTGACTGACTGGCCTGAAGAGGGAATTAACTCGGGGGACACCCCAGCCCGAGTGAATGGGGCACCTTAATTGAGTCACATTAGTGTGAAGAAAGGCAAAAAATAATGACGGACGATGAGAACTCCGGTTCCATCCGAAACTTCAGCAGCGCGTACCGGAGAGCGGGTCTGATGTTTTTGCAGCGATCAGCCGAAAGAATGAGGCAATAATTACGGAAACACTCTCGGGAGCGCGCTGGAGGCACTGGTGCCCGGGCCATGTGCTTTATGCTGTTCCCGTGGGGAATCGGATCATAACGATCGTTTGCCGGTTGAGTATGTGCAACTGAATAGTTCCTGGAGGGCAGATTAACTATGCAAAAGATAGGATAATTGCACGCCAGTGTGCTGGCGCAGGAGCTTTTTGTGATGCTTACGTACAATTTAGAAGGGTTTTTATGTTTCTAGTCATGAGCATAAATATGTATCATTTTTTGTAACTCCTTAGGCATTAGGATTTTCGCACGTCCTTAACTTCATTACCAAACAATTTAGCCTTCAGAAGAATCAGAGCCTTCAAACGTTGAACGTCCATCGACATATTGACCAAAGTGCTCAACGTCCTTGGTCAACCGTTGCAATAAATCCCAAACGCCATCAGTGTGTGGAACCATAATCCTGTCCCCATTTTATGATGTCCAGCTTATTTAATTATTGAGTACCAGCTCAAGCACCAACATTTAATGGCGGCAAAAAGTGAAGGAATGGCCGCGGGACACTGTCGACTCATCACTCGACTCGACACTCCATCCGGTGCCGGTGGATGATCGAAAATTCAAATAATAATCCGACCCCATCGAAGGTAATTTACCAAACTGTTTACACACAGTCAACATCCACATGCCCGCTGCTGGCTGTGCCTTGTCGATTACTGGAGCGACATTGCCCCGCTTGTAATCCAGGATTCCGGGGGTGGGCGTAGAGTTGATGAAGCTGGGAGCTACGGCGGTGTAACCATTCATTTGATTGGGTAAACAACGGGGATTATTGGTGGCAAAATCGGACAACAACGGACTCTGGCTGACTGGCCTCGCTCACCCGGCCGAACGGGACGGGGCGGAACGGGTAGCGGAAGCAAAACATCATTTCGAGCATTATGTGTGTGATATGCTTCCATGACAGGCCCTCCCCCCACACCCGCCGGAACAAAGGCCGCTCGGTGTGCTCCGACCGACAGGAGTGGCACACAGGAGCGACGTCGGAGAGGGAGAGAAACATGTCCACAACCTAAACATTCATCGACCATCGAGAGCATATTATAATGATGCTTTATGGTCACGGAGCGAGCAGATGCAGCGCCTGACCGCCTTCTGCTGTGAGGCTGGGATGAGGCGGCCGATGATGGCACGGAGCTGTGGAAGGAAAATCGACAAACATCACCGGAGCCGGAGCGGGCCAGAGAGCGCAGGCAAAGGTGAAATCAGTCAACCGTAAATCTGTCACAGAAATAAATGTCAACGCTACAACAACAACAACAACAGCAGCGGCGCAACGACGCCCGTGACCATGGCGCGTGTCCTCGTCCGCATAGTTGTGGCGCACGACCCGAGCCGAGCGCCGGGCTGCCAATCTTCTTCACTCCGACTCGGACCCACCCGACACCCAATTCCGCCGTCGTCATCGGGCGGCTGTCATAAATGACAGGTTTGCCCCGTTCGCAGGTTAGGGTCACTGGCGCCCGGCGTGTCAGTTGGAGATTGAATATAAATGTTTAATCGATGCAGATTTGATTCCGTAATTTGAGAACGGAAACGTTAATTGGATGTGATTAAAGGGTCGCGCGCGCTATATTGTAGTGCCGCGGCCTATTGTTTGCGGCAGGTACAGGCCAGTCGGTGTGCTTCCTCGTCCGATGCAGCATCCGTGTGACATGTGACGGAATAATTCTCGGGCTCGGGCTCACCGATTGACGAGAGGATTGGCGGCGAAAAAAGGCACACTTCCGATGGCGCAGCAACCGCCGGGGAATTGTGTCGCGTTTGTGATTCCAACAGCCCCTCCTGGGACCTGCGAAGCTGGGAGTAGTGATTGATCATCAATTTATTGCGTTATGACTACTATGCGCGATACGCTTTTGCGCTGAATTTGACAGCCTCAGCCCGGGTCCCGTAACTATTGTAAATGATTGGGAACGCAACGTCGGAACGATAGAAATCTTCCGTAACCACTTGACAGACCGGAATGGAGCGGAAGCCGATGCACACCAAAAAGCAACTACCAATCCCCAATATCCTAAACAAGGCACAGCAGTTCAAAAGTTGGATGGTTTCGCTTCACAACAAGGATAATCCGTTCCCCGTGAAGCCTATCGTCACACGCCCAGTCGGATCGACTTACCGGTGGCTTAGAATACCGCAAACGAACCGCAACGCATTCGGGTCAGGGTGTGGGTTTGATTTTCTTCTGCATCGTTGGCTAATGGCCAAGGCCGTGGCCGAGGGTGCAAAACGGTTTGCCTGGGGGCCGTTGTCGGCCGATTCGGGCGAGAAAAACTTCCGCCATCCATCGGGCCGCCAATCAAGATGGAAAAACCTTCAAGTGCAGCCCAAACCGAAAACCAATCAAGCTATCGAGAAAGAAAAACCACCCCTCGGACCGGCGGACACCGACACCTATCTGTGCCCCGGGAGCGAGAAACTACGCATCAGAACTCCGCAGTCTTCGGCCCTCTCGCAAACGATACGGATGTGTTTCACTGACCGTAACCGGATCCGCTCGTGCTTGGCCTGGGTGTTCTTGAGTTGGCCACCGGAAGACGATGAAGTTGGGACACACAAGCTGATGGGATATAAAATTTGCGGTTGATCATCGCTTTTTACGAAGCCAACTCGGCTCCGGGCTGGGAGTTGAAACCTGACCGGCCAAGTCCGTGCCTGGCGAAGGAAACTACTTAACAAGCGTGTGCTCGTCGTCAAAATATGTACGGCGGACGGTTGGCCGTCCTCTCGGGCGTCCCCCGATGAAAGTGACATATTTTAACCACATCTTATGAGTCAATCGAATGGCATGGAGTTATAAGCTGAAGCGCTACAAGAAAATAAACACAACAATAGCGTAACCTCACATGCGAGGGGGTTAGTAATAAAATCTGTCACAAACATCCGCGCACGTAAAAAGCACTCAGTTCGAGGGGTCTTGCTTCATAACTTTCCCGTGTCCATTTGGGGTAAATTAGTGGAGCGCACTCATCGAACCCCGTCCTCTTGGTACCGGGGACCGTGGATGATACTTATGGTGACTCCGGTAAACATTGGCCACCTTATCAACCTAATTGGTTCGTGTAAACAAGATTTATGGTTTGGCCTTTTTTTCGGCCATTTCGGAACCATTCTCCTTTACGGCTCGCGAAGTGTCACATAACCGTGAACACGGCTATAAATAACACCATCGAGGCGTCGTCGTCGTCGTCGAGACGTTGTTGACAACGCGGTAGCCACCTTTGATTGCGGAGCAACCATCGTAATACGACATGATGGCTGACATGATTGCCAGACCGAAGCAGGAGCACGCAGGCTTCAACCAATCGTAAAGAATAATTTCTTAATTTACAGCGGACACCTAGGAAGAGAGCCATCAGATATTAGTCACGACGCAAATTTTGATAGTATGTGCAATTTCGACAATACTATAAAAAGGCTAAAGAATGAATTTCTTTCAAAGCATAATGTGTAATGATGCGAAATGGTGCTAAGGTGCGAAATTGGCGAAAAAATAATTCCTAGAAAAGCATTTAATCGAGTAGAAGAACAGCAAAAGCAACATTTAGTAAGAAAAACATAAGTACCCAGCTTGCTCTACAACTTAAAACAGCAACAGATAAAACACAAATTCCTAGAAGCGTCAACCGGACGTAGGATCCTGCCAAATATGTTACGCGAAACAGTCTGCTGGACAGTTTGCTTCCCTTTCAGACCTTCGCGAACGAGAACGGTTAGGTTTCGGTGCAACGACGGAACAACGAGACACAACAGCGAGAACAACGATTGAAATGAGCGTCAGAAAAAGTGACGAGGTTTCAGCAAAAAAAAGGAAAACCGTCATCATCATCATTACCCGAAAGACGACCTGCAGCTCGTTGAAGTTCTTCTCCGGGAACGTTTCCCACGTGGCCGCCTCGTCCAGCCCGACGTCCGGATCGGACAGCATCGGTTCCGTCAGTTCCAGCTCCGGTGGCTCGTAGCCACTGCTCGCGTAATCGTTCTGCGTAAAGCCGATTTTCCCAAAGCAATCGAAGCGGCGACAAGCGACGAAAATTTGAAAACATTAATGGTGAGAAAGAAGAAAAGCCCGAGCGAGAAAAGCGACACCACATTTCGCTGGGACAGTATTTACGTATGTGTGCGTGCGTATTTGAAATGCCCATAAATGAAAGGACGCAAAGAAAGTTTTACATTTTGATTTTATCGATGGTCAATAAGCTTTCCCGGCACACGGCACAAACATTGAGCGATGGACGAAGTGTACGCAAGCATAAGTTGATTGGTTGATGATCAGTTCGGGAGTTTCATGATACGATGATGCATTCCGCAGAGCTGAGAGAGTCCTCAAAGCAAACGTGTAACAGTGTTCCATATCAGAAGAATGATTTGTGAAATAAACGAATGAAATGATAAGCGCGGGTATCGTGTTGGGAATGCGAAGTGACAGGAGAGTGTTACTGATTTTGTGCATATTGAAATTGGTTAAATAGTCGTGTTTTTAGTTCGTGTATGTGAGGTGATCCATTTCAATGTATGTCAGACTTATCATTGGTACTAGTTTAAATTAGGTCCCTAGGAACAACATTCCATTCCGCTCCCTCAACTGTTGGCTCAAACAAGACAATCAAATTACCATCAACGCTGGCGGAACGGATGATTTGTAAATCCCCCAAAGCGTTCGCCGGAATGATCAGATTCACCAGGATAATCGATCACCACTTACGGCCGCCAGTTAATGCGAAGTGATTTAAGCGCTGGCTAGACTCGTGTCTCTGTATCAATGTTGGACCTTATCTTCCTTATCCAACTTCGCCGCAACCGACCCGGTACGGGGTAATTAATTTCGTTTGCCATCACCGGTCCGGCATCGATCGAATGTGCAATTAGGTGGCTGCTACTACTCCGGCCACCAGTGGTAGTATTACCATGGCCGTCGTCCCTTTAGAATGCCGGAAACGACCCGGCCTCGGTTGCAGGTGGAACAAGCGACCACGGCGGAGCACGACGACGGCAGCTGTCATTAAAAGCTCGTCCGGACCACGGACTCGAATGGACCGTCAGTCAAACCGAGGGAAGGGCGAGAAGGCAGATGGGCTATTATGCACAGATCATAATCATCGTCAAAAGGCAATAGTGACTCGATACGGCAGCCTTCGAAACCCACAGCCATCGGGCGTCGTCGTCGTTGTCGCTGTCGTCGGGAAAGTGTCATCATTGTAACCGTCATTATCGCCGCCATTGTCATCGTCGTCGTCGTCGTTGTCGTCGGTGCGGCCGGGAAAAGGATCTTTCACCACCAGTACCACCCACCGGGCCGGGTAGGTAGGGGGCACGTCAATGTTTACCGACGAGACCGAAGTACCGCATCGGCGACGGTGTCCCGTTTTTCTGGCGTCCAAAGCACGCAGCAAACCTCATTCTCGAAGCCATTTGCCGGACATTGCGCCGCTGGACAGCACACTGGCCGAGGAATCTCGGTGTTTCCACGGTTGCACGCGAGTTGATAAGTTACCGGACGCGCGGTGGACACGGGCCAGTGTTTGGTGACTTCAACAGTGGCTTCCAGTGACTTATCGGTGGAGTCGCCACCGGTCAGGATGCAATATTCATTGGCGTAGAAGCCGGTTAGATGGCGGCAGCAGCAGCAGCAGGAGCCGGCTGGTTGATGAACCTCAACCCAAAAGATGAAGTGAGCAAATTATTTTTTCTTCTCCACCCAGTGTTGGTTCGCGTGCTGGCGGTCACGTGTCACATTCCGGGACGGATCGGCATTCATTCGCGACCGGGAAAGAGAGCTTCCGCTTCCGGATCATCGAACCGGAGCGGATTGCAGTCCGGGGTACTTGCATCAGCCGTTCGGTGGTCAATGGGGATGTGTCAGGCGCGTCGGGCTCGTGAATGAACATTTCCATTTTACATCGAACAACGGCAACGGCCTGAACAGTAGTTGGATTAAAATACGGAATTTGACATCTTATCAGCACGGAAGTAACGAGCGTCCCACTGTGGAGCTGTTGACTGCAACCGGTCATGAAATTTCTCGCCCGTTATTTTGAAACGGAATTGGATGAGATTGTACCCAGGATGTAATCCCTTCGGAAGGACAGCCCCAGACCAATGGATGCCCCGGCTGTTTTGCGGAGTATATTAATCCCTCGGCTACATGGTTCTTGGTAGTCAACTTCCACCCCAAAAATTAGATATCGTGTGAATGGCCTTCGAATGGGGCGCAAAGCGCGCGTCCTGGCTCGCGGTGGGCAAATGAGTTTTTAACTTTATGCCGCTTTAACAACATTAAACGAGTGTTTGAATAATGCAGCCCTCCGATGGCTTTACCGTGTTGTTTTGCATCAAACGCCCATCGTCTTGCGATTCCGGCCTTTACCTAATGTTGAGTGGGTGTGTGAGTGACTGGCGAAGAAAATCACGGCAATCGGATAGCCGAGGTCGGTAGTCGGGCGAGGCGCTGCAGAATATATTATTCAGACCCCGGGTACAATGTTGGTTCAATGTTTCATGCTTTTGCCTGTGATTTCGGTGCCGCGACCAGTGCCGCAGGCTGGCGACGTCAGAGAGCACAGTCGAGGGAGTCGAAACCCGAAGCCGAATGCGTACGCCCGGTGAGCCGTCCGTCTGCCTGGCTGCTCTTCGTGTAAGCATTTTGCATAATTTAGCAACATTTTGTAATTAACGGCCAGCAGCAACCGACGGCAATCCTGGCCCGGGGTCTCTCTTTGTCTCTCTCTCTCGGCCAACGCGTTGTTACGCTCAGGTGATTTATTTTGCCCGACAAAAAGTCCGTCGACATCGAGCCGGGGGCTCTTTCTAGACCGGTAACGGGCGGCTTCCCTGGGCGGTGATCTCGCCCGCGCGCCATGCGGGAGTGAAATTCGAAGAATTTAAAAATAACTCATTTCGATGACGTCTTTCGGGTAGTGTTGGGCTTTGTTGGCTTTGCTGGGTGGTCTTGAAGAGCCTTGTGGTGCAGACAAAAACATCTGGCGCGGCAGGTAGGCCGCATGCTGAAGGATGCGTCATTGCCACATTTCTTCCTTCGACCGGGCGAATTGTTTTGCTTTAATTAAGAACCGTTCGGCCCTCGGTGGGGGGCTCCTTCTAATTACTTCCGGACGCATGCGAAGGTGGACCACCGGTCCGAGTTGGTCATCCGGAAAATGACTTCCCTTATCATAACACCAACTATCGCTACGACCAATATCCGGGCGTATCAATCTTTCGTATTGCGCCCTCGGTTCTCCGGTGTTTTCCCTGCGCACGCTTCGTTCGCCGATGGAGGCGCCTGGTGGGGGTCGAGAAAAATCAAGATCCTGCGAAGGCCGGCGTTGGCCGGGGCCTCGCAGCATCGCCCAGCATGGAGCAGCCCGGCCTGGGGGCGATGTTTGTGGCCTAATTGAAATTCAACTGCCGTTTCGGTGCTGCTACTGCCCCGCGCTGCCGGTCGCTTTATCATTCAATTAATCAAACCAAAGAGTTTCTCTCCTGGCCGACGGGGAGGGGTGGCCATACTTTATCTTCTTCACACTTGAGCCCCGGCCGGCCGGCCAGCCGATTGGCCGACGCCGGGATAAGAAGATAAGGCTCGGAAGACGACGGCGAAGGAGGACGAAAAAATAAGTGCCACCACATGGTATGAATAAACGCACTAAAACTTTAGTCCGCCATCGTAGTCGTTCATCTCCTGGGAAAATTTGTCACCGCACCGGTCGCGGGGAAACGGAAGTAGCGGCGGACGGAAAAGTGTACAACATCAATAACATCCGACGGTAAATCATTTGCTGGTGATGCTGGTGAGCATTTAGTTTTTTGTTTGTGTTTCCTCCGGTGCCTAGGCATCGCTTCATCGCTCATTACTTAATGAACTGAGAGAGAGGAAGATAGAGAAAGAGAGAGAGAGAAAGAGAGAGAAGCAACCGGAACACGCGGAGTGCTGGGCGTAGCAATTAATTACCAGAGTTGATTGAATTATTCATCACCGGAACATGACAGAATACACTCCGGTGAGGGAGCGAGACCGAGATCTGGAGGATGTTACACGCGCTGTACTATATCAAAAATATGTCCTCCATCTGCATAAGAAAAACAATCACGAATGGATGCTTCCGTTTCAGTAACACCGTCCATGATGAGCTATTTTTACGAGGTGAGGCGTTTGGCGTTCTTGAACATCATCACCAAAGTACGCAGGCTTTCTGCGGTACAACAGATTAGGCCCGGACATAATCATTACAACGGCGAGATGACATAGTTTGGACCATTTTGGACCGCTGCTCAACATCTTATTTGACGTTCGATTGGCTTAAGACTGTATACCTCTATCTATGGAGTCGGTGCGCCTCTTTGTGGTGCTTTCCATTTGAGCCACAATCGTTTCAGAACGAAACAGAATCCTTGTTCGTTCGACCAACACTCCAGAGCCAGAGCCAAACGGTCATTCGCCGGACGGACGGCAGTGATCCGAATTTCCCGTCCGGCTAAATAGTTTCACCCGGAAAAGCGAACAATCCACAATTGTCCGCCCGGGGCATATGGGAACCGTTCCAAAAGTCCCCAGTTTCAATCGCCGAAGCCATGGGCAACCCAACCTGCCATCCATTTGGCAGGATTCCGCGACCACCGCACGACTTCGGTGCCGAGATTCAGTTTTCCAGCTGGGGGTTCGGTGGCCTAGGGAACCACACTCGGCACCCGTTGGCCCTTGGCAGGCGGGGCGGTGTTTCGGGGCCAACAGCAGCGCTCCGCAGTGTCGCATTAAGGACCGCCCGGATGTTATTATTTTCGGCTAAATGAGATTTTAATGAGTGAACCATGCTGTGCCGTGCCGAACCGTAGCCCCGCCACCGTGCACAGTAGGCCAATCGGATGACCCGACGTGAACACGGAACGAACGTCGGGGTAGCGAGCTTAATTTTAGGCAAAAAAGCTGTGAAAATGGAACAGACAACGATGAAAAATTGGAAATTCAGCGTCCCGTTACTTAACGCGAGCGCACGAGCGAGACAGCCAACCCCGTGGGGATCAAAAGGGCGACGCCCTGACTAATGCGACAGAGAGAGAGAGAGAGAGAACCCCTGCCGATAGGCAACGGCGCTGGCCCGATTTTCCGCCATTATTCCGGCGTGCTCTGTTTGCCACGGTTCGCTAAAATCGAAAACCCATCTCCACTGGCACCTGTTAGTCGCCCCGAGGCGTCCTCTCCAAAGACCGGGCCGGCTTAGGTAGCCCTCGAAAAAGGATTATCACTTTATGAACCTAATCCCCGTGTGCGTAGGGCTTCCCGGGCTCCCGGGAAAACTCGGGAGTCAAAAATTATGAGATCGCGCGTGCAGTTTTGACTGCACCGGTGGCCGGCGGTGCTTTGATAGGGCGCATAATGTAGGCGCCAAAAGTTACGCCCTAAGCTCTCTGCCGGCAGCACCGTTAAATCCGGCGAAAACTAAGTTCGGGAAAATATCAAAATGAACGGGCGGCCTTTTTTAATCCCCCCTCCCGGCCGACCGGATCGGAGTAATCGGCTAACCGCAAAAGTTATCCCGCGAAGTACCCGTGAAAGTGGGGGGAAAAAAGACCCGCCAGCCCCGTGGATGACAACAGATGGCGCCACTACATGCTTCAGTGGTCGATGAGCGAAGCCAACATTCCGGTGAGTGCAACGGTGAAACAGGAAGTACTAGCAAAAGAGTGAGCGAGCGAGAGAGAGAGAAGGAAGGAAAAGAGAAACAGATCGAGTGTGGTGACCCCGATGACAGGCAGCGGCAGCAATGATTAATGGTTGCTCGGGGTCAGGCCGCTAGGTGGCGCGCTATCGGACGGTGAAATGTAGGCCATGCTCTGTGTGGATGATGTCGATCGGATATGCGCGGTGGTGTCTAAGTATGAGCGCGCCCCTTGGCTCTGTGACGTGCGTGTTCGATGGGCGGAAGATGAAAATAAAACAAACTCCAACAAAACAAAGGATGCACAGCACACACACACGTATATCGGCCGCTCGGCCGCTCGGCAATTATCGGACAATCCGTACACGCGCGCTACGCATGCACAGGCCTCAAAAAGTCGGGGATTACTGCGGTGTACGGATTTCGAGCGCGACCGAAAACGACCTCGCACAACATCAACCCCCAACGCCCCAAAACCCGGTGGCCTACCTGGAACAATGGTTGATCGATTTTCGCGTTCGCCGGGATTTGCACCTTGTACATCTTCTGATCGAACTCGGGCGCATGGTCGTTAATGTCCTCCACCTGCACGACGACACGCGTCGTCGACGAAAGCTGCGGCTCACCGTTGTCCATCACCAGGACCTGTAATTAAAATGGCGAAACGGTTAGTGGGCCCAGGCAGCGTAACGAAAGACACGCGGGAACCGGCGGGGGAACATTGGAAAATAATCTCCGCCCTGCTGGCGGCCGTCCGTGTTGGTCCGTCGTGGTTGGAGCCCACGAGGAGAAGGATAAATTAATTTTTATACCGAATGATTAATGAGTGGCCGGGCAGCCCACTGGGCGTGCAAATCAGAACATCTCGGCCTCGGTGTCATTCGCGTAGCGTGCGAAGGACCATCGCCGGCCGTTTGACTGATGGCGGATTATTCGGGAACATTATGCTGGTGCCGGTGGTGGGCCGTGCAGGCTTCTTTGTTGCGCCGTCAACCGCAGGACAACGCTGCTGCCACGCCACGGTCGGCCGCCAGGCCGAGTGACGGTGACGAGATCATTAAAAGAGCGCACCGGCGGCGTGTCGAGCGCGCCAGTATCGTTCGCACAAGGCGCATCCTTTTCACACTGTTGTTTTGTTTCGTGAGGCCCACCGGTTACGAGGCAAATCGGGGAGTGGACGATTTCGAAAGGAACGTGTTGGTTGGCTTCTCAAGAAAAGAGGTTTGCGCGAATGTTGTGCAAAATTAACGATAGGTCCCCCAAAATAATGGGACTCCATTAGCCAGCGAGCCTCGCACCGGTCGTTTATTAAATATGTGCCTGTTTTAAGAGCAAATGAGTGGAAAATAGCGTAATGGAATATTTTCGTCGGTTTCCACGAAAGCCACTCTACGCTGGCGTGGGACATATTTTCTCGCCACATTTCTGCTGGCACCGGCACCGCAGGAGGTTTGGTGTTTCTCAATGAAAAGCAGAACTAAAAAAAAAAGAAAAACGGTTTCCATGGCCGGAAGGGGCCGGCCGGCCCCGCAGGAAGTTAATTAATCTTCATACCGTTGCTACCGAGGCGAACTTAATTTTAATTTAGTCATCAGAAGCGATTAATGAATTCCAATGAAGTGTGTACGAAGACGACGACGGCGACGATTCATGGCAGTCCCGGGGCTCCGGTAGCACCATCAAAGCGTCGACGCGCCGCTTGGTAAGGATAATGATGATGAAGAACTTTCGTTCCGCCGATCCGCTCGAGCTCGCCGGGGCAAATGCGAATATGTTAAGGATCGGTGCGATTTCCTTGTCTGAAATCGGCAAAGCACGGGACTTTCCCGACGCAGCTCTATCCTGAATATACCTTCCGAGATTCCGAGTGGTACTAGTGTGGCCAAAAAGAATCGGGAATTCGCTAATAACAATTTATAAAGTCTTTTAAATAAAATCTAAATCTATGCCACTACCTTTAAAATAATCCACAACCTTTGCAACAAAATCTATGTCTAAGTTCGTTTTAGGAAAAGCTTCCAACACATTTTTCGTTTCGGCTTCTATCTTAACTACCAAGCCACGATAACCGAAGACAACTGGCTCCCGTTATTTTTTAGCCACAGACGTATGTTTACTTCTTCGCTATACCATCGAGGATCCGGTTTTGGGTGAGATTTTTTCGAACACTTCCACGAACGTAAGTTCTGCCGTTTGCGCTTACCTCGAGTATGTGCTCCGGTTGATTTTCACGGTCCAGCTTCCGGGCGGTGGTTGTAATCAATCCTGGAACGATACGAAAGCGAAGAGTTTTAGCACAAAAAAGGTGTGCATAGTGTGTCGGATATTTATTTTGTGCTTCGCTGGCCATCGGAACGTTACGGTCGAAGTGCTCTGAAAATAAAAACGGCAACCGGGCACAACTAGATTTCCATCTGGAAAACCCGACTTCATCGACGGCCGTCGGCGGGGGAAAAAAATAAATAATTCATCGTCCAACGGTGCGCGGCGTGGGACGCGCCTTCGGTTTTAGTTTCATTTCCATCCCATTTGCAATGCAATATAGCCGGTGTGATCGAAGTTAGTCTTCGGATTTGGGCCCCTTTAGGGGTTGCACTTACTAGGCTCCAGAGCATCGAAATGTCCGAGCATACCGGGCAGGGCGGTCGGACTTCCGTTCCGAAGCCATTTCGGTACGAATTTTTCCACAGCTGCCCGCCCTTTCTTCGTTCGTTTGCTTTCGAAACCGATCGGCGTCCAGGTGCAGACCGAAAGAACCACTCGCCCCTAAGCACGGAGGGATTTAATCAAAGACTTTTAACGAGAAAAAAATCCCAGCGAATGAAGCAGTACCTTCTACACCGGAGAAGGTGGAAAGGATCCTGCTCGGGACCAGGGTTCCGTGGGTTGGAGCGTGTAACGATCAATCGACCGTAACACCGGTCGACTGAACCGATTCCGCTTCATTCCTTGGGCAGAGTAGCGCAAGGATCCCGGCGTAGTGCTTGTTAACCACAGTGCAAAACGCCAGTTGATGGATTCTCGCTCTCGCCGGCCCACCACTAGCCAGACGGGTCCTTGAAGTGGCTGGAAGCACCTTTACGGTGCCGTTCGATGCACAAGGACGTAACGGAGCCTTCCCTTGCAATTAACCTCAACCTTTCGGTTCTTCCGTCGTTCCGTTTGGGGTTCTTCTGTTTGCCTTTTCGAAGGCCAGCAGATAACGTCTTCATCGAAATCGATTGTTGCGCGGAGGCTTCCGTAAGACAACTGGGTTCGAGCCGTGCACCGGGTGAACCGGAACCCAGCAGTGTCGATCAATATTTCGAGCGCATTCCCCCGGTGACTTTTATGGGACGATAATTGAATTTTAAAAATGCATCTCTTTGCATCGCTCGAGTAACGGTCGCCCGGTGCCGTGGGACGGTAATTAAAACCGACTGGCCGTAAATTTCCTCGCCAACTAAGTCCGTCGTCGTCCATCGTGACTTCCGTGCCGAGAACGTTCGCTTACCGCTGGTGCCGTTGATGGCAAAGTAACCTTCCGGATTGCCGGACGTGATGCGATAGGAAATCTGCTGCAGCGGATCAATATCACGGTCTTCGGCCACCAGCTGCAGGACTTTGACGCCCGCCGGACTACCTTCCTGCACCGACGGATAGTAGACGGCGTCCTCCGTTAGCGGTACGTTGTCGTTTTCGTTCTGCACTTCGATGTACACCTGAAATGATTGAACGGAAATGTTCCTCTTACGGTTAGCAAGATACTTCGTTTTTGCGCTGCTTTGAACTCTCACCTGTACGCAGGAATGCAGCGGAACGCTGGCCTGATCCTGGGCGCAAACGGTTAGCCAGTAGCTGGGCTTTGATTCCAGATCCAGCGTTGCCATTGTGCGTATGGTTCCTGGAAAGAAACATGAGAATGACTGTTATTGGCGCTGTAGGCTAAATCTAAAATTAACGTAAGTGGTCGTTACGAGTGAGTCAACAGCCACATCAATTCTTGTGAAACAGTCAATTGAATTCGGACCGATAATTGATGGTCCAGGGAAGTTTAATCAAAGCGGAATAGATTGCGAAGGATTTCTAGCAAGTTACATTTGATATGCAGATTGAAAAACAATTATGATGAGTTCACAGAAGCCAATAATAAAATTATTTTTCACAGAAAGTTTTTCAGAAAGCAAAGAAAAAAAGGAACTCTAACAACCCGCAAATGGCTCGTCTCTATTGCAAAATCATTTACCACACCATAAACCGTTCATGTAATCTAATAAAACGGTGGTCGTTGTATAAATCATTAAAGCGCGAAAAAACACAATAAAAATATGCTCAAACCAGTCCAGTGTATTGGCCCCGTCTCGCTTTTTTTTCGCTATCCTTCAGCTTCCAGATGAATTCCGCTCAACCACGCGAGCCACGCTATAGCTGGGCGTCCGCCCTATCAAAGGATCCTTTCCGCCGTCGCCGCGCTCTCGGGGACGTTACAATAAAATTACCATCATCACTTGCAGCACCATTAAGTTGCCCACAAATTTCTTCTGCTAAGAAATGATGATCTACGGCCATCAAAAAATTGCGACCGGCCGTGGCCTCTCCGACCGACCGCGGCGAGACCCTAAACCGCCCAATGTTTTTTATCCATTTTTTAACGACGATCTGCAGCAAACCGTGAAGCTTTTAATGCGCCAGCCCAGGTCCGGAGTGAGCCCACGACCGAGAAAAGTTGGCCCGTACAGTAAAAGTGCTCATTAAATCTCGTCCACATCTCGGCGACGGTCTCACGGGACCAGCTTCCATCGGTGCGCGCGAAGGACGAAATACATCTTTGTAATCATTTGCTACCGTTTTGCTCGTCGTCGGCGCAAGCCACAATATAATTCCCTTTTTAAAACACTGCCATAGAAACGCACCGACCGACCGTCGCGCGGTTGGCATGCGGCCTTTCTATTATTTTCTTACCACCTCATCTGGCACCTGTCTGTCGGGTCGGGTCTTTCCGCTTCCTTTGGACATTATAAGGCTTTATCAAAAACTCGCGCCGTGCCCCTTGAAGATGCAAACAGCTGAAGGAAACCGGCCACAAAAAAAAACCGAAAAAGACCCGAGACAAATGGAGGCAAGCATAATCGTTTTGTTCGAAGCCAGGATCGCTAGAATGCGACTTTTTCCTGCAAGCTCGTCTGGGTCGGGCCACACGACGAATGTCATCCTCTGGTAACACCGTTGAACCGTGTCCCCTACGTTTGGTCCTGGGAATTTTCGGGGATTAGCGTGATTACAATAAGCGCCACGACTTCCGAAGACCGGAGAAGTAAAAAACCACGTCGTGAACCGCGTTCAACGTCGAAAGGAAAATCCTCGCTTCACCGAAAACGATAATGATAATAAGAGGGAAGCCGAGACGATGGTCACCGACGACGTGCGGGACTTGTCAGAGTTGGCCACCGGTCTTGGTCCGGGCCGGAGAAAAGTTACGCGCCGTCATTGCGCAGGAAAATAAAAATCCCAACTTTAGTGTAACAACCGACCACACTGGCGCGATAAGGGACACGAGAAACAATGGGCCCATAAGGTGGGCAGAAGGTCCCTAGACGGCACTGGTATCTGGTTACGTGCTGACCTCGACGCGTCTTCTCGATCCCTGGACGGACTTGGGAACTGGACGAGCGACGTGTAGGACGTGTTTTCGGACAAGCGAAACGAGATTGACAGATGCGAAGGTCGCAGTCACAGTCGGAGGCGTTGACGTTTGACGTTCGGTCGAGGAAAACATCGCCACCCACCATGTGTGCGTTTTCCACTGCCGCTGACCACAGGGGACAACTATAAGGCAATGGGAATGAGAAGTTATCGTTCCGTCAGACTATGAAGTTCTTTAAGCCGCCGTGACGTAGCAAACCGAGGTTTCTGTGATAAAACTGCTGAACTGTAAAAGTGCTAGTAGAGCCTTTTCTTGGAGGAATTTCTGCCACACTGCGCATGATACTGCGGACGTTGGACACAAACAAATCTTCCGTTCACGGTTCGCATTGCAGCTATAGGCGTTTTCGGTTCGTATCGGAAACTTTTGAAGGATGTACAGCAGCTTCGACGAATGCCAGCCGTTTCGAGAGATGGACGGGCGAACTTCCCGCCGCAAAGGTCATTGAGGTCATTGAGGAGGATAAAAACTCGCCGCTCAATGTTGAAAACTCCAAGAGCTGGTGACTTTTTGCGTCAATTTGTGGTGAGCATCAACCAACCCCACACAGCTTGGCAATTTGGGCAAACACTTGCAGCCCCCTCCGTTTCTCGGGCAAACGTTGCCGAAATTGGTCGAATTGGAAAATTTGGCAAAATAATCTCGACGTCAGTTAGCGAAAGGGCGGTAAAGTACGGCGCCAGCACGCGCTGCTGCTCGAGTCGAGTCTGAATGAGCGCAAAATTAGCGCAACCCACCCACGGGCAATTGGACAACTTTCGTCGAGCTGCGGTGTTGTCGGGGAAAATCGTGTCGAAGATATCGGAACACGGTTCCCAAATTCCCTGCCCGCGGGAATACTGTCTGTCGCAACCAAAGGAGGGCCACGCGCCGGCCCCAATCGCGGCTAGCGTCTTCGGAGATTCACCGTTTCAAGTTGAAGCTAATGGAAATTAAACAGAACCGTGGGCGTCGGGGGGAGTTTGGCAATTTCCCGGTACAAATGAAATCAATTAAAACCGAACCCGAATCTCGTATGATGGCGCGGGACGCGCTGGGTGAATATGTGCTCCAATTTACATGCCTCGCAGCGAGCGAAACGCGATCCCTGGAGTGGAGGGGGACCCGGGAGCAGCATCAATCACCACGGAGGAACAAGGGCACCACTTCGCACTGCGTGGGGCGCCCGGTTCCCACCGATTGCTGGAGGTGTCTCTCGCACCTAATTAAATTAAAGTAAGTTTTCCCTTTTAATGCGCATTTTATGATCTCTTCGAATGTCGGCCGCAAGCGAACCGGAGTGGCCGGAATCCGACGAATCCGACGCCAGAGCATCATTGCCGCCCGCCCGGAAACAGGTCAAGTGCTAGAAAGTGGCGGGGCTGGAGCAATTGGCCATTATTTGTTGCCTCGCTTCTCTTCTTCTCTGGAGCGCGCGCTTAAAGCCGGGCCGGAGTGAAATCGATAACGTTGGCCTCTAGCACATTTTTCCGACACTTCGGTTGTCGGAACGGTCGGAAAACTCACGTAACACGAGCAATGATGGAAAACAGATCGACGATTTTCAGTCTCTCCCTCTCTTTCTCTCGCTCGCCTTTTCCCATCTCCAGCACTGGGGGTGGTGTAAATAAATTAGGCGTATTTGGCTCTCATCAAACGAGGCTCACCAATCCACCCCACCGGAAGATGACGAAAGTTTTCCCAAGCTTCCCCAGGTTACGGGCATCGGGGAATTAGGGGAAATGGTTCGAAATCCCATACACCCACCAACGTATACGAGGTGATAAATTTTCCGATCTCTTTGCTGACGGTTTAATGGAAGGAAGAGCGCTGCAATCCACGGGCACACCGCACCGATCGGCAGTAAAATGTGTTAATTACCGGCGGGAAGTGGGAAAATGCTGTCTGTCGGTGAAAATAATGTTGCCACGGGGTTGATTTCAAAGGCGGTATGGGCCGGGCAATACTATTAGCAGCTGTTGCGAGAGGTCATAAACAAGGGAAGTATCGCGAGTTGCGCAGTTGATTGCCGAGGGAGCTGAGGGGAAACTTGAACGAAGCGATTTGGGACTGGGTTAGCCAATGTATGCCGATTTATGAACTAGGCAAAAAATGCACTCACAATGTGTCGATTTTTTTTTACTACTTGAATATAAGAATGGTAAAAGTTTTAAAAAGATTTATTTAAAAGACCTTAAAAATCCTGCGAGCGAAGGAATTCAATTTTGACTGTCAGTCAAAATGATCACCAAGTGAGATCTGACGGGGTTGAGATGGCAGTCACAGAAGCCTTCCCTTCACAGCAGCAGTGGCTGCCAACATATTTTATACCACGTAGATTTAAATTATAACCTCCGGCAACATGAATGTCCCCCGCTAAAGTGCCTTCGCTCTTTGAGTCCTGTGGGCGCGTGACAGTGGCGCGCCGTTTGAGTTTCACGTTCGGCCCATACATCATCTGCTTCATGCTTCTTTCAAAGACTCCACAATGAGGCGGTGGGCGAACAAAAAAAAGAAAAAGAAAAATATGCAGCCCCAACAACGGCATAAAAAACTAAAACAATAAATAAAAACTCAAACACGGAACATGAGAAAATAAACTGTCGCGAAACGCATCCACCGCCGTCGTCTGCTAGGGTTCTGTTGCAACTGCACCGAGCATCAGCATTCCGGGCAGCCGGAAAGACGGAACATGACCACCCCCGTCGCACACACAGAGACACAATAGCAACAATGACATCGGTTCCATCGGTTAAATTGTGGCGCCGGCCGGGAACGTTTCGTAATGCTCTCGTCGTCGTCGTCTTCTTGGGCCATCTTGGGCGCGTTCCGTTTCACGCAAAAACACGGCGGACGATGAAGCAGACATCGCGGTGGCGATGCATGCGTCTGTGCGCGGGCGAGGGACGGAAGGAGAAGATAAAAAATGGGGAAGGACTTAAACAAAAGTTTCCACATTTCCTTCCCGGGCAAACACTTGGGGCCCTGCGTCCTGCGGCATGGCAAAGGGAGACACAAGAAAACCACAACACCGTTCGCCACCACCGGGACATTTATGGCGCGTAACGTGCTGGGCTGTGCCGTGATAAAGAAAAATACGCACACTCACATACATTCGCTCACAGGACAGCAACAATGAAGGTCCTCGTGTGGCTGGTGCTAAAACGTTACAAGAGCCACACAGTGAGACGCGCGCGGGCACGTGCCCGTAAGAACCGGAACTGGTGTGCCGGAAGAAAAGAACGTATTATAAACAACTGGAAAATGGAAGAAGAAGATGCAGAGAAAGTGGGAGCGAAATAAAACAAAATGGCTTCGCGGAGCACGGAACAAACGGAGGCGACTTCTTGATAACAAATGACGCCTTTCCGGAAAGCGTCTGAGGCTCGTCGAAAGGATATAGGTGTTTACTTGTGTCCCCCCCCCACGGCTCTGGGGATGGTCCTGTGTGTGCCTGCGTGTATGTGTGCAGCGCAATTTCCTTTTGTCGCGCATTGTTGAAGGCCGAGCCAGCGCCGAGCGACGGAATTAATAAATTCAAGCAAAGATCAAATATTGGCCGATGTTTCAAAAACGGAATTACTCAACCATTGCAAAGCAAAGCTTTGTGAAGTTCTGAATCGAGATGTTTGATTTTCTTGTTTGTGTTCCGCTGTGAAGCAACAGTCTCTCAGTTGTATTCGCCATCATTTGATGTTGGTTCCGAATTAGAATTTTAAGATTATTTTTTCCACTCATTTTATGTTCTTTTGTTTGTTTCGTCATATTTCTTGTTGAAAGGGTCGATTTTGAAAGAGTGAGTGAAATGCCAAATTTGAGCAAAATTTCCGGGGGATTTTGATGACGAAATTTAAGCTTGCAAGGTTATTCAATCAATGGCCGTACAAAAAATGCTAATAAAATGGCCCAGGACGATGAATCATCGTTAGACAGTTATAACTTACAGCCGCAGTCAATGCCGAGCGACTGCCAATCCAGCAAACGCTTTGACTGTGTGCGTGGTGGAATCGGCAACCTCAGTCGCAATCCAAATTAACTTAATCATCTCGATCGACCTGCTAAGCGAAGGTGCCAAGGATAAATCGTCTCGGCTTCCAGGGACCCACAGTGATTGCTCGTCTTACGGCAGAACCTACGGGGGTTCCCGCAGGAGCATTACGGATGAATTACTTTGCTCCACGGCATACCCAATCGCGCCCAGGACACACAATGCGTGTACCGGTGAGCATGATGCTACTTCCGGGCGT
This sequence comes from Anopheles bellator, assembly GCF_943735745.2. NCBI lineage: Eukaryota > Metazoa > Arthropoda > Insecta > Diptera > Culicidae > Anopheles > Anopheles bellator. Next base: position 14,010,254 of record NC_071285.1, on the reverse strand, counting down.
TCGACGCGCCCAGGGAAGTGCCTTCCCCGGGCAAGGACACGACGATTTATTATCGTCCGGCCGTACATCCGGGCGTAGCGTCCGGGGGCCAGTTCTCGGGAAGTCGTAGCCACATCACCGTCTTCGAGCTCCGGTCCTGTCTTCGGGCTAATCGAGCGACGGACACCAGGGAGCGAGCGAGCTCGTTGAAATGCAAACAAACGCTACAGAAGACGCTTCCACGCCGCTCGGCTGGAATGTGATAAATTTAATTAAAATTTTGTCTCACAATCTACACAGCCGGAAGCCGTCCAGCCAACGTTCTGCGTGTGTATATGTTTATGTGCGAAAGGATTAAGCCTTCCGCGGCGGTCACTGGTGCGTCGACCCACGAACGGGCTCCCGGTTGATTTTCCTCGGACTTATCCCACGGACGGCAGCGTCTGGGAAGACCGGCCACATCAGAATTGCGCACGGTGGCTAATCGAACCCAAAGGATTTGTTGCATTTAACCACGGTGCGACCGGTTGTTTATAGCTCGCGGCTCGCGCGGCTTTTCCGCTTTCGTCTCCCGGAAACACCCGGCAGGAAGGGCCGTTCCTGTTACCGGTTGCGTTTCGGAATGCATCTCGGGCATCTTCCGGTGCGATGCGCACGGATGCGCGCCGGCTACCATCACATCTTGGCCCGCACCAGAAATGTTGTAAATTAGATGCAGCTCGGTACGTGATTTTCAAATTGATTGAGGTTGCTGCTGGTGCTGCGAAAACATTTCGGTGTTGTTGTTTGTGAACAGGGCTCTTCGGATGGGATTCCGCACCGTCAGATACCATCGACGGGTATTTGATGTTGGGCCAAAGGCTGCCAATCGTATTACGGATTTGTATTTGCTACCAGCTACGAGAGCACCACGAGTTACACATAATTTGCCCAACTTGCAAACGAACGAAACACGCTTGTTTCGTGTTGAAGCTGTTGATTGTTGAGGCGAACCTATTGGACACAATTTTGGTGAGATTGTTGATTGTTGAGCTTTCATCAAGTATTAAGTGGCTCAGAAGCGCTGAGCGGGAAACTTGCGATTTAAATAATTTCACCGATCCGGCGAGCTTCCGGAAGAATGGATGTACGAAATTTACTTTTCAGTGGCCTACAATCCTCGGAACGGTTTTCGTGGCCCCTATTGATCATGCTCGATACAGCGGGATCGGAAAAATGTTTCATGTTGGCCCCATTGATGCCAGTTGAAGGGCGGCAACATCACGCCCGGATGAAGGATGCCTCCCAGAAATTCGCGTTCCCCAGACTGGGATCCTCGGTCACTGTACAATAATTTGCTCGGTTCGATTGGATCACTCGTATGGTGAATGGCTCCAGAAGACACAACAGGCGTCCTCGTTCGGCGTGCATTTTGAATGGTGCCACATTCTCCGGGACATCCGAACGTCCACCGTTAACCACAACATACCACACAGCAGCAGCGTCCGATTCGTCATCCGGCATCATCGAGGAATTATTGATGCATGTTTTGTGCATTGGCCTAAAGGACAAAGTGAAGGGCTTGTCCCTGTCGTCCGACAAAAGAATGGTTACGGTTCTGGGGTCCGTCCGGGGATTGCCTAATGCGGCTTGTCACAGGTTTGCGGCACCGGCCGTCCGGATGCCAGAATCGGAGCGTATGAATATGAAGGTGACTTTTCTCCGGGAAAGCGGAAGTCACAGCGTTGCAATTAGAATGACAGTCTCCCCGGGTGAGCTTCAAAAGATTTCAGATTTCAATCCGAACGCTCCTGGGCTCCGGGATTCGCTTCAGATGACACCGTGACTTGTAAAGCTCCAAACCGACCGGCTTTCGGATGTTGGTTGACATTCGTTTCGCCTTTTGTGGTCTCTCCGGTGGAGCCTCTGCTCGACGCTAAGCCACAGATTGTGACACATCCCTGGAACCACCATTTCTAGAGCAGGGGTTCATCAGAATGCCCCAGGAACGGTCTAACCCTTATGGGAGCAGCCTGATAAAATTTGCCCTAGGACGGTGGCATCGTTGGGAATCAATAAAATACGATGCCCCCGGAAACGTGGCAGACGATAAGGGCCCAACAATGGGAACGACGACGACGACGACGGCGTTGGGATACGTATAAAACATGGCTCCCAACCGCAGAGGTGAACTCCACGTTAAAGAGGCGCCCATGTATGTTGTGGTAAATATGTAAATCATCAACCACAAGCCCGTTTCTTAGGCACAGACTCCGCACAGACGCTTCCTGTAGACTTTCTCATAAAAAATGGGCGACATTCTTCGCCTAAATTTATGCATCACGACGGAAGTACCGCGCGCTCCATAATTCAATTCAGATATCACTTATCTGCTTGTAATTTATTAAACGCTACATAAAACCACGTTTTGCGAGGCTATGAATCGTGTGTTGCCCGGCCCTGTTCATGCGTCGAAGGCCATCTGCCGGTGGCCAACGGAATCACACGTACGGCACCTCCCGGAAGGAGCCCCATTCGCGAGGGGTGAATTTGATGGGAGTTCCCCGAGAAACCGACATCACATCACCGAGCGCCACCGGTGCCCACACGGGATGTCACTTGCAAAATCGGCTCACCGGCGCTCATGGCGCTGTGTCCCTTGGGAGACCTTCAAGGGACGTCGCAGGACGTAGCGCCCGCGCATCACCGGTGTGCGAATGAATAATGGAAAAAAGGGCTTTCGCTTTGTCGCTTATCGGGCCGCTCACTCCGGTGGGCCACGAATATCCGTGACCTCCCCCAGTGGGCCAGAAAGGTTTGTGCCTACCTTACGGGGTCCACGGTTTTCGGCACACGGGACGCCTGCGCCGGCCTACCGTCGGTATCAGCATCATCATCAGCCTCATCCGGATGTAAACGGACTGATTTCCGTTGCGCAAATCTCCGGCCCGGCCGGTGCTGTCGACCGTCGGCCGCTAGATGGCGCAGGTTGGCTGGCTGGCTGGCACCGTCACCGTGGGGAATAATCCTTCCAAATGGATTTGCATACATTGGACATCAGCCAGCGCGAGGACCTCCCGGAAGAACCGACCGACCCGTCATTCGTGCGACAACGACGACCCCCGCCGGGGTTCCGGAACCCTTTTTCGGATGGATCTCCCGAGAGAGAGAGCGGTCGCACCGGAACACCGGAACGCCGGAAACCGCAGAGTATTACCGAGTGTTATGCAGTAACGCCCGGTGGTGCCCGGTACTTAACGCGCGGCCCGCGCAGGCATCATGGCTTATTTCGTCGAGCAAGGATAATAAGGCTCCTCGGCGACGACTGTCGAATGTATCTTCTCACTCCGGGAAGTGTCCATTCCAGGGGCCTAACGTCCTTCCTTCCGTTCGCAGTTTGTCCATCTGTCACCAGCCGTGGCGTGGATTTTTCGCGGAACTGTCACCGAGAACCACGGAACCCGCGGTGACACGGGCTTTTCGGAGTGCCTGCCAAGATCACCGACGCGACCGGTGGCGGCGTGACGAAACGCACTAAGCCCACGGAGACAGACATGACAAGCGGTGGGGGGACGCGCCTTAAAAAAAGGAACCCACGGGGTCATACGTAAAACTAAGATGAGTCAGCACCAGCGTCAGCGCGTTACAGCAAGGGGCCCTCTAATCCTGCGCTGACAATTCACCACGAACCGCGGATTAGAGAGCACCAAAAGTATAACCCATTCGTCGTCGCGTTGGACCTGTTCTGATCCGGGGGCAGCACAGAACGAGCAAAAACTTTCGATGGCGACACGGGATGCCATCGTGGCCATAGCGAAACAACCTGCAGCGGATTAAACAGCCAGCCAGAGAGAGAGAGAGGGAGCGGTCCTGACAGTGACAAAACTTTAAATAGCCAACTGCATTGTTGGGCAACTATTTTTTCGGCCTCCGCCTCCGACTGCGAAACCCTATCTCGGGATCCTTCGTCATCCCGCGGGAGAAGCTTATTAATTCTTTTAGGCAAAGATAGCACACCCCGGGTTCCAGGATTCAATATACCGCGGGCGCGCGAGTTAATTATTTGCTGTAAAAAGAGGAACCACCACGACGGGGGCTCTACTGTCAGGCACTCGGCGAAAGGATAAAGTTTTAATTGAAACCAAGCGGAGATTCGGCAGCACCGAAAGGATTAATCATCCTCCGGTTTTCCAGCTCGCGTCCGCAGCAGGATCCGCGGACAAGGGGCTGACGCGATAGAGTGTATGAGTGAGACAAAATAGAAACAAGAGTCCGCTGGGGAGGAAAAAAACGAAGAGCAAAGAAAACTTATTCTTCGCTACAAAATCGCCTCATCAAGCGCCATCAAAGTGGCCGGTGGACCGGAAAAACAAGGAACACAGTGCAACAGCGCCATCTAGCGGCCAATGTGCAGCCAAATCCCTATAAACACCCGGGTGTCGCGACGCAGGAAAAAAACCAGGGGTGGCCACTGCTGCAGCTGACTGCTCCTGTTACTGTCACCACCAACAAACCCTGTCGCTGTTCTGTGCGCCGCCGAGCTGCGGTCGGTCGCTCGCTCGCCGCGTACGAAGAGAAAGCTTTATTGCATTTTCTCACCAACATTTTCTGTGTCGGTTTTTCTCGATCCACTTCCCAAAAGTGCCGGTGACACCGTCAGAGCCAGTGGAAGGGGAAAAAAACCTGGAACACCACAGCCCGGCAAGAAGCGGATTACAGGGAGAGAGAACCTGGAGAATGTCCGACCGTTGGAGTATCGCGCAAGAAACTTTTTTCTCGTCCTGCTCCCGTCCGTCGACCACAGCACGGATCACCGGCGGAGGCCCCCGTGATTGCGCTCTGCAGTACTTTCCTGGCCGGAACTGGATCAAGCCCGATGATAGGTGTCAGCAGGCTAGCCGGCAGGCCGAGCCGGTCGGCCAGTGGGTCAGAGGTTTGGGAGATTAAAACTTTAGCACGGAAGGAATTTTCGCCGTTGCTGCCGACCCGAGCCAGCGGCACATGCTGGGCTGCGCATTCTGCAAATTGTGGTTTTATGGCCAAAACTTGCCACAGAAACTTTGGACTGATCGGTTTGACTTGGGGTGGAGCGTCACGTCAACGTCATCGTGGCACACCGACCGGAGTGGTTTCGGGTGGTGGTTGTAGCCCGAGAGAGTCCAGTTCTACGATACCAGTTCCGTTTCGTGTCGAACTGCAACCCAAGAACAGCTCGACGGTTACCGATCGATCGACCTAAGACCTTGAATGGGTCTGCAAAAACGTTAGGGTAAGAGCCCACGAGAGTCTAATTGCCACTTTTATCCTTTTGCTGTACAACAAAACACCTCTACGGCACTTCTCACGATCGCCTCTCTGTCGGGCAACGCGGGTCGCCCAGCAGCTTCCAAGAGTTTGGAAGAAGTTTCTACCCTAAAGCAGGGTACAAAATGCACTCGAAGTGCAGTGCGTCTGGATGCTGACGCGGTGCATTGGTATTGGTTCCCGTGCGTGCCGTGCCGGCTGTTGGTGTGTGGGCCGTACCTTTCTTCCCCTAAAATAATAACATTCTCGAGGGTCTGCGCTGCAAAGGTGTTGGTCCCGATCGGTTCCCGCCCGACTAATGAGCGTGCATGTACCGGAGGGCGCCCTCGAGGGTACACAACATGCAGCATAAATGCACGCCTCACTCTCTCTCTCTCTCTCTCCCCGCCGTTGGCCTTGTGTGGCTGGATTTCTTCAAATAAACTTTGTCGTCCCTGTGGCAAGGCCATTACGCCCTTCTATCCGTCTCCTTTAGGTTTCAGCAGATCGGCGGCGGAACCATTCGAGAGCGACCGAAGGTGTTGTAGGAAACCATCGGCGTGGTGGTGTTGGGATATTTATAAAAGGTGGAAGCCCCGGAGGCCGCTCTGTGGCGAGTGACGCTAAAGTGTTGTTTTACGAGCGCATAAAGGAATGTGTTCCCCAGGAGTTTTCTCCCGGTTCCTGGTCCGGGAATGAAGGGAGATGAAGAAAATCGATAGATCAATTTCGATTTAAGGCCGTCGCTTATGTCGAGCCCCTTTTATCGGCCCCGACACTGCATTGATGCGATGTGTTTGGCTTAAAGGTTGAATAACTGTAAACATGAAGAAGAAATTCCGAGCATTTAATGGAACTTTAAAGAAAGTGATAAATTTCTCACCGAACGGCAGCAAAAGGCCGAAACGAGAAAGAGAGAGTGCGAGACACAACTAGAGGGAATGTAATTCAACTACAGCGCCCAGTGCATTATCGGTTAGTTTTATTCGTAAACAACATTAAACAGCGAAACAATCGCCATTCGTCAAAAGGGGTCAGCAATCGCTGGTGCGCCTAGCACATCAACAGTCCCCGATTGGCGCAACCCCCTTTTGGGGCTGTCAACAATCAAATCATAATCCGTCCAGCACCGGTGCGCGGCGTACCGGGCGCGCATAAATCTCCTGCCCGCTGCTCACGCCGGCATAGTGCATAAATCAACCTCCCACAACCTGGGTGACACTTTGCACCGGACACAAATCCGGATCCGCTCGCGATTTGAGCCCGCCGTTGCGCTTTGGTTGACATTATAATGGGTGCGGAGATTTGATAACGTCTTACATCATCGCGCTCTCCGCCTAATGACCGTGCGTTAGAATTTACGAGCGGTCAGTCCGAGACCGAGAACCGGCAGAAGGTGATGACCCACGTCGAATCGATCAGCGGGTTCGGACACGGAACTCAATCAAGTCAAAGCCATCTGGGTCAAGATCGAGACGATGGGGCCCGCGTGATGGAAATGCTACCTTCATCGGCATGCAAATGCAATTTCTTAGCGCATTAAGTATGCATGCGATCATGATTAATCAAAGTCAGGCGGATGAGCTCCGCGGCTGCAGGTGGTTCGCGTTCTGTGGCTTTTCCGATGATGAAGATAGTTGTTCCGGGCACCGTTCCGGCGATCCCGTTTCTTACATCCTCTCCGGCGGATGAAAAGTGGAGCTCCGCGAGAAGGCACCCCGGCGGAGTGTCAATGAATCACGAGCAAATGAGTTTGACGTACGCCACCGGAGCAGCTTAGGAAACTTTGCTGAGGAAGCAGCTTTTCGATTGTAAATTTCGCTTCTCGCTCCTTTCGGTCCTCTTTTTTATCATGCTCGAAGCGATTCCTGCATTCTTTCTTATGCATTGCGCCAGGAGACGCAGGACGCAGGAAGCGGAGAAGACTGATAATGAAAATAAGTCAAAAACTAGGCGGCCATGTTTGCTAGCCAGCTAGCCCGGCTAGCGACCGCCGGAAACAAATGTTGCCCGATTTAAGTGTTAAAGCGAAGAATCTTTGGGCCATTCTTTCACGGACGCCACAAACTTTCGCGAGCCCATTTTTTAGTGCTGCTCGTAGACGTTTTCCGCCATCCCTCACGTTACGCAATCGGTGGTGGCTTCATTTGCATTCACCGACGACGCCGGCGACGACGAGGACGACAACACTTTGCTTTATGTGCAAGTCTCGTTTCCGGTTAGTTTGGCGACAGTTTCGTGCCTTTCTTTCTCTCTGGCCGTCTATTGTTTCTCAAAAAAAAATAGGAGTCTAGAAATACTTTGGGCATTCTGTTCAGGTTCCATGCCGGCGAGAGCCTCACTTTAATGAGCGCCGCGAAGGTGACGGAAAATATGAAGCCAATTATATGAGTTTTTCTGAATACGATTGCGACAAAAGGACACACATACAGCGCAGATTTTTAATAGGATTTTGTTGAAGACTTCCCCTTTTTGCAACGCCTTTGTGCCAACGCCAACATACATTACTTCAGCTCCTCCCCAAAAAGTTTGGGTGCATTCTAAGAATGTACATTTCTGAACCATCCCGAAGTGGAACCGTAATTAGCGATACCATGGGTCGCTCTCGCTCGCGTTCCGGCGTGCGGCGGGATTGCATTGTTCAACATAGTGCTCACATTGCGCCAGCAGAACCGGAAGAATCCTGTGTGGGTCCGCATTCGGAGCAAAACATGTAAATCTTTCAATTTCGCCGTTTTGTTTACATTGTAGCGGCAAAGTTGCTTTCTTGACGACACAATAGAAGGAGCCGCGCCAACGACGAAAATCTTCTTGTCCTCGTCCGTTTCTTTCGAGGCACAGAAAAGTTCGTCCGTGGGGGGACGCAATGTGCAAGCAAAGTTACGTTCCGCTGAAACTTACACCTCCTTAATCATGGGAGATTAAAAGTGAACGAATATTTTGCACCGACAAAAGACACACAAAAACAGGATCCCGGAGCCCGATTGCGGAATGGGGCAACTTTGCCGGACTTGCCGAGGGTTCCGGAATCTGCGCTCTGCGGAATGAGCATCATACATAGTGTGGCAACGGAAAGCGGCCGTAAAAGTTCCGGTAGTTGTGTAAGAATTTTGCTGCAACAAGCCGCAAACGAAAGAAGGCGAGCCGGCCGGTGCGACGCAATGTTTTCCAATTTTTCGTCCTTATTTACTGCACTCCACAGTTTTGTTGTCGCATAATTGTCGCTGGGTGATAGTAAGTTGCACCCGTTTCTCCTTGATTCCTGGTTTCCTGTCATTTAAACTATAATTATGATGTTTGTGGTGCCGACACTACTTTTGGAAACAGGAACACCGACGTTACTGCAGATACTTCAATGAAGAAAGTGGCTAACTTTGGTGCCGCCTTCTTTACAGGAGTGTCCCTCCGTGTGATCGTGGTAACAGTATCAGGCAAAAAATAGAAACACTCAGAAGGACAATCCACGGTTCGTTGGAGTGAAAAATTTAATCACCATTACCGGTGGCCGAGAGAAACCAATCGGATCCTTCAATACCAATCAGCGAGTGCCGTGACCAAGTCGTCCCGCGCGCTCTCTAATTACTGAACTAACAATTTCGCAAATTGCTGTCCACAGTGTCACGCTAAGCCATCGCTAATGCCATTCGAGCAACTTTGGCACGGCGCTGCGTACCGTTAACGGAACGGGGCAAAGCTTCTTGCGCGGCCCGTAAGATAACCCGATATCAATATGCTCTCTTTCTCGGTTGCCAGAAGCACCGGGCGAACTTTTCTATTAAAACTCAACCGAACAACGGCACCGAACTTCCAAATCCTTTTAATCCTGCCAAAGGGAAGAAAAACATAAGGTCCCGCGGTTGTGGCCCCAGCCAGCGGTGTCGGTGAGGGAATGTCGCGCCCAATAAAGGTGAATGATTACGAGACTACTGCTTTAGGCTGTCACTATTTTCTGTACAATTAAAGCTGACTGGTGCTGGACAGTATTAATATTTTGAAACAATGAGTATCTGAAGTAAGTTTATAATTGATACAAGAAAGTTTTTATGGGCACAGTTTTCTCAGCACCGAACAATGTCAACGTCAATGGTGGTTAAGCTAATTTTAACAACAATCAGAATCCTTCTTTCAGACTTAATCAATTTTAAGATTAAACAATGACCATCCCGTATTCCACTATATTTGTCTCCAAGCTTAGATTTTCATTAAAATTTGTGTTGAGTATTGTACTACATAATTGTGTAGTATGACACTAAAACACTCGCAGAAAGGACCTAATGAGACCCCAGAAATATTTTGATACCCACTGCACGCTGTCGTCATTGCGCAACTGTAGCGTTCTCATTATCGATCGTCATCACGAGTGGGATGTGCTGGGCGGGAAAACTAAGGGTCCCCGATTCCGCAAATAGGAAAACCTCCACCAGAGGGCGCGCGATGGCGATAGCAATTTAACGAACAGATAAGCCAACTTGAAATTAGAGACCATCCGCTACGTGATTTGAGTGAGAAGAGACGTGAACGGCCGCCTGAGGCCACTCGCCACAGAAGGACGATAAACACCAGTGCGAGCCGCCCATGGGTTGGCACTCTGGCACTTTGTTGGGGTCGACCCAGAACCCAGGGCTTCCCTTCCGTCACAACACAACACGGCTAACGGTTCTGCTAATGGAGCTGTTTATTAGCCGGCTCCCGGTCCTGGCTGAGAGCAAAAGGTAAGTGTAAACGAATGTTCCCAATCCCAATCACCTCTCTGCCTGGGTCGGGATGTGCTAAAATCCTGGGTGTGTGCGTTGGTGAAACAGAGTAAATAAAAGAAAGTTTGCTCCCCATTCAACTTGCCACGAACCACGAACACACTCTCACGTGTGCTCGTGTATGAAAATGAAACGTCTAACAAGTTCCGTACTTTTTACCGAGCAGAACTGAAAGAATGAACCAAGAACCTCTGCCGGGCTCCTCCAGGTACTTCGAAGCTAATTTCGTTGGATACCCATTATCCTGGCCCCGGGCCCGAAGGTACTTCCTGATACTTCCCTCCGGTTGGGTACGGGCACAATGGAACCGGAAGTGGATAAGCACGCAAGCCCTGCTTCGCGCAAGGAGCAATAATAATGCCAAGGTCATTGGCCAAGCAACAGCCCACCACCGTCGCCGCCGCCGCCGAGAGTCCTCGTAGACGGTAATTGTGAAAGACGTTTGCCCTCTCTCAGCCGTACGCCCAGCCGCGCCACACACCGTTTCGGTAGCGAAGGATGAGCCCCGTTTGGCGGCGTTGGTTGAAAAATCTCGGCCCCATTATGGAGGGACCACTAATATTGGACCCGCCCGCCTGTACTCCGACATCCAAATTGGGGCGCGTTTAAAATTGTTGAAAAGTTTTCGAGCAATTTTTTCGTGGCCCAGTCCTTCTGCGCGGTCACTCGCGCGAGCTCGTGTATAATCAAAACCGAAAGTTTATCACGTTACGAGTGCAAATGGTATTAAAACGTACAACAAGCTGTAGCCGGGCAGACCCTGGCCCGGCTCTTCAGGCGAGCCAAATATACTCCCCACATCGTGTGAGGTGAACTTTGTGGTCGAAAGTCAAACTTGTTCCGCATACAAAAGTGGATCCATGGCGCTTTTTTCACACGCTTTTCGCGGGTCCTGCTTGGGCGAGAAATATGTTGCACGCCCAAACGGAAGGTGCGTCAGCTAAATTGGGCAGACGGAACCGAACCGAAAACGTGTTTGCTCATGGAAGAAGTCCGAAAAAGATCATCTATTTGTGAGCGAGCATTCAATGGTCGCTGGCATTATCGAAGCCTGAAGCGGCAAAGTGCATGCTTCATTAAACCTGGAGTGGCCGACGGGAGTCAGCGACTGGAGTGCGAAAAATTCTGGCTTGAGAGCTATCGCTACTTCAGGTTACAGTGTTTGACCTGGATACCAACTCTCCCCCCCCAAATCGGTGTGGTTTATTGATTTTATTGCGCGATTTACGAATCGCAAACGGTGGAAACGGGGCCCTGTTAAGTGTTGCGCTCTGCACCCAACGATGCTCAGGACAGAAACAGACCACAAAAAAATGCGAGGGCCCCGGGCCGAATCGATCAGCCGGATGGGGCGGAATAAGTAAAAACTGGAGAGCCAAAGAAGTGCTTCGTGTGCTGCCATCGTGATTTTCATCGACATAAATCGTTCAGCGACCGGTACGAAGGGCAGGCAAAAAACTCGATGCTTAACGCACCACAATCCGTGCTCCATTATGCTCTGGATCGGGGCGGAGTCGTGAAAAATGCGCTTCATCACCGATCGATTGAGGGTAATTGGTTGGCGTGCCAGACGGCGGGCCCTCTTCGTTCTGCGAGCGTGTTCAGGTGAAAGATGTCATCGGCATTATTGTCGCTTTTCGGGGGAGAATCGTGCGCAACAGCCCAACGCCAGACATACATTCATGCTTGTGATGAATATGCCAATTTTTCTTCACGTGGTGCTCGTGTGCCCAGCTTAATACTTGCTAAACAAACTCAGTCTCAGACGTGCGCCGGTAAAAAATCTCAGAGTCGAGTCGTTACATCCAAAAATGGGCAGCCCTTCCCACAGATATGAAGAATCAGAAGGATTTCAGGGAAAGCCCCAGAGCCCCGAATTGCTTGATGATGTCATGCCAAGCTCGCATTAACCTTCTTCCCCAGGGGAGCACCACAATACGCTTGTTGTTCATTTCGGCTGCCAACTCTCAATTTGTAACGCTCGACAGTTCGGGCAGGTGGGTTTGCGTTTTCCCTCGACGAGAAATGACCAACTAACGAACGACAAACGATAACAGTCCAAAAGTACACCGTTAGTCCGGTGGAAGCGGTGCGGTAGCCTACCTGTTGGTGGTGTAATCTAATTCGATCGCATTTATACGGGGAACCGCACCTGAAAGGGAAGACGACCGCGACGACGACGACGACGGCGTGCATCCTTCCCGATGGAGCCGCCTGGTGGCTCACGTGTCTCGGGAAACGATCCACGCCGCGCGAGCGCCAGAGGAACTATCAGAACTATCGAACGGAACAATGTTCGAAAGAAGCAACAAGAGAAACTTTGATTCTGATGGTCTATTTGTTCCGCACACACAAACGTTGCTAACCGCACGGAAGAGAAGGCAAAAAATCGGTTTCGGCGAAAGGAGATCCGCGTGACATTCGGCAATCGGCTACGTCTACGGGGCTCCACTAACAGGAAGCGGTTCGTAACCACCAAAACACATACACAGTGGAGCGTGGTTTTCCTGGGGCAATGTTCCGAGCTCGCATGATTGGAGCGCAGCACACGGAGCGGAGCCACACAAACAGTTCTGGCAAATTACGACAACCACCAATCAGCAATGATGATGACGATGTAGATTAACCGGGGCCAAAGCAGTGCGCGCTGCCCGTTTCGTGCCCATCCAACGCGGCTAACGAATAAATTAGATCAAATTACGAGGCTTATTTTTGGCAGAATGTGATTAGCGGCGATATGAATTCCGCTTTTTTGTGGCTCCCGCTGCTGGGGCATTCGTTTCGTTCGGCTTTTCGGCCTGCTTTACTGTCTGTCTGGGGTGGTGTGTCGCGCTTCCACCGGTTTCCGGGGCGAGGATATGGCCCATTGCATGTTTGCGATTTGAGGGCCGCGCGAATCGTGACCATGCACCGATGGAGCACTGAGTACAGGTGCGATTAGGCTCATAGTTTTGAGGTATTTTAATTTAACATTCGTTACCATCGATCAGAAAACGTCGAAGGTTCGTCGATTTAAAATCACAAACCACCAGTGATCTCGTTAAAAAGTGATTTGTTTTAAGTCGAATATCCAACCACTCCATTCGGGGCACGGAAGTCAATGAGGTTTGTGTGCTGTCGGTATGCTGCATAAAGAGCACAATAAAAATAGATGGCCTTCACACCACATAGACGACTGCACTCGGAAAGGCAATTGGATAATGGGGAGCGAATTTTGTTAATATCAAAAAGGAATTGCAACACGTTTGAGGTTTAAGTCGGAATCTCTCCTCTATTCATACGCAACACAAACCCCACGATCGCCACCAAAGCAGAGCGCGAGTGCAGCCACAAATCTCCCCGGAGGGCCACCACCACCACCGGGAGTCCCGATGCGGTCCTGTCCTGTCCCGTGTTTCGCGCATAGCACACACATTTATAGCACGAAAACTATCATTATTTATCCACCTCGCGGCATGTGGTACAGTTACAGTTTCCGACAAAGTGAGCACACAGCGGCGTGACCGTTCGTTGGCCGCCGGTACTAGGCGCTGGTATCCTGGCAGCCTGGCAGGCATTATTACCACCATTGCAATGCCCATTACGACGACCCCGGTCGCGGCAGAGGAGAGAGAGGGAGAGGAAGTAAGTTCCCATTGCATCACACGGTGCAATGTTCGCTTCAGTGGGGGTCGGCGAGCGAGCATAAAACAGAGAAAAATACGCGCAATGGAAACCGAACCTCAACATGGGCTCTGGCCGGGGCCGTTTGGCGTGGATGACGGCGACGAACCCGACCACGATGATGATGACGATGACGGAGGAAGTGCTCGGGGAAGATGGCTAGAGGATGTAATTTATGTCCTACCCCAGCCCGGCATTGCCCGGTGGCGAACTAGAACCGAGTGGGCCGTGAACTGTGATCCTCGACCGGCTGCGGTCAGTTCACGTATGGTTGGTAAAAATGCAATGCACGGTCGCCGCGGCGCCACCATCAGAAAGTGTGTTGTGTTTCAAGCCCCACGAGTGCCATGAACTCACCCGCCTGAACCTGGACCTGGCTTTTACCGAAATGGAACTTTCGAGAGTGCGGAGAGTGCGGAACCTAATCTACCTAGGACTAAATATTTTGTCCACACCCGGACCCGCGGCGGACACCGCTGCCTCGCGACGAGGACGACAAGTTGTTGTAAAAAAGTAGATAAATTACATAGTAATGATTGTAATTAGCGTGCAAGAAAATGAGATTCATGATAAGCAGCCGGCGCAGCAGTAACAAAGGACTCGGCCTAAGCATTTCGTGCACGCTCGCAGCATAACCTGCCGCAAATCAGGCCGGTCGTCGGTCGAAAGGATTCGAGAAGGTAGAATATAATTTTATTAAATTATCATACGGCCATGCGCCATGCAACATTACGTTCCGGCCAGTTGTTACTCTTCGCCACACGAAAGCCAGCAGCCAGCCGAGCTGGGATTGAGAACGTGGCTGGCATAGAAACACATTATGCGGTAGTTACCATCTCGGTTCACTTACTTTCATCTGGGTTTCAGCTTTTAAAGATGAAAGAGAACCAGGCTGGAGGACACTGGTAAGTGCACTCATCTCGTGCATTTTTGAACCCAGAACCGAACCCACTGAAAGACTAATCGAACATGGAGATTTAAAACGTCGTTATCAAAAGTCCAACAAGCACCCCGGGAGAAGGATGCCAATTCCGAACAATTTGTTCCGGTTTCTCACACTTCCGGCCGGCCCAACGAGTAGTGTGGAGAAATTTCTAATTTGCTGAGGATCACCAAAAAATGTGCATCCCACCAGCGCCCTTCGACCGCAGGAGGTTTGAACCATAATCGACCTCCGGCCGGGAAAAGCTGACCGAGTCCAGATGACTTTCGTCGTCACGAGCGGAGAATGATAATGAATTATTCATTCGATTGACGTGTGTGCGGGGCCGGGTCTCTGTGTGTGTCGTTGGTGCCGACAGGAGGCAAAAATTTGCATACTTATGCATACCGTAATGCTACACTCGAAAGCCGGGCGGCCCAGCATGACACGGCCGGCCGGCCGGGGCTTCGAAGACGAAAATATTCAAATTTTCCTTACAGAATTACAACACCCGGGGCTCGGGCCCCCCAAAAATGGTGAGTGGGACTACCGGGCACAATATTGCGCCGAAGTGTGGCCAGTGTCAAACTCTATCCGAGAAAAGGGAACTGGTTTTCACATTTCAGAAGTCAGATGAGTTTAAGAATGGCGGTTCGGCCGGGTGGTTATTAAAGTTTTTCTGTTTGGGTTTTTTCTTCTGTATACTTTAAATCTACTCAGCAACCTGAGCAAAAGGAAAACTCTCGAAGTAAAATCGATTCCTGAGCAACAATGACTAAGCGCATCGACTAATATCGTACCGTGTCCGTTCAAAAGCGAACGACAGCAGCCCTCAGGTGGGACAGCTAAGCTGTTGGATGCCAATATTGGAGGAGCCAAGAAAGACGGACAGAAATAGACCCTCAAACTGCCGAGCCGGAGGCGCGTCGACGTATTAACTATCCACCAGATTAGATATGCAAACTGCTGATGAACAATCTGGCCCGGGGGCCCCTTTTTCGGGAGCATCTTCAGAGGAAACGACCCCCATCGATAAGAAGGTATCCATTGGCCAAGAAACCGAGGCCAGGATGCGGCGGAGCTCGCTGGACCACGGCACATCGCGTTCGCAAATGACTTTTCTTTTCGAAATGTGCTTCCCCGAGGGAGTCTTTTCACTAACCTGTCACGCTTTCCATCGATGGCCGACAGTAGGACAACGGACAACGATCCCGACGGACGGACAATGGAAAGGACTGATCGTAGTTGTTTTTTTTGACAGCAACTTCCAATAAATGATGAAATTCAATCAATTTATGGTAAAACGAAGCGTTGAATTTTTTATATGCCCGCAAGATGGCGACAGTCGATTCGAATCAAGATCAAGTAGAGGATCCCAAACACATGGAAAAAAAACTTATTCAAAATAGGTGGCCTTTGACAGGCACGGCCGGAGAGAGTTGAACTAAACCTCTTCTTCACCTCGAATGACTTTCCGAACAGGAAGTTCCGAATAGATGACAGTTGTTAATCACCCACAGCCATGCCTGGCCTACACGGCCCACGAATACTGGACTGACCCCCGATCCGGTGTCGCTTCGGTTCACCGATAGCCCCTTGCTGCGCCGACACACAGGCGCTGCGTCGCTACCTTCAGCCATCACGTGAATTATGAGCAATAATTAATGTCAATAGCAATTATGAGCTGCTCGGAAATTGATGGAGACCTGCGACCAAACATCGCCACCGCCGCGCCGCCACCCGAATGACGAAAGGCCACCACCGAAAGGGCACCGCCACCCGTGACCCGCAGATCCTTAGCATCGGGGTAGCGGTCATAAATTTGGGCGGAAACAAGCAAAACAATCATTTACTGTTGGGCCCATTATTACTGCTGTCAGAGCGAGCCGCAGCAGAAGACGACGACGGCGAGGACGACGCGAGAGACTCACGTGATTTCGACTGTCCGGAAACTCGGCGATGGGGGCGACCGGTGGCCGAAGAGATTCGAAGATTTTCCCCGAGTAGGGGATATGGAAATTCGGGCGATGCTGCCGGGCGCGCCTCCGGAAGGTTGATTTATC
Source organism: Anopheles bellator (assembly GCF_943735745.2). Lineage (NCBI taxonomy): Eukaryota > Metazoa > Arthropoda > Insecta > Diptera > Culicidae > Anopheles > Anopheles bellator. The sequence continues at coordinate 13,993,611 of NC_071285.1, read as the reverse complement.
GCACTCGCAAGTCTGACCCGGGCTTGCGGGCCGCAGAGAGTCCACCACATACACTTGGGATTAATTTATGAACTGCAACCAGCCCGGCAACCAGCCCGGCAACCAGCCGGCCAGCCATGTTTGGAGCGTGTGTCTGCCCCATCCGGATGTGGCCAAGGGACATCGCCAGCCGGGCAGGCAAATGGATTAACATGATTATGGCCACTCATTTGTGATGAGTTCTGTAGCAGCACGATAATCATGATCGGGTGCTGGCCGCAAGATTTATGTGCGCAACGGTAATAGAATGACAAACTGGTGATTAAATTTTGCAAAACCATCTTAAGCTTTCAGAGCTTTGAATGTTTCCATTTTTCAAGCTACTGGCCATAATGCAGACATTTCGCAAGATTTAATAAATCAAAATCCTTCTCGGTGTTGCAAGTTGCGCGTTGAAAGTTCATCATCAAGGATCGCTGCCCGGAAGCTGTGCAAGCTGCGAGTGAAACTCTGATTTGTCGAGTTGACTCGATGGATGAAATATACAATTAGATTGCCCGAACTTTGTGGGCTCCGTACCACATGCCGGTGGGTTAAGAATTCGTAGCCGATTCGCTTCGTGAGGGCTTCGGAAGTTTTGGCATCGGATTTTAAAAAACCATCCGGTACCACCACGCACACTGCACCGCTGCGGAGGAAAGAAAGTTTTGCTCGTCTCCCGCATACATGCATAAGGTGATGGCCTAAAGCGTCGGGTGAAGCGCAACTCGATTAAGGCAACAACTCAATTTTCCACTTCCATCATCTGAGTGCGGCAAGTTCGGCAAATGAATAACTTTTGCCGAACCGTCCAGCAGCGCTCCGAATAGATTTGCATAAAAAGACCCCGTTGGTCTTCCTTCGAGCGTTCTCAATTAATGAACCACCTCGGGGGAGGTGGTCCGTGTCCGTGGAAGTCCGTTTCCTTCGCCATCCGGCCGAAGTGCTGAATGCACCATTATGGGAAATAATTAAGTGTTTGTAAAACTTTTTGCCGACGACAAAGACCTGCTTAAAGCAACTCCAGCGATGGCGAAAGAACGTGGAAAACTGCACAATTGCACTACGTTGCAGTAGAAGAAAAAAAAATCGGATTCCAAAATGTTCTCCCCGGGTTCTATCTCAGGGGCTCATAAATAACGATAAGAAACGCCAAGGCAGTAAAACACTGCGCGTCCGATATGAATAAGGCATGCAAATGGGGCCGGAGCCAATGGAGTAGAAACGGATGACCCGGCGCCAATCTGGGTTCAAGCTGAGCGACACAGCCGTCTACTAGCTCTAGTGATGGGAGAATCCTTCGCGAAGCGCCAGCGAAAGGATTGTATTAATTATTCGCACACTCCGCTGCAACGGAGTGTGGAACACAGAGGAGGAAGAAGGACGAAACTTCCGGTCCGATTTGGGAGGTGAAAATTAATTTGCCACCCACAACCGCCGGCCATTGTCTGCGCCGGCTTTTCTTTGATGAGCAAACCATAGCCACCAATGCGCGCGGCCAGTGACGGGCGCGACCACTTGCAGGCGGAAAAGTTGGTGCCAAAACCCCCATCGAAAAAAACGGGAACGAAGGCGGGAAAGAAAAATTATCCTTTGGAAAGGATGAAGCCGAAGAAGCGCATCCCCAGACGAATCTCTTCGCCAGCTGCGCTGATGAGGGAAAACGTGATGAATTTATGTTTAATTTCAGTCGGAAGATTTAAGGGGTCCGATCAAAGGCCACCCAATCAGTGAGGCAAGAAGCGGAAAGAAGGAAGGAAGGGGGGGAATGCAAAATTCATAAGCCAGCCGGACGCTCGTCGGGACGATCCGCGGGCTTCGGAGCGGTTAAGAAAGTTGGAAAAGTTGTGCGAACTTTGAACTCCAGTCTCTGGGAGTTGAAACTCCTGTGGCCTCCTTGTGGCCGTAAAAAAAGGGGAAATCGATTTCTGGTGAGCCTTTCCCAGGGCGAGCCCGACTTCCGGATAAACACAGCGAATTAGCCGCGGGCGACGAAGGCAAAGTTCATTAACTTTTTCACGCTGCGCGACACCGAACCGATTACTCGGAAGGAGGTCCTTCGGACCTTCGAGGCACCTACCTTCGTTGTCGATGGTGAAGATGCCGAGCCCGTCGCCGCCCTTGATCGAGTAGCTGACGAGCGAGTCGGGGCCGGGTGGGTCCGCGTCCTTCGCCACCACCTGCATCACGTGCGCGCCCGGCGGCCTGTTCTCGGCGATCGCTCCCTGCAGGACGTAATCGTCGAACTGCGGAGCGGCGCGGTTTTCGTTCACGTCGATCACCTCTACGATGACGGACGTTTCCGCCGACAGGGCCGGCGTTCCGCGGTCGATCGCCTTCACGACCAAACTGTGCACCTGGCGCTCCTCGAAGTCGAGCATCCGGGCCGTCCGGATCGTGCCGGACAGCTTGTCGATCCGGAACGAGCCTTCGCCGTCACCGTTCTCTCCGAAACTGTACAGGATCTCGCTGCTCGGCCCACTGTCCAGGTCGATCGCGGACACTACCGTCACGACCGTGCCCCGTGGGACGTCCTCGCGGATGCGAACCGTCAGATCCTGCACGCTGAACACCGGCGCATTGTCGTTAATGTCATCGACCGTCACCCGGACCAGAGCGTCCGAGTAGAGGGCGGGCGTGTTGTGATCCCCGCCCCCATCGGTGGCCCGGATCTTCAACTCGTACACCTCCTGCCGTTCGCGATCGAGCGGTGCCACCACCGTCAGCACGCCCGTCTCACTGTCCACCCGGAAGTCCTTCGTGTCCGTCACCAAACTGTACGTCACCTTGGCATTCTGACCCAGGTCCGCATCGGTTGCATTCACTCGGAAGATCACGGTCCCGTTCAGTGCATTCTCCGTAACGCGGAAACTCGCCAAGGACTTCTCGAACCGCGGCGCATTGTCGTTCTCGTCCAGCACCGTGATGGGTAGGATTTTGGAGATCGATTTCTGGGGCTTCCCCAGATCGTACACGGTGATGTTGAGCAGATACTCATCCTGTCGCTCCCGGTCCAGATAGCCAATGATCTTGAGCTCCCCGTTGTCCGGATCAAGCCGGAACACGGAGTCGTCATCACCACCCGAGATACCGAACACCAGTTTGCCGTTGTAGCCGAGGTCCCGATCACGTGCCCGGATCCACGTGATAGTCGTCCCGAGCGGAACCGACTCGTTGATCTTCACCTCCAGCGGCAGGTCGACGAACTCGGGCGCGTGTACGTTCTCGCCGTAACGGCTCGGCATCATCGCGAAGTCATCGGCGGTGGCCGCACTTTCACCCCGCCCCGGCATATTGTTCCGCTCGGCTGCCGCCATTATCTCGGTCAGTCGCTGCGCTACACCCGTCTCGCGACACTCGAACGTCGCGCCGTCTTCAGCCTTCAGGTTGGCACCGAGGTTGCGCTTGTTGCGCACCAGGTTGATCTGGAGACGGGCCGTGTCGGCAAAGTGCGTTCCGTCGGTCGCTGTCACGTTCAGTTCGCGTTGCTCCATCCCGACGTCGTTCAGGTCACACCCGACGGAGACGACCCCGGTGACGGGGTCGAGATTGAAGCATCCATCCTCGTACCCTGACAGCAACCGGTACGTCACCACACTGCCGTAGTCGAAGTCGAGTGCCGACAGGGTGAAGATCTCCGTCCCGATCGGTGTGTAGCGCGGGATTCGCCCCAGGCAATCGATCCGCTCGAACTGGGGACGATTATCGTTGACATCGCGCAGCCGGATCACGAGCTGCATCTCGGTCTGGCGCCGATATGGAAGACCCCAGTCGGAGGCACGTACCCGCAACACATACTCCCGTCGCATGCTCTCGTAGTCGAGCAGCTTGGAGGTGCGCACCGAGCCGGAGAAGTGATCGATATCGAACGGGACATCGTTCAGGTTCGCGATGCTGTACGAGATGTACGCGTTCTCGCCCAGATCCTTGTCGCGGGCCGTCACCTTCGTCACGATCGTCCCCGCCGGTTCATTCTCGTCGACCGCGATCGTCAGGTTGGGCGTCTCGAACACCGGATCGTTGTCGTTCGTGTCCTGCACGTTGATCTTCACCTTCGCCGACGACTGCTTGCGGGTGCCCGGGTTTCCCTGATCGATCGCCGACACCGTCAGCGTGTAGAACGCCTTCTGCTCCGCATCGAGCGGGACCGCCGTGTAGAGCATGCCCGTTTCCGGGTTCACCCGGAACTCGCCGCCCTCGTTGCCGCCGACGATCTCCAGGAACACCTTCGCGTTCTTGCCCTCGTCCCGGTCCGTCACCTTCAGCCGGATGACGGGCGTGTTCGGGGGTGACGTTTCCGGGACCGACACCTCGTAGATCTCGCGGTTGAAGACGGGCGCATTGTCGTTGATGTCCGCCAGCCGGACCGGTGCCACGAGATAGCTCTGCTTCGGCGGCACACCCCGGTCCACGGCCCGCAGCGTGAGATTGTAGCCGCCCGGTGTCGTTTCCCGGTCCAGCAGCCGGTGCACCTCGATCACGAACTCGCCCGGCCGGCCCGTCGCCTTGATGCGGAAGTGCCCGTCCGGATCGCCGTCCACGATGTCCAGGCTCTTGATCTGACCGTGTACGCCCTTATCCTTGTCCGTCACGCGCACGATCCCGAAGAGGTTGCTGTTCGAGTTCTCCAGGATGTCCGACAGGGCTTGCATGTAAATATCCGGGGCGAACAGATTGACCTGTGCGGGAGGGAGAGGCGGAGAGTGAGTTACGCACGTTATTAATATCGTGGGCGGTAGCGCAGAGAAATGGGCGACTAAATCCCGAGGGGACTTGGGATGCAGCCGTCGGTTGGCAGGATGTCAAATCCATTAACCGGTCGACGGCTTCCGCCGAAGCTCCGCTCCGGGTGTGCTCGTTTACAAACAACTATTTTTATGACCCATCCCGGAAGTTGCTACTCGGCTCGGGCGGGGGCCGCGCGGTTCGAGGCTTGAGACGCATGGAATTAGAATTTCATAAACCACGCGCGCAAAATGGGCACGCGGACGATGGTGTACTTAAAATAAATTAAATTTTATGCCCAAGCGGCAGCGATGGGTGATGAATTAAAGACGTCCTTTTCCCGCTTTCGAGTTTAGGTAATGCTAACATTATTTTAAAGGCTTCCAGTTTAAGGGTTTAATAAAGATATTAAGAAAATGAGGGTGGAATCGAAAGAGAGCTTCGCTCTTCATAAACAATCTACGGTAATGATTTATGGAAACGGAGAAGCAGAGCCTTAAAAATTGAATAAAAGTCTCCCAGCCCGAAAGGGACCCAGACCCCAGTGCCCGCGCGTGCACATAAAAAGGCATATAAACGGGGACCTTATTCAATTTTACATGCACTTTCTCCGCACACCGAAACGGTTCGCTTCTTCCGACCGATTCTCGTTAGAATTCCCATACGTTCCCATCAGAAAAAGGCCCGCAAAACTCGGGGCTCAACCGACACCGACGAGCCGTTATGGAGCCGTTTGTACCATTTTCGTCCCATTTCACCGCGGCAAGCCCTTAGGGACCGCAACCACATCAAACCGGACCAGGGGTGGTCTGATGGTGAAGCGGAGTTCGGGGCGACTGTGGAATTCTGCGACCCGAAACCCGGGAAAAAGGCCAACACGAACCCGGGCGCGGGGCGAGTTGGGTGAAAAAGTTCAACCGCCAAAAAGGAAACAAAAAAACGGTTGTCATCCTTCTTCAATGCTCAAGCGTCGATGCTTGGCGTGGGTGCCACTGTGCACTGTGTGTTTTTGTGTGTGTTCGAAGGATGTAAAATTCATAAAATCTCCGACGATCGAATCCGGCCCCGGACCCCAGGCAGGCGGGAGCAGATGCGCCGTGGGTCGGTGGGTTTTTCGTGGTCGGGTGGAACCCGCAGCGTCCGTCCGCTCATTCGTCCGCGTTTTTCCGGCTGAAGTTACAGCCGGCGGTGACCCGGGACCCGGGACCCGAAATTCGGAAAAGAACACCGAACAATGCCGTTGTCACACGCGGCGTGCCCGGGTGTGTCCGGGGAATCCGCAGGAACCCCGGTCTGACCGGAACCGCTCGACCGGTGCGCGGTGATGTATATGCACAGGGCCAGAGCAAACACTGCAGATATGATCGGTGTGTGTGCGAGTGTGTTCGTGGAAAAACGGCCGCCTTCGGTTCCGTTTTTTTCTTCATTTTCCCCGCATCCCGGGTTCACCGGAAAGCTGTGGGACAGTTCGTCGATTAGTGCAGAAAAGCGCTAAGAGAGAAGAAAATGTGGCCAACCGCCGTCGCCGCCGCCGCCGCCACTGAGCAGCAATGAGTTTCGGAAAATTCAATTTTCTTTTCCTCTTGCACTTTTCTTCTCGCCCGCCGGGTCTTTTCGGGGAACTTCTGGGGGAACCTTACAGTGCGTAATGGAAAAAAAGAAACCGGGGAATTGATGTCCTTTCGAGAAATTTGTTTGCCACAATGCAGGAAAAATATCAAAGCAGACCGAAAATTGTCCCCACAAATGGCACCCAACAATTATGCTGAGCTGAAAATAATTATTTGCAATTATGAAAGCAGCGCCGCGAGCACACGTAACGCTGACCTCACTGTCCCGCAGCAATAACCCGCACGGCAGCCGCTGCAACATTACATGCTCGGCATAGCCGCTCCTGAGCCGGTCCGAGTTATTTGCTGCGTCGAAAAGGTCCGCACCGGATCGGGAGCCCAACGTGCGACGGGAAATTAAAGGTCGCGCGCCCTTATGCTGCCCGCACCGATGATCGGCAGAGAGAGAGAGAGAGAGGGCGAGCGCTCCGAGGGACATTAATATTGAAATTCCTTTCATCTGCCGGCAGACCGGCAGATGAGAAATTGGCATGACCCATTTCACAGGGAAAAAAAAAACAGAAATCCCTTCACTGGCCGTCGCCGCCGCCGCCACCGGGCAAGATAAATAAGTGCAAGTTATGCTGCTCGAGAGCATAACCGTCCGGGAAATGATAAACACGCACAGCACAACGGCTCGGGTTGTGGTAAAAATAAAGCATAATATGCGGGACATTTTTGTCGGGACAAAACTGAAAGCGAATCACATTCTCGATTTAATAACGATCGTTTCGTACATTGTTGTAATTTTGTTTACTTCTTTGGGTCTAAACGTTGACGTGGCAGCGGTCGGTAATCGGTCGACAAAGTTGCAAAGTTATTGCAGCAAAATAAACACTAACACGTGAAGGACCGATCACTAACATAGAGAGCCGATCGAGGCACAACGATCGTCTCCGGTTACCGCCCCATGATGACATTGGGACTCTCAGATATACATGGCGACCGTGACAGGACGTAAGCCAATCCTTTGGGTGTAATTTAATCCCAGTTTGTGGGTTTATAGAGCAACCTGGTAGCGTCAACAACTTCAAACTCAATACAATTCTTGAACTGATGGACCAGATTGATGCAACCAGAAAATTCGGGTACAGGGTTCTTCGGGTTCATCGTCAGGATGACAGGGTCCTCTAAAATAAGAGCTTCACCGTTGACTCACCTGCAACACCTTGATCCGGACGCGCGCCTTGCTCGCCTGATTCCGGCTCGTCGAGCCAATGCCACGGTCGTTGGCGACGACGGTCAGCTCGTGCAGGGCCCGTTCGGCGAACCGGAGTGGCCGGGTCAGCGTGATGACGCCCGTCGTCGGGTGCACCGCAAACTGCTCCGTCTCGTCCAGGATGCTGTAGTAGATCTCGCCGTTCAGCCCCAAATCCGCGTCCTCGGCCACCACGTGCAGGATGCTCTTGTGAAGCGGCGTATCCTCCGTGATCGCGACCGAGTACTCGGTCGGGTAGAACAGCGGGCTCAGGTCGTTCGCGTCCAGCACCCGCACGTCGATCGTCGTCTCGGCCTCATGCTGCACCCGGCTCTTGCCCTCCCGCCGGGTCCCGGTGGCCTTCACCTCCAGCCGATAGCTGTCACCCTTCTCCCGGTTCAGCACACCGTTCCCGGTGCGCAGCCGGATCGCGAGGAAAACAAAGTTCCCCACCAGGCGCTCCTCCGCCTTGAAGAACCGATCCTTGTCGCCCGATACGATCTTGTACTTCACCTCCAGGTCCGGCGTCACGTGGATCCCCATCCGGTCCTCGTTCGGCGGTTGCATCGCGTACGTCCGGATGAGGCTGTTCTCCTGCACCGACACGTTGTACACGCTGTGGGCAAACTGAAAGCTGTACCGCTCGCCACCCGTTCCGTCCCCCCCGCCGGACCCCACCGACAGGTGTCGTTTGGTCGAACGCTCGTGGCGCGGCGTCGACGACGGTACACCCGCCAGCCAGCTCGCATCGGAACTACCGACGCGCTCCGACGTCGTTGGGACCTCCTCCACATCGTTGCTGCTACTCCCGCTTTCCGCGCTTCCGGCCGCTCCGGCCGGCCCTATGTAGGGAGTGGGGTCGCCGAGGGCGCCGGCCAGCACTTCCACCAGCGTCAGCAGCAGAAGTGCAGAAAACCGCGCTCGTCGCACTCCGCCCACGCCCGGTACCATCTTTGGCGCACCGTTAACTCATCTTCGAACGTCAGCACAGCATCTACATGAGGGGAGGGAGAGAGAGAGAGAAAGGTCAGTGAAAGCCGCACAGCAAATTGGATGGCAAATGGTAATTCCTATTAAAAGGCTCCCCTGATCAGAGAGATCAGAGTCACGGTGGGACCGCTCTTGTTTCATCGACCGCAGAGAATCCTCTCCCGGGTGGAATGAACTCGTCGGAAAAGCGAAACCGCAGGCCTCTAATGGTGTGTGGCCGACCGGCACACCACCGCCGACAGATTGACAACCGTAGGCGGCAGCTCGTGCCATGGGGCTTCCTATGTCCATCGGGTCGGTCGAAGAGTTCCTCAGCAAAACCTCCAAACCGGAGATCCAACATAGCCGTTTGAGGTTTTTTCAGGTCTCTTTGAGGTTCCTTGAAATACAGTTCCACGATTCTTCTTTCTAAATAAGCCTAACATGCTTGTAGACTTGATTAAGTCGGACTAATCGCATCCTCTTGTGCTGGTAACAACTTTTAGCACAACCCAACACGCCCAAACCTAAGCTCGTCCGTCGCACGTGACAGTCGTTCTCCGCCGCAGAAGGTGATGGATGAAATCTTATCGCCCTCGTTCATAAACATCTTCCAGTTCCAGTTCCAGAAGCCCGGTTCGGTAATATCCAGATGATACTCTATATTTCGCCATTCTTGCGCAACGAGAAGCGAAAGTACGCCCCGTGGCAGCATCGGCAGATTAGAATGTGAGTATCGCCCCAAAACAGGAAGCGCACGTGGCATTCGTCGTCGGTTGGTTTTCATACTTCAAAACGCAGCGTGTAAGTGTTGGCTCTGGCCGTTTACGATCCGCTTTTGGCGGGCCTTACGGGAAGCTTATTTTGACGAGCGCAGGAAGTAATAAAATTCGTACGTTCGGTTAAGCAACTTGGGCGCTTAATCATTGAGCGATTGCCCCACGACACTTGCTGAGCTCGTATAAACATGAGTTATCGCTTTTCTTGAAACGTTTTCATTACACAGTAAAAAGCAAAGTCTGCGTTGGAAGCTCGGGAGCTCCGAAACCCAATCGTCTTAATTCGCCGACTGGGGGACAGATCCGTTTCGGGGTCTCTAATGGTGGCTGATTCATAATGGAAACTACTATCCAGCTCCTTAACAATACTCCCCTTGCCGATGGCTGCCCCGAAAACAAGGCAAACCTGTGTTCCAGGGATACGTCTTCTTTATCACTCCTCACTAACAGTAATGAAATTTTATCATCGCATCTATTCAATGTCCGGGATCCTGGGCAGTAAAACCGACGGCTCGCCAACTACTCTTGGTAGGAATTTGTCCAATAGCCTGGGACACCCTTCTGGTGTGCGGCGCTCCCACGAGTTGAATAAATGAATAAAAAGTGAGGCTCGAATCCGGAAGGAATGGCCACCAAACTCACGACCGTGGCCGTAACTCTAACGAGGCGCATCGCGATGCTGACACTTTTCCGCCTCGGGTTCGGCCAATTGGTTTTCCCGGAAGCGGGGCCCAGTTGTGCTTCCAATGCACGCACTCCGTCGCGCAAGGATGCGCTTTCTTCCGAACAACTTAAGCATTGTGGACTTAATCCGTAGGGCATAGTCGGCTCGTACTTCAACTTGCCCACTCCTGTCTCGAGAGAGAGAGTGAGCGCCGAATCTCTTACAATCAATAATTCGAAGCAAGGCAAATCTACCCCCAATCGTGACACGATCTACCCCCGGGCCGCCCGGATCAGGGGGTGAGCATGAGTAATGTTGCTCTCCGGTCCCGGGGAAAATGGCAAACAGCGGCGTGCTCTGGATTTTGTAAATGTATTTATGCCTCGTCAGCAAAGCCCGAGCGGGGATCCGGGGTGCTTATCGCCAACTCTCGGACTGTCTAGTATCTCTGGGACGACCGGGAGAAGCGACACAACAGCACAAACACGCGGAACGCGGTCAGCGGTGGTCCAGTGAAAGTGTCCAGTTGGCACGATCTGACACAGTCATGGTCCCTTCTGCGGCCCACCCTCCGGGACGGACTCGCCTCGCCCGATAGATAAGGAAAAGGTTCACCGAAGAAGAAGCAGCCTCGCTCCCTCGAGGACGGGCTTTGGTCGATTTTATTATCACAAATATATTTCTTTATTATGTTATCCCCGTAATCGTGTGTTTCTTTCGCCTCCTGCACACTTCCGGGCTGCCGGAGGGACCGAGACCGAGAGTTCCGAGTGGTTCACTGATTGAACCACTTTCACGCTGCTGCTGCGCCACTGTCCTTTCGGAACGGATCTGATGGCGAGAGAAATGGTGTGGCTTTTCCCCCGGTCCCGTTTCGGGACGGACATCGACCGACCGACGGAGGGATTCGAGTTTTCCCCGAGCGGCAGCAGCATGGATTGCGGCACCGCGGGGCCGGTGGCCGCTTCGTGTTTGTGACAATTTTCAGAGGACACCCGGGAACACACTAGCTGGAGAGAGGGCGGGCAGCTGTCGGCCGTGTGCTTTGAACCAATATTCCCACGGCGGGTTTTCGATTGTATATTTTCATATTTTCTTGTTTAAAACCCTGGGATGGCCCGGGTCGGTCGGGCTCGGATCCGGGCAAAATTGCGATCAAATGAAATTTTTTCCCCAATCTGATTTGTGTCCCACTTGTGGGTCGTCCGGGCGCTACACACGCCAGCATTGGCCCGTGTTCATCAATCTTGCAGGTTACGTCGCCAGGGAACGCAGAAAACACTGCAGAAAGTGAACGAAGAGCGGCAACACAAGAAAAACTTTGCGGAAAAGCAGTTTGCACTTGCGTTGCACTCGTTTGCACTGAAAAGCGTTCGCCTGAAGTGTGCCGTCCGTCGGTCGTAGGAAAAACAATTGCAACAATCTCTGACCCCTAACACAACGCCATCGATCGGACGGCGATTATCGGTGGCGACCCCAGGACACGCAAACACCCGGCGGAGCTGAACGGATGATGATAAATTGTCGCGCTCCGGAGCAGATTTTATGCTTCTTCGACCGACTTCGTCAACTTTTGCTGCCCACGTTGGCTTGTTTGCTACTTTCGTCTGCGATTTTTTTCTCGGTGTGCCAGCAGCGCAACAACCGGGACCAAACAACCCGGCTTAAGACTGTGTTCTCGCTCGCGTGTGTCTGTTTGAACAGCCTCGGACAGCCTTTGTCGATTGCAAGCAACACACAGAAGTGCAAAGAATGTCGATTGCATGTTCTATCGCCACTCGGCGCCCACTTGAGCGCGGCACTTCCGGTACTTCCGGTGGCACAGTTTAAGGACCCGTTTGAGACAGAGAGAGAGCAAAGGAAACACTTTCGTCAAACAACGTCTCGAGGACATCGTAATCGGGCTATTGTAATGTGTCAGAAAGTTTCCGAGAGTCAGTTTAGCAACTTTTCCAACTTTTGCGCCATGTTTGCACTTTGGAACTTTTGGCCTTTCCGCGCCACCGCCACCACCAGAGGGGTGCACTTTCTGTTTCGTTTGTTGTGCAACTTTCGATCTGTATGAAAAATATGTGTGGGCCGATTTGGTGCTCGGTCAGACATTTTTCAACTTTTTACTGCTGTTTTTTTTATTGATTTTTAGACTGATTAGTCTCGACTTTTCATAGGACCATGAACATAATTTTATAAAGGAGAATTAATCAATTATCAATGAACGAATGACGAACGAATTCAATCCGAATGCAATGCCAATTCATTAAATGGTGCTCAGGTCTTGCAGGACCATTACTCGGAAGATACACATGATATTCAGGCCTTCTTTACGTATGCTAGTTATGCAACACAATCAATTGTTTAATAATGTTCACAATGATGAATTTACAAAACAATGGCCTAATTGCAATCACAACTTTGGAATTGCTCAATTATTGATACTAAATTATGATCAACTTTTCCACAGCTTCCAGTGCGAAACAATGATAAATTCAAACATCTTTCCCTGACATTTTCATTTTGAGATAGTTTCTATATTACAACCAACCAAGCAGACCATAACCGGTAAGTGAATGAGAGCCAAGAAAGTGGCTCAATTTCGGCCCAACTCAATCAACTTCATCTTGCGCCAGAGCGCCCACAAAAGATTGAGTCGCACATTGACACCCGCCAACCAGTGGAAAGCCACAAGAACCGAGAGACCCCCACCCGAGAAATTACGTACTTCACTGGTCAAAAAACCAAAACCACCCATCGATTGCTTACTAGTGCCACCCTTGGGCCATGGCGTAACATAAAGTGAGCTCCAGATTGGGCCATTCGTCTTGTAGTTTTCCCTGCCACCTCCGTGCGGTGGCCCAAGCAGTCATCACCGATGCTCCGATGCCACACCGATTATCGATGGATTGCTTTTTTGTCGAAGGCGGATCTCTCCTTCGAAGACTTTATGAAGCCCGGAAACCGTTTCTTATTAGCTCCCAGGGCCCGGGAAAGAGCGAGTGGGTACGCCGTGCCGGTGTGCTTGACGACAACCGTGCGGGGAGAAGGTGAAAAGATTGTTCCGGTGAAATTGGTTGACCATTTATCATCATCCGCATGCGGGCGGGCTCGATCCCGTAACGGACAAGGAGCTGGTTCGGTGTCACCGGAAGGCGCAAAAACACTTGCAACCGAAGAAGTGACCGCTATGTGCCAACATGTTCCCGGCCTGCAGGACAATCGCTCTCTCTCTCTTTCTGGCCGGTGGCAGTCTATTTTCTCCCACGGACGATGAAGTTCGATCAATTTTAACGTCAGCCCGCGCGCAAATGGATGGCACCGGGAATTTTCCCCGATTGGAGGGTGGTTTCCCCGTTAGAGACAGAGAGAGAGAGAGGGAAAACTTCGGTTGGCCGATGAACAGATGGTCCGTTCAAAGTTCCCAAAGGTCCTGCTGCTTATTCCAAACCAACCGTTCTTTTGACTAACCCAAGCGTGACGTAAACTTTGCGGCTGAATAACCAAAATGGAAACATCTTTTCCCGAATGCATAAATATTTGTGATACGCCACCAACGGTCCGTGGTCCGATCAACAAAAATTACATTGTTTCTACAAGATCATTTCCGTAGCGTTCCGATGATGTGGCCGCAGCGTTGTGGCCCGATGATGTGTTTTGGTTTCTTGATTGCTTCACTACCTTTTTTGTTCGGCGCCGGCCGCACGATTAAATGTCCTCCGTTCCGGGGCGCCGGGGTCCGAGGGTGACCCCTAAAACCGGTTGCGTCTTGATAGCGAACGCAGCATAAACTCACACAACCACGGACACAACTCACCGCACTGACTCTGTTAACTTCTTTCACTAATCTTTTGCGAGCCGCAGAATTTAGCAACACACGCCGCGCCGAACGAAGGATCTTTCTTTGGTCGCCACACAAGACTGCAACTGCGGAGAGGAACAGAAGAAGCGACCCTCAATTTGTATGCTTTGGTTCCCTTTGATGCGTCCGCTTCTTCCTCTCGCTATTGCCTCCGCAGCTCACGCGCACTAATGAGAGGGCTCGTTTTTAATTAAAACCTTCAAACCGTTTGACATTTGAATCCCCGAATTAAATGGCTCGACGCGCACATACACGCGGCCCGACACACTGTCGCTCGCTAACATCTGTTTCGAAAAAAGCGGATTTTTTGTAAACAAATGCGAGGGTCGCGGACCACGAGCCACCACGGGTTTTTATGCTCCCAGCGGGCACAGATGGGACGAAAGAAAGCATAAAAACCGGTCAACTGCACCAACACACACGTGCGACGTGCAGCATAATCCGGTTCACGCTCTCGGAGGGCTGCACCACCAACACAGACGCGCGTGCTCGAGGCACAAAGATCGATCGATCGTCGGCACTTCGACCGGCAACCATAAACTCCCCCCGGGGACTGGAAGCTGCTCCGTGCAGCAGCCCCCGAAGAGCGAATCTGCACCGGAGATGCCAGCGTTGCAGCTGGCGATTTCTCGGAACACGGACCACGGCACGCACACAGAGCGGGGCTCTTCACGAGGCGAAATCGAACCGAAAATCGACACCTTAAATCACTCCACCATTAATTAATGGCTTCCGAATTTAGGGGGGAGTTCCATTTGGGAAAATTAACCACTCAAACAGGATTACGAGCACGACGAAGAGATCGATTGGGCGACTTGCAAATTGCAACGAGCATTGAAAACGTGATCTGCGCAAAACCCACGCATGCACACACCACAACCTTTTATGCTGCTTACCGCACAATTAATGCTTACGCAGCCACAAGCGGACCGAAATTTATCCACCAAACCGCAAACTAAAGCAAACACGGTCGAAAAAAATCGCGCAGCAAATAAGAACACGGCGGTCAACATAAAACGGAACGCGACGCAAACACTTCCCCGGAACGCCAACAACTGAGGCGCAAACTCCGCGAACTGTGCGCCGCGCACGCTGCCAGCATCGCTGTGTGCGTTATGCTCCGCGTAGAGTAAGCGTGCGCGCGTTGGTGTGCGTTCGGGTCGTTTGCGCTGCGCTGTGCCCGACGGGCTGTGCGTCTCTTTCTGTCCCACTTGTATCTCCTATCTGTCTCTGTCTGAGGGGCCTTTTTTATGCTCTAAGCATGCTGCGGGACGGAGAGATATGCTGCCGTCCCGTTCACCGTTCATCGGCAGAGGTCAGGTAGAGTTCGATTACCAAGAGCAGCTTGTTGTTGTTTACGTAAGGCAGCTTAAACCTTTAACTTTGGTAGCTGCTTCTGCATGGATTAGAGCAGTGTTGGGCTAAATAATGAGTCATTTTGGGAGGTTTTCTGCTCGAAAAAAATAATAAAAATTATGAGGCTTGATCACGACGGAAAACGTGGTTAACATTCTTCATGCATCGAAGATGGCCGTTTTATCAATGGACCTGCCACGGCTCCGAATCCGACGCTCCATTAAATTGATAAAACTCATCCAAATGCCCCGATCTTGATCGCTACTTTAATTGCCTCCACTAAACATGACATGCTTCAGATACCGTTTCCGTTACGTCCATAGTGTCCTCCGCGGAACTCCTTGATTCGAGGTTTGTTTACAAACGAAACTCCGGTCCCGGGCCAGCGGCCGGCCGACCGGAGAACGAAGCTCGAAAGCATTAAAAAACGGACCATCAAAGATAAGATAAACATATAACATGGCTCTGGCCGGCCACACAGTGGCCACAGCAGCAGTGGGGGCACCAGCACCGAAAGTCGAACGGAAAGTAAACATCAACAGGAGATTAGTATGCAACTGCAGTTTGAAGTGCTCGTGTGTATGCGTCAGTTGGATCGAGTTTCAGGGCAACATGACCCAAACCGGACCGAACCCGGGGGGCAATGCAACCGTAAAGTGAACGAATTCATTACCTTTCGGTGGAGGATTTCGGTTTTGGGTTTTGTGTTTTTGTTTTATTTTTGGGGGCACAAACATTCAAACAAGTCAAACAAATAGAACCGGGTAAGGTAAACTTGGTGGACCAACCTTCTAGTCGTGGAATGACGAAACGTTGAGATTTCTGTGCCTCTTAAGAAGCTGCTCGATTGTTATTTATGGATGAAAATTTATGTTGTGGAGTGGGCTCAGTTTTATCATTCAACAACGATAAATGGAATCGAATTCATTTCACTCTTTCGATTCACTTTCGTCAATCATTTGATTCGTATTCGTTTAGGCTTTTTATTTTTTCATACGAAGTAGTTTAATTAACTACAATGTTCTCAAACAACAATGTGTGTCGGAGAACATAAACGATCCAATACTCTTTCCAAAGAAATATTTCTATAAATTTCAAATAATCAAATTCACCATCAAGCTCAATTTGACAAACAAATAAAAACCACAAATAAATAAATAAATAATGAGTTATAAAATAAATAAACAAATAAATTAATGTAAAAATGCCTGTTTAGCATAATGATTTTTGATAATGATTTGCATATGAAAATTGAGGCCAAAGTTCGAGGCCAGACATACGAGTTCATGGCAATGGATAAAGAAAAACCTTTCAACTTACGAAAGCATGTTTGGTGAGGGTGGTTCGCAATAAAATCGATGGAATGCCACTTCAAACACAGCATATAATGGTGGTTCACTCCCACTCTCGTAGGCGGCCGGCTATCATTAAATAATCTTTAAGTACACGCGGTACCGCGCGGTCAAGTCCGGGGCGAGAAAACTCACTGGGGGGGGGGGGGCCGGGAAAAGCCCGGGGAGAAAAACACAGCAACTTCAAACGCATTCCCATCGCCCACAGCTACCCACAACAGCGCAGCAGCAAGGAAACACGAGGAAAGTGCACTTCGAGCAGCGGGAGGCGCAAACAAACCAAAAAAAAAAAACTCCTTCCTTATCTGGACCGTAACCTCCCTCCGTAAGTGGCTTCAGCTGCAGACACAGCGGTTGGGAGATCGATCACTTGCCACTGGCACCCCCCTCCGACAAGTATTCAAATACAGCCGACGATCCACGGCCGCATTTCCTGCATCGCGGTACACGATGCACCGCACCACCGACGCTGAAAGGAACCCGATGAGGCCGTCCGCTCTGAGGCCCGGGGGCGCACAAATAGCAGACCTGGGCCCCTTTCCCGACCCCGGCGGTGTCCAAGATCGAATCGAAAAAATAAATAGATTGTGATAAGCCCACGACCACCACCACCACCGGCAACCAACCACCAACCATCTGGAAACTGACACTGGGTCCCCCCTGGTCGTGGGGTCGTCGGAGCGGGAAAAAGCTGGGCCTCGGGCCAACTCGGGTTAGAAATCTCGAGCCTGACCAACCTGTCAGATGCCGTTCGGGGAAGGAAACATTTTCCTCCGGTGTGGGGGGCGGAACGAAAACGGCTTACGGCTGGTCGGACAAGGAAAAGAACGGAAACATGCTAATGCACTTCCCATCATTGCGCCCGCCGGCCGTCCACCGTGTGGCGAGCGAGCCGTATTTTTCTGACAATCTGCATGCATCGCCTCGTGTAGGTCAAGGATGGCGCGGGCTCAGCCACCACTTCTTCGTCGTTGGCGAAATGGAAACACGGATTGCAACAATCCGGCGGCCGCGCCACTCAGCCTCGCGTCGTCTCAGGCTCACCATCTTCACGATCATCGTCGCCGTGCTGCACAAACTTTTCCCCGACATCTGTATGCAAACACTGTCGGGTGGAGGTGGGTGAACGGTGCAGGGGAGGGTAGCACGAAAAAATATGCTGCAAAAACCCAGGAAAACCCAGAAACCCAGGGCGCGCGCGAATGATTTCGCAAACACCGGGAAATGGGATCACCGCCCGGGGGCGGGTGTTTTTCAGGAGACAGGAGGGGAGGACCCAAGGTGCACATGCTATTCCGCTGCTGAATGGGATTCAACACATACATACACACATACAGAGAGACATATAATGGGGCGGTGGTGCCCATCGGCAAGAAGAATTGCACCGAAGTTCTAAATCACTCACAGAAAATGAAAGCCGGCAGGGTGTGTGGGCTGGAGGGCTGCAAGGAGGCCCCGAGGCAACTAACTCCTCGTGCAGATGGAGAACTAACAACTTTCTTTTGCGGAAAGTGACTCCCCTATCTTCGTCCATCAATCTGTGTTTCCTGTTTCTTTCGGCCCTTTCGGCTCTACACGGTTCAGACACGACCCCTGTCTTATTTGGGAGCAACTAACTTTTGTGGGTTATTTTCTTAGGTTTTTTTTGGAAAGAACATTACAACTGAACCGAAAACGAAATGAAAAAGATTTAAATAAGGATATAAAAAATGCATTTTGTTGAGTAAAGTATCAGAAAAATAAATAAATGTTGGAACTATTGTTTATTGTGCCGATCTTCTATGTTAGTATGATCGCTAATAAAATGTAACTCTCAGTCCAAGCAACTTATCAATCCCCGCGGTAGCAGCAAACGCAAAATGAAACTCAGCCGAGGAGGGGATTGAGCCGTTCCGGGGCGGCCGGGGCCAGCTAGACGAATGCAAAGCATTTCCGTCAGGATGTGTGCCTCCGAGTGGCGAATGAGTTACATTTATTGCCACAATAGTGGCCGGTACCCATCGTCCCGTCATCGTCCACCGCCACATGCACCATCGCCCCACCGTCGACAACATTCTCCAGTCGACAGCAAGCAAAAGGGCACGCCGGGCAACGGCGGCGAAGAACTGCCACGATCCTTGCTCTGCGGCCGCCCGATGCATTTGTCGGGGAAAGAAAGCAAAATAGAAAGGGCACATGCTAAAGCCGTAAGCAGTGGCATCTGGCCGGACGCGGACGAGGTTGCCAGTCACCCCGACGGTGGCCACTTATCATTCGCACTTGGCGCAGCAGTGTGTAGTGTAGATGTTGATTTATTTCACCGGACGACGATACCGGTTTCGCATCAACCGGTGGATTATTATTTCGTGTCAAGTAATCCCTTTGCACTCGCACTGCAACTGCCACGCAGACGGGTGAGAGCAAACGAGCTGGCGGTGTTTAATCCCCGGTTGAGGGTCCTTTCTATGTAAGGGAGTCGGACCGTGCTCGGTTAATGGGAATTCTTACATTCGTTCGAGTGGACACGGGAATTGCATTGAAACACCTTTCACTCATTCCTGCGCCTTGCCCGGTGACCTTTTGCTACAAAATGTCAAAAAGTTAAATGTTATTGGTCACTAAATAATTTTTAATGTCCTCGTTACTATTTGTCCGTGTGCGAATTCAACAATCTGTAGGACTTGTACTTTTTATTGTAAGTACAAACCATAGTACATAGTTGACATTTGCTTAAGCGACTGAAGTCATAAACAGCACATTTAACCAAAATTCCGAGCTATCAAATGGAAAGCATTTTAATGATGAATACTAAAATATTTAAAGAAAACCATGAATGAGTTGAAAATGGAATAAAGCAATAATTGTAGCTTTCCTGCATCGTTAACATTATTTAATATTTATCTAATGTCTGTAGAAAATTGATGCTATATTATTTTCTAAAACGTTTAAAACGATAAGATGTTGTATTGAATGTCCGTTATCATCGTTTATGAATCTAACATGGAAAGCTACCAAAATCACCATAATGCAAATAAATCATAAACCCACAAACACCCAAACGCAAGTCTTTCTGAGCCATCGAATGTGGTATCAAATTAAGGTAACGATGACACCCGTGACAGATAACACAACATGCTTATAGGCCGCATCCGAAAGTTTTCTCCACGTGCCATACATCAACACCCACCCATGGAGGGTGGAGGAACTCATCATTTCCGAATGTTTATGACACATTTATTCGACCGCACCCCTTGGAGAGCCTGTGACCTGTCGCGTGGGGCTGGAGTCTCTTGTTACACGCCAACCATCCCGAGACCAAGTGCATGGGGCGCAAAAAAACCCAACAACATCAGCATCCGGTGTCATCCATCAGCATTAGGGCGAGCGAGCGGAATTCGAGAGCTGCAGCTGGAATTGAGCCCGAATCCCACGGATGCCGCCACCGACACCGCCGGGCGATGGACGCTGCATTTCGGCGGTGACAACTGCGCAACGACGACGACGACGACGTCGACGCGAGTCCCGTTTTTTGAGTGCAATTCAAATTTGTCCGCAATACCGCCAGCGAGCCAGCAACATGGCGCACCCGTGTTTCCTAGGTGCTCGCTCAGGGATACCTTATTGCGCCAAATCCCGGACCCTGGGACTTGGGCTTTACACGCACCGCACCCCGCTCGCAGGCTCAAGTCACTTCCGGTGACATATGCATCCCGCAACGGGACGATACATATTTCAGCAGATTGTGTGCATAAGCCCGTCAAGAAGCCGGGGCCCGTGGTACATTCAAATCCGTAGTGCAGGAGTTGTAATGGCAACTGCACCGGGCCACTGTTGCATTGCGGAAAAAGCATCAATTTCGGGAAAAATGCGCAACCATCGGGATGGTCCAAATTAAGTGCCTATAAACATCCCGCGTTTTTTTTTTGGTTCCTTTAACAAAGAATGGTTCGACCGATGGCTGGATGACGTTTGTGTTTGAAGCACAAGTGGTCAAAAATCAGTTCGAAAATTCCATCGTCAAAAGCAAACATGGCGTCGCCCAGACGAAAGCATCCCTACCGCCCGCCGGTTTGTTTGCACTCCTCGGCTGTGTGGCCCATTAATCATACTTTCCAAGGTCCTTCGGCCGGCAGAGAGCATCACTTGCAGGGCGAGTGTGTCATGAGTTGGCCCCCAAACAAAATGCAGTTTCTTTCAACAGTCATCGCCTCGACAGGAAGAGAGGGAACGGGAGAAAAAAAACCCGAGGTCTGACCGCAAACCGCGAGGGTAAATACACACATCGACACACACATACAATGCCGGCCACGTGGCACACCAGTAACGGGCGGGCCGCACGGAGCCCGATCCTGTCCCCGAAAGGACCGCTCCATTTGCGGGTGAAAGCTTAATTGAACGGAAAAGCTACAGATTGTGGTTTTGCTTCGTTTTGTTCGCCGCTCTTCTCGAGGCCAGCCATTGGCCCCCCCGTGGGACATTTCGAGCTTTTGTCGACCGGATGGACGATGACAGGATGGATGCGTCCTGGCACCCGCCACCTGCCCCTGCCTCGCGCAGCAGAATGACGACGGTGGCGCGAGGAAGCCACTGAACCATTCCATCACTTTGCACTCGAGCATGATAAATGCTCCTTCGGGACCGCCTGTTCGTATGTGTGCGTGTTGGAAGAGGAGAAAACGAGAAAAAGGAAGATAGAATCACAGCACAGTAGACCGCATTCCCGGCGTTCCATTCATCGGCCGGATGCTACTTAGGAAACATTTCTCAAATGCATACGGAACCGGCGGAACCACCGGCGGAGTCCTAGGTGTACCACCGACCGACTACTGTGCATATCCGTGCCGAAGCTCTCGCTGGCTGGACGAGATTTACATTTTGGGCCCCGGTGGTGTAGAGCCCACCGACGTCCTGCGCAGCACAGCCCTCCGTCGCTCAGGCGAAGCGGGACCTAATCTTACACAAAATCGTATGCTAAATGATCCATTCTAATTCGTATGTATCTTTCAATGTGCATTTAAATTTAAATACGGTTCGTACTTTCACACCATTAAGATGATCCAATTTGCCCGGCCACACAACGATGGATATCGCACATGGGAAAGGTTAGGACCCTACGGCATACGGCAGACCATTTAAATGCGCTTGCGAAACGAAACCAGGAAATTGACTACACAAATAATGGCCTTTTTCAGCCAACTCATTTGTACTAACATTTGGTAATTTTAATCAACTCTTTCTTATTTTTCATGCCCGGAGATTGTCGTTGTAAAATATGTTTCTTTAATTGCCGTTGATGTTGAGGCCAACAACGGACGTTTGAGGCAAACATTTGCATCGCGTCGAATTAGGGACTGACTGAAGACGAACTGCAAATTGTCGTTTTAATTACGAAGGCCTCAGAGGTCAAGTGCCAAGGAATCCATTTGAGGTTCGCGAGACCACGTGCATCGTCGTTTGTCAAGGGAAGTGCCTTGTGGTTATTAAAGAAAATGAATAAATCATTGGCATCACTTTCTTCGTATTCAGTCTCAGTGCACCAGCACCGTCCTTTCTACATCCGCGAGTGAAATCTATCGGAAAGGTGCGGAAATCCTTTGCTGTGGTCTTTCCGAAGTTCATTTTTTTTTCCCTTAAGCCAGTGCAAAAGACGCTCGTCGCGCGCAGAGAGAGCAAGTGCCACTCCACTTGTGCTTATGGCAATAAGTTAAACATACTTTCGGTGATCTATGAATACTTCGTGAGGAGCATACCGCAGGATGTCCGCTGAACTTACGCCAAACTTCCGAAAGGATACCCGGTCTGGCGCTGGCAATCGTCGTCACTGGAATTAATTCCACGCCAACGCGGATTCGGCGTCACGTAGCGGGGTTCGGGTTTCGAGGCTCCGACCTTCACAAGAGTGCGTTCTGTACGCGGGTACGGCTGAAAGTGATTCGATTAGCCATTCGATGGGCCACCAGAAATTGGGGCTGGGTAAAGTTCAAGCTCAGTGGGGCGAGAACGGAAGTCTATTGAATTTGGGACCAGTCGCCCGAGTGGCGTCAAACGGCCATCCACGCAATCCCGCAATTCTTACGGAATCTAATTTCAGATTAAGCATGGGGCGCACCAGCAGCGTGAAAGTTAAACACCACGAACCGCGGCCCGGAATGGGGCGTAATGCGTGCCAGCTCAAAGCTCTCCAACTTTGAATGAGTTTTGATTCGCGCCAACCAGATTCTCGCGCATCCTTTTTCGCTGTCCCGTTTTAAATTTATTCAACGGCCAGCTTGTGGTGCCGCGCGCTTGGCATCGCTATCGCCGGCGAAAGGATCGAAATTAATACCGTCCCTTTTTGCGGGAAAAGAGGAAACAAATCAGCTCAACCGAGGGGCCGAGGTGCGCTTTGCCACATCGCCATCGGTAAACGGCCGTTAATTCGTGGCGAAGGGACGTGCCAAACGCAACGGCGCGGCGTGAGTAAAAAAACATAAAATAATCAAGATGGGGCCCGCCATGAACATATTTTAAACTCCCATAAAAACCATTACAACTTTACCTATAAAGATAAAAATGTACGCCGTACCTGGGCGCCACTGAGCTGGTTATGCTCGGCGGGCAATTAAAATATGCAGGAACTTTGGAGGAAACGAGCCGTCGGAGCGCTGGATGGTCGAGCCTTCTAACTGGTGAGACGGGTGCCATCGCCGGCGATGCAATGGTAATGGTTGGCGCGAAATAAAATGTATTTATGCAACCGGGTGGCCAACCGGGCGCAGCGTTTCTATGCACACTGCAAGTGCCACGAAAAGCTAAATCAGAAGCAGTTCAGTTTGCAGACCGACATTGATGGCAATGATTAAAGGCTTAAAGTTAGTTTGAACCATTTTCAAATTTAAAATTTAAATCAGTTGCGTCAGAGAAGAGCGTTGAATTTTTGGGTTGGATTTAAAAATTTCATCAATTGCCAAATGGTGAACACTTGGAACGCGCCATGCGTCGTCCTGCCAGCCGTGCATGTTTTATGTTCCTGTGCTCAGTAGTTTGCGCAGCGGCGCTCCAAAAAAGCACCTCCAAAGTTGATGCAATTTCCCCAGCGTGGGTAGTGCGTGCTCACGTTGGTCGTAAAACTCCGGTCCGGGTCTTCGGCTTCATCCGTCGATAAATTTGCGATTCCGGCCAGCTGACCGTCAGCGGTCGCCGGCTGTACTTAATGGTGCTTCATTAGCTTTCTTCGAGCTTGCTGCTGCGTGCCCGGCTGTAGGGCGCTTTCCTTATTTATAGTCCTTACACGTGACGAATGGGCTCCGGAGCGCCTAAACTCGTCAAGATCTTCATCGACCACCATCGAGTGCTGCTGGTTCTTGGCACGACCCGCCCAGTGTCTTTTGCCGGTATTCTTCAAAAACACCCACCACTCAGCCGGAGTCAAGTCTAGAAATCATCGCACGAGAGTGCGCCCCACTCCGTTTAGTAAACTTGGCCACGTTCGAGGGCTCGGCTGAATTGATGTTGAACAGCAGCAACAGCAGCAGCAAAAGGCTATAAAACTGTTTTGCCGAGAATTTTAGAGCTTACACACGTTTGTGGGGGGCAAGAAAACATACCTGCACTAGACCAGCGCCGGACTTGTCTGCCCTAAAGGATCGTAAAAGTCCGAGACGAAAATCAAATTTCATTTGGCCACTTTTCCACCGGGCGACGAATGGAACCACTTACGATTCATGCTGGCGAAGCACGTCATTCGATCCAGGCTATCAAATTCAATATTGGAAAATTGGAAAAACATTTAAGGAAAAACCCGTCCAGCTCACTGCCACTAGGCGACGTGACAGTGTGGAGCAGAATTCGGACAAAGGTTAAATAAAAGTCCTTTTTCACGGACTGCGGACATGTAGACACCCAAGATGAATGACACTTCTCCAGTGTGTCAGCATCCGGTCCCTAATCGACCCTGAAGGACACGGTGCTTGCGGTGACTTCTTCGGGGTGCCCCCCAAGCTGACGGTTGCACGGTCGCAGTAGATCATAATTACGACAATTATTTATTTTAATTAATATCATTTTAGAGCCGGCTAGCAAACGAAACCAAAGATTAAGCACTTTCGGCGTCGTGCCTCGGGTGTGTATGTGTTTGCGGCGGAAACCCTTCTTAGATGGTGTAGATGGATAAGGTGATGCGAAAAACCCCAAGACCTCCCCGAGGTTAACGGGCCCTTCCGAGTCCTACCGTCATGTCGGGGAAATGGCCTTCTTTTTCCGCCGCCAGGATAGGCGAAGTAATTTGCAACGAAATTAAAATGATAGTCTCTTGACACGGGTATGCCGCCGTCGTAGAGATGATATACTCTGCCTGGCAAGTGGAAAACGGTCGGTAGTTGCGCAGTCACAAAGACGGATACAATTTTCCGACGTTAGTGGCCTCTTTTGAGCAAATAGGCGTTTTGTTGAGTAATTTCGCTGCGTCATAGGGATGTCCTTCGCATCATTCCGTAAGAGAACATGAACGGAGTAATCTGTTTTGGATTCTATTTGTGAAAAATCCCACAAACGGAACAACTTACCGATTAATCCAACTTGCGTTATCCGCCTCCACGTTTAGTTTTCGAATCTGAAGAAGGAATAGAAAGGAGAACTTTCATTAAAACGGCTTAAAGGTAAAATTTATTCATATCTCATCTCAGCGCAAACGAAAACGATTGTATTAGATTTATATTCTTCAACAATTTCGCCCCGGTTAAACAGCTGAACGCGAGTTCAACAAAAATGATTAACTGCTGCCGCTTCTGCTGGCACCGGTCGATCACTCAGCCATGCGATGCAATGAACGTGGCGCGCCCTCCAGGGCCCTTCATTAGTATGGCCTCGGTGGCGGCAACTTTTCGCAATCAGCAATCATAACCGACAACGGTATGATCTGTACCATTTTCCGACATAATCAGTCGCCTACCTTACAGTGCAGCGGAACATCCTCTCGCAAGCGGATTGTACTCCGGAAAGGAGGAGCCCAGAAGCCCAAGCACCAAACGCTCCTGGAGCTCAATCAGCGCAAGAAGCCAAGACGCCAAGGAAAAACTGAAACGAGCTGGCAAAGGTGAAAATGCAAATGAAATTCACTTGCCGCTCGCGATGAGCAAGCAACGCATCGCTTGGTCTTCGTCGTCGTCGTTGTCGCAAGATCCGCGAGCGCTCCGAGCAGAACCGTTAACAAGATCCTTCGACTTCGAACGTCGAGGCGCCCGGAGTGTAACGAAACCCTCTCGACCGTAATCAGCCACCGTGTCCTGTGTTTTCGTTCGCTCGAAATTACAGATCCTTGGGACTCTCGGGGCTCTCGGGCGTCATCTCGGGGAGATGTCAGAGAATAAAATGCTCGGTGCCATTAGCATGGTAATTGAGTGGCAAGACCCCCTGGCCTGGGAGTTGCCTTCGCGTGGACACAAATCTGGATCATCAAGCGGGGGAAGGCACCGGGGCGAAACAGACGCAGGTGCAATCTGAGGCGCGGCCATCAATCAGTCGCACCGAGACTAAGAGGATCGGTGTGAAACTTACACCAACATGGGACACGGCTCGGTGTGTAATGAGCCTTTGAAATGACATTAGGCAAATTTGTGAAACTACTGAACGCTTTCGGTCGATAACTTTGGCGCGCCAGCAAAGCTCCCAGGAGAAGTGATTATTGTATGGCGAAAGTTACGATTTTCTTGCGCACAGTTTCGGGGCTAGACTTGTTAAGGCTTACAAAAAGTACATGAATTTTTTAAAAGTCAGTCTGCAACGAAATTACATTTTCGAGACACACCCCAGCCAACCCAACACGCCCGGATTTTGGAGCGAAAATTTGTAATAACTTCGTAATTGAATTCCCCGAGAACGGCGCTGCTTCTGGTTGGGAAAGGCAAGATCTGATTTCCTGTCTGTGGTTTCTGATTGCTTCGAACTAGTTTTCTCTGTGCTCGGCGACAGTGCGCCATCTCTTGGCCGCCCCGAATCCTAGTGGCAGCGCGAGAATGGAAGGATTGATGGCTTCAGTTTTAAGTCTTCGGGGAACTGACATAAGATGGAGATCCTGTCAGTTTCGCCATTATGCAAGCCAGGCTGGCTGGCGTCGTGACTCGCGATGCCTATTCTTCAGGCTCACCTCTGTCTGGGGCCACGAATTGGATTCATATCCAATTCCACTGGAGTGGCTTCGAGAAACAGGGGATTGCTGGCGATTTAACGATGGCGATCGGTATCGCGGTAAATCAGATTTCAGCCGTGACGTGACGTCTCTTCATGCCATCCGGTTTTCCCCTTGGTGGGTGGTGATTCGCCACACCCACAATAATCGATTCGCTAGTTCCGGGAACTCAATACTAGAGCCACAGTAAGTTATATGGGGCGGTTATTGCTTCAGTTTTCCAATCACCAGAAACGCGACCAGTAAAATTGAGCGTATTCGAAGAATGGCGTGTCACAAAAGTGAAATATTTTAATCAACCAATCTGCTTCGTATTGAAAGACACCGCCCTTTTGAATCCGATTTTAATCCGCTACGCTGCCAGATACAGACATACGTTTCCACCAGATGGTAGAAATTGCCGACATTCAAAATGAATGGAAATTCTTTTCAGTGGTTTCCAGGGTTTTACCATAAGCATTCGCTTGTGGTTGAGGAAAAAAATTCTCAGAAAATAAAAGACGGTGAAGTCTGCACGATTCCCGTTCGGTACCGCCGTTCATCTGCTGGAGAACCAGAATGGAGAACAGAAAACTCGATTGAAGTAGAACGGCACCACCAATGAACAATTGAGACCGACGGAAAACTGTCTAACGAGTTAGAGAATGGGACGCAGCGAGCAAAAAGCGTTCCTGCAGCGCGGTTAGTCCGTGAAAAATGAGCATCAATCACACACCTTTCTCACACTTCAATATTGGTTGGCTTTTCCCACGTCCACCATGCGCCTCCCAAAGGGGACTCGAAGTTTTTCCACCGTTTTGATCAGTCTTTGGAAAGGCATGAAAATATTCTAGCTTCTAAGCCAAAAAAATGTATGCGGGAGTCTCGATATTCATATTTCTCGCCCTCCTGTCACTGACAGTTGCGAAGACATTTAAATTATTCACTTCCCCAAAGGATCGGGGTGGGCTCCGGGGTTAGCGTTTCCTACCACAATCCACTCCGACTTCGGCGACCGAATCCGATGGTTTGCCAAAAATTTCACTCCTTTTTCATGACTATCGATCGAGTGGAAGAATTTCGCTTAAAGCTCATTTTCCGATGAAGCCGAACCCGGGGCGGGGACGACCACCTTTCAGAATCGGCTCGCGGAACGAATTTCGGAACAAGATTAATTGAGATACACAAAAAGGAAATTGAAAACTTTGGGCCACAAATTTCTCACCACAAAGACATTAGGGCGCAACCGGCAACCGGCGGTCGGCAGCAATCGAGTACCGAACCGTGGCCGTTTGTTAAATGATCGATAACGGAGCGCATTGGGCCGCGCGTTTCTTTGGGTCGAAAGTTTAGTGATTTAGCGTTATTGGCCGAATCTATGATTAGGGACAATTTTGGAGCAATAGATCGATGAGTTGGAAACAGTTTGCTTGTACGCGAAGAGAAAAGGTTCATACTTATGTGAAGTGAAGTTCTGTTAGCATCAGCAACATACCGCGGGTGTTTCCAATTAGAAATGCTCATAGAATTCACTTCTGCTCAAATGTTGTCTTTGGTGATGCTTTTCTGAGTTTCGGTAAGAGAATTTCACCGGATGCTTCTCGAAAGTGACTGCTTCCGGCCATGGTTAAAGCAGCTTCTCTACTCTCGGGCATGCGGCACTGAATAAATCATACTTTGCTGGCCGGGTGTGCTGATAGGCCCTCAGCGAATCCAGCGGTTGCTGGCTACGTAGTCGTCATCGTCGTCGCCGGATCTCTATCTCTTTGGGTTTTTGTTTTTCCTTCGAGGCAATCTCACGGAGCAATTGAAAAACAAAAAAGAAAAATGCCGGAGAGTAATCTGGGAGCTTTTCCCGTGCAATTTGTGCCATTTTATCACGAGTCTTTCGAGCCGGTTCGAATGAATGATGGGCCGAAAGGCGCAACGTGGAAATGGACGCAACGGCCGGGCAGGAACTTCTGGCCGGTGGCTGGGAACGGAACGGTGCCGGTGTCTCGTACGCAAGGACCTCGAGTGAAAAGGGACACGTAATTGCTGAGTACTTTCTGCCGACGGTCGGCATAACGGCCACACAGCAACGGCAACGGATGCCACTGGAAGCAGCTCCAACTCGCCGGCCGGTCGCTGCGTTGTCTTTATTACGAATGAAATTTTACGCTTTCTTTGGACCCGCGGAATCTACGGCGAAAACTAGAGGCACACCGTAGATTGCCGTGCTTAAACGGCATGAAATGGGATACACAATTGGGTAGATTTATTGTGTTTTAAGATAGCGAAATGGTTTTGGGACACGAAAAACGCATCAACCGGAGACACTTGTCTGTGCACCGCTCGTTTGATGTCTTTGAGACGTTTCGAGCAACAACCTTCAACATTTTTATCGCCTAAAAAATGTATAGTTAAGCTCAATCCAAAAAAAAACTAAATTAAGGCGCAATAAGATGCTTCAAAGTGCGAAACAAGAAGCCACTTGTCGTAACCGACGGAGGCAACAGAACAAGAAGGAATCTAACGCCTTTCGCGCACAAATGAACCATTTAATCACTGGAACGTTAACCATTTTTCCGTCAGCTTTCATCATTTTATCCCGCTTTTTGCTGTGCCATTCCGTTCAAGTGGGACAATCTTGGTAGAGTTCTGTCGAACGCATTAATGCCGACCGCCGTTCGCAGCGACGGAAGCGGAAACGAAACAACTCAATAATAGAATCTGTTTGCCCCGCGACAGCCGGGCCACAGTGCGGTACCCAAAAGGACGCAAAGCTGCCATTGGCACAGATTTTTCCGCACCCGAGGGGTGTGGCGGCCTCCCGAGGCGGTGTCGAGACAGGCGGTTCAAAATCGGAGAAACGGGGTTGATGGTTATCCGAAGAATCAATACTGGCATTATAAATAAAGCTTAAATATAATAAATTCAAGCTCCCGTCACTTTGTGCACCCTTCGTTGAGAGTGTCGTCGAGCGGGTCCTTTCGCTTGGCGGATGCGGACCAGAAATGACGATGTCACTCCGCAGTGGTGGTGGTGGTGGCCTGCGCGAGAACGTCCTGTGGAACATCGGAACCGTTGCCGGCAACGGATTATCGGATTATGTTAAAAACCACCGAGTAGACAAGTAGCGCGCGCGTGCCCAACCGAACCAACCCGGACCCGGGACCCGGAAACGCCTGGCGGTCCAGGGATTCTGGCGGCGGCAAGCGGGCGGCGTAATAAGGACTGGTATTTGCATCCGGAACCAGCAACTTTCGTCTTCCCCGCCGAGCAACGTGAGCGAAACGGGGAAACGAAGCTGTAAACGAGTAAAATTAATCAACCCTTGGGGGTTTATTGAATTTTTGCCGCTCGATTGGTGGAAGTCAAAATTAATAATCGATGAAATAAATGCGTCCTCACACAACCGGGGCAATGTGAATGTGAATAAAAAGTAGCACGAAAATGGTACCAATCTGTTATTATTAAGGCTTTAACTGTGGCGTTGGTTGCACGCGAATGAGGTATAATTTTCAGTACTCAAAAATGTTGGGATATTTAAACATCTTCGATTTATAAACTCTATCTAAGAGGAAGTCACGTAGAAGTGAACAAGAAAAAACCTTCTCGCTTCTCTCTGTTTATTTTTGGTGTATAAATTTGATGAAATTGAGCAGACTTATGCAACTCGACTTCCGACTTTATGATTCTTCCGTAGCCCGAGGACGAGAAGAAGGTGCTTAAAATATTCTCCACCTCAACATTCGTTAATGAATGCGACCCGACGGCACCGAAACCGAGAAAGAGCGAACGAAAGAAGCCCAATGAAAGCGCCCAACGGAAGAGTGATTGCATTCCTTCGTAGAAACTCATTCGGCGAGACGCAAATTAGGCCCACTCGTCGCTATAAAGCATCGAATTTATGGCCATCATTCTAAGCCAGCAGCAGCAACCGAGTGAACGTGCACGGGTAAGATGAGCACACCGAAGAAATACTTGAGCCGCTGGCCGTAAATTCGAACATCACACAAAACAGGAAAGAGCATCTTCTTTCGGGAGGCTCTTTCTCTCTCATTTTCTACGTTCAAATTGAATGATTTGGTTTCACCATCGCCCACCGGGAATGCTTCTGGGAATCATTGGGACCAAGGCACGATAATGATGATGATTCCTTGGCGATGGCGATGATAAGAATGTTTGATTCGTTCGTTGCCCAAGCAGAACACCACCACACAGCACACGGTATTACAGCGACGGCAGCGCGCACGTTGAGTGGTTTAAAGATGGGCTATCCTTTTGCCATAAAATACCGAACGATGGCCGATTTAAGCTGATTCTAATAAAGATCCAATTAGTGCGCCCGTGGCGTGGCTCCATGCTGCGAGATGAGCCTGCCAGAAATAACTGAGGTTAAGGAATTTGCTCGCAACCTGAGACCACCACCGAGTGGACTGTTGGGTGGGTCTTGCAAAACAACTGGCTTGAGAAGGAATACCTCCGAATATCTGCTCTTCGCGTACCTTCATTGCATTAGCGCGTTTGAAATCCGATTCACTGTATTCCGGATCCACGATTAAAATATTCATTAGAATAAAATCCCCACTGTTGTCCGGTATGTTTATGTTGTTCCTCCATTCAATTACCCCGACTGCAAAATTATCGGCATACAAAAGGTTCGATAAAAATGGCCGGCGCTTGTTTGGCACATCAAACAGTTCGTCCTATCGGATGAAGAGTGTCGTAATTGAATGTTTGTTCCGCCGGTTCGATAAAAACCGTGGTCGATTTTGTTGCATCTAAAGTGGGACCTTTTGCAGCGCTTTGCTTTAACGTTGTGTACGCACGCACAATATGCATAAATTTTAATGTCCACCGAGGCCGCGGCTTATGCTCAGCGGCGCATCAGCAAAGCGATTGGCAAGCAGGCACGCACGGGCAGCAACAACAAAAAATAGTTAGGAATACAAAATTTCAATTAAAAAACACATCCTCGCCAATTTTCATCGCACGCACCCGGTAATGAACATTATTTCCGGTACATTTCTCAGCCGGAAATATTTAATGCAATGCAAATCCAAAGCACATACACTCGGGCGCGCGCGCACATGCTCTCGTGCAATAATGTTTGGCGGAAAATGTCGGAAAAACCAAAACAGCGAAACAGCGCTCCAAAGCAGTGGGCCGGTGCGAAGAGATAAAGCTTGGTTCAATATTTGCACGGGTATTAATCAATTAGAGTGTGTGTGGCTTTCGAAGTGGTGCGCTCCCAGCTCCGGGCGATGCGTGGTGTGCACACGTCAACAAGGATTCCTCGGGAGGAGCTCAGCAGCAACAGCGACGAGCGCAAAGCTCCTCCTCTGAGCACCACTCGAGCGTTCTGGGAAATTCGGTAAACAATAGGCGAGTTCAGTGTTGGCGGTAGCGAAGAAGTGCACAGCTAACAAGAGCTAAGCAAATCGAAGACACTAACGAACAAACAACGTGTTGCGTATTTTTGGACGTTTTTGTGTGCGCGAAACAATAATCCTTCGCCCGATAATCAACTTCCGCTTAACGATGCTGCATGAACGAACGGTTGATGCGTTATGTTTGAGCCGCCGTCGTGTGGTATTATCATGCATTTAAATGATTCAATTTAATTGTGCATGAACCATAAATAAATATGGATTAATTGTGGCAAACAATGTGCGATGCTATGTGGAACCACAAACATTGCTTGACAAACACACGTCTAATTGAGGACAAATACAGTATTCAAAAGAACAATATTGGGAAGGGACACGGTGAGATAATGTTAAGCTGAGTTAATCTGCTTGGCGATATTCGATCAATGTCATCCTTATGTCAGTGAGAATGGGCTTTAAATTGAACACAAACTTTCCTCCAAAAGTTCAACTGAGTTAAGTGGTATTTCCGGTAAAATAAATCGGTAATGTTGTTGCTGGTGTTTTCCGAAAAACAAACGCGTTCCATTACGGGCAACCACTTTCATTGCGCTCGGTGATCACGTTCCGTACCGTGGGGCAGGTCGTCCTCATCGTCAATGTCTAAGATTAAGCACTCGCTATAATTTCACCGAAGTACCGATTCGTGACGGTGGGCCAACGAAAACACACCGCGCAAGAAGGTCGATTTTCCCAGAAAGCTCCAAGCCTTCAAAAGGATTTTGGTCGGAAAATCGAAAGAGTACGCGAACCGAAGAAGCGGGTTTAATACATTCCGATGAAAGTTTTCCCTTGTTGAGGGCGTATAAATAAAGCTCGGAAAACAGGATGGCGGACGACGGTGGGTGGGAATGCATTTTCCATCGCGAACCCCGCGTAAAAGATGAGGTTTTGAGAAAGGAAAATAATTCGATTATCACTTTGCCGAGAAGCAGGGTAAGTACACCGAAAGGATGCGATGTTGAACGTCGGAGAATTATGTGCATGCTTAAGCAGCCGAACGCGAACCGAAAAACAACAAACTAAAGAAAAGACAAGAAAACCACATTCAAGCGTTTTAGTTACAAAGATCACGTCACGCGGCCTCGGGAACCGAACCGAGGTCGAAGGAGCGTAGATATTTAAACAAAAATCTGGAACGATTATTGCTACAGCTTTTCTCACAATTCCCATCCCTCGGTTTGGTCCCGAGTCGGCCACGGGTCGTGGGCAGACAATTTGAATGCAAATATTCACCCAGCGTGGCAAGAGGCTAGCCTTTTGCCATCTGCGCGAACGTAGAGATGCTGGAAACTCTTCATCATCACGTCGCCAGGCCAAGCGACCTTTTGGCAGCCCGTCGTCCAGGCGTGGTGGCGGCGTCAACCACGGGCAAATGATGTGATTGGATCTCGCCGGATTATAATCGCCATTTGATGAGGACACAGCGATTAAGGAGCTTTGCCATGAGCTTCGCCCCGTTCGCACACACGTAGGAAAAACTACGGGACCGACGGAACACTCGTCTCTTTTGCTGCCGCTCTACACTGGCGAGAGACCGACTGACGAACCCGGCCGGATCCTGCGCGCACGGAAAGTCGATGAGCAATAACAGGATTTTTATCAGCTCGTTACTTTGAGCTATCGCGACGCGACGTGACAAGCAAAGAATAGGTATGGTCGGCCTCAAACACGTTCCCACTTTGCATAAAACTGTATCGAGGACGGGTAGGTGATGTACCGAACTCGCAAGCTGCTAGTGGAAAGCGCTAACGTGTCAGGCTTTGGGGCCGAGCCGTGCCCAAAGTGGATGGCACTATGAGAAAAGGTGAATTCCTAAAATTCGAAATAAATTGAAAAAAAAAATTCCATTATACGTTTAAAGTTTTAGTGGACAAACCTTCAGGATTTCCCGCCAGCATTATGCGCTGCAAAAGTATGCCCATCAACCACAGCCCATAGTGCTGACAGATGTCCACAAAACACGAACTATGATACTCGAACCTCCGAAGGACCTCAGGAACAAATACAGATTGATGATGTTATAGACACCTCGCCCCGGAGGCGTTGTCCATCGAAGCACAGCTTGGTTTCCGAAAGAGAGGCCACACAAAAAATACCCGAAAGACGGATGGCTTGCAGTTCGTGGCGGTGACCCCGTGGCCATCTACGGTGCAGTGCTGGGAACGTGATGAAGGGTAATTTGCATACGACAATAACACTTGTAGTGTTATTTCTCTAATACTAACGTATAAATACATAGACACACTCAGCGGGCCAGCGGGCCTCCGAAAAAAGGACATCGCGAGGCGAGGCGAGACTCGACGCTGTACGGTCGACATCTGACGGCCATTTCCACACTCCGACAACGACACCCAGCGGGAGTTCTAGTGTTTCGTGATCCACTTTCCCTATGGCCTTTCGGGACTCCCCGGGAGGGGTGAGTCGCACAACACGGAAGCACCGAGCTTGGACCGATGGAAGACGTATGCGAACGGGAATATGGTAATAGTTTCACTCTGGCGCTTTTCGAAAAGTCGTTAAAAAATTATGCAAATTTCCCAACCCCGGCACCGCTCAAGGATCTTTGGAGTGGGCTCTTTTGTGCTATTGCTTTCTCCTCGTCGTTTTTTCCAGAAATGGGCCACTTGCTTTCACACAGGAAGGTGTCTTGCCAAGGGCGATGCCATAAGGACTAAGAATTGAGGAAGTGGGTCAAAGCACAAACGTGTCTTTTCGGTTTAATTAAATTTTGGAACACGAAACCACAGGAAATTATTTACAAAACTATAAAGCATGTCCTAGCAATCAAAAGCCGGTAACGAAAATCGTGAGTGGAAAATAGAAAGAAAAAATTATTTAAATGAAAACAGTAACACAAATCCGTCGCACCGTACATGCCATTCTATTAGTTTCCCTAATTTATGAAGGAACTGACAGATTTTCGCTCGCTTCACAACGCTCAATCTGACAACATTGATTAACGTTATGTTTCCTGCGCAAGATTTCATCTGCGGCTTTCTAAAAAAAGCCTCGCTCACAATTTCGCAGATTAAATTGTGCGAAGCAAGGCCGCGGATCAGTTGCCGCGAGTAAGATACTGTACCATAATGCGGTGATATTTAGGTTCCATGATTCATTAACTGTGAAAAGTGATACACGAGCCATCGCGGCACCGCATTTGCCATATAGCCACCGACATCCAGCGCCGACCGCAGGCCACTTGTGTAACCGAAACGGAACCACCGGAAACATGCAACTTCCGGTTAGTGGAATTTTCATTTTTCTCTCCCTTTCTCTCTCCTCGTTTGGGGGCCGCAATAATGAAATTACGTTACACTTCCATCCGGCCCTCGGCCCCCGGCCCCGGCTCCTGAGCGGTTCCGTCTAACTCTACGTTTTCCACTTCTTTGCGGTGCCTTTTCCCGAGGCCCATTTTCCCGGCGTAACTTTGCTCGCCCGGGTTCCGGGGAGTAACATATTTTTGGCCGCACCAGGGCCCACCGAAATCGCAACATAACGTTAGAAAAAGAAGCAACCCGCCGGGTCAAACATTCCGGGTCCTCAGCGAGGAGCTCTGTTCTCCCCCATTTTAAAGGCGCGTGTTGGGGTATAACTTTTCTTCGTCTCGCTCTTTTCACGCCATGTTTATTTACTGACTTTTTTTCTGCTCCCCATTCTGGTTCGGTCGGCACCGCCGAACCTACGGAGGCCATTTTTCCTGCACCGAACGAGCCATGGAAAATGCAAATACGCTTGAAATAATCTGAATGATGATGGCGCTTTCCCCGAGCGTCAACTGTTCTCGCCAGCCAACCGGAAGTCAACGGCCCGAGCCGTGCGCTATCGGGGCGGAAACGTTCTATACGCAATAAACGCAAATCTGACCGGATCTGGCCGGAGCGGGCGACCACCGGAGCTCAAGGATCATCTCGCACAGCCATGGTTCGGTGAGCAGGCAAGCGATACGTTTGGGGCGCATTCAAGTGATAAAGACATTTCCCTGTGTGCTCCCCAATCACCTCCCATCGCCTTCGGTTTGGTCAAGGAAAAACGAAAAGTTAAAGTCATTTCTCCGGAAGGAACAAGACACCACCAACGTCCTAACAAGATTTAGCGACCCCAGACTGTGTCGTGGCCTGGAAGGAGCGAACGAAGCTCACAAAACTTCCCAGCCAGCCAGCCAGCCAGCCAGTCGAACCCTTCGGATGAAGACATTCACACGGGCGCGGACCCGGGATCCCAACGACGGTTTCCGTGAAGGTCTTCATCGGCGTCCGAGGAATTTACACCCTTGAGATAAAACATTTCGATTTAAATATTTTATGCATTCGCAGTGCCGGCCGAGCAGTGCCTGCCAGTGAGTGTTTCACTGTTTGCCTAATTTTTCTTCGAAGTTACTGGGCCGAGAGTCGCAAGCGGCGCACCCAGACATCGGACAGTTGCTGGAATGGCCGCATAAAATGGTATGAAAACATAATTTCCGTCGACCGTCAGCCGCACTAATCTTTGCCATCGAAATAAACATCATCGTTTTGCTGCCAATTTGTTGTTTCTTTAGCGGCCGACTTTAGAGTATTTCGGTTGTCGCGAAGAGGAATATTTTCAGCCTCGTTCGCCCTTCTCGAGCCTTTATCAAGATGTTTACTTTGCCACCGGTCAAATTTCGTATCAACTTGAAAGCATATTTGAGGCGATACCGGAAACAGCCACCGATTGAATGTTTTAATCGAGTCAACCGAGCGGAAATCCCAAAAACATCCGGCAAGGTCTACAGTTCCTATTTTGGTTGATATAAACAGTTATTTCAACACTTTTGAACAACAAAATAAACAAAAATCTCTTGAATCTATAAAGTATTGCGTAACAAATTAAATATGTCAAAAGTAAACATTAAAATGGCGTGAAAAGAGAGCGATAGTTCAACAACTGTTATTGTTTGTTACCTTGCAGCTAATAAATCAAATCTCGTGATCCGATGGGGAAAATTTCCCAGCCAACGCAGGCAAACGAATCGAAAACAAAACAAGAAAATCCCTCTCGAGGCGATGGGGAAATCGATCGAAAGAAACTCTCAACGACGGCGATAGTCAGCCAAAGCAGGTCACTGTGCTGCAGCAGACGGCGGCTAGCTAAACGGCTTTGGGGTGGATGATGCTACCAACCATTTGACACTTGCTCGTTGCACTCGCTCGACTTTCGTGCCACTTCCGGTTCATGCTGCAGTGTTACGTTTTTTTTGCACGTCCCATTCACACAGCCCGTAACAGCGAAATAATGGCGCGGTATGTTGTCAGTCAATAGCTCTGAGCCTCCGAGGAGGTTCGCAGGAGCCAATCCAATGTGCCCGTCAATGCAGCCGGGTTCGGTTGGCAAGCACCAATATTGCAATATTCCCGTTCACGAGCAGCGCCCCACGATGAGTTGCGATGACGGTCGAGTGTGGGGCAAAAAATAAAAGACTGCCACCGGAAACCGGAAAGGATATTGAAGACAGAAATTGATCGCACACGATGATGGATGCATGTGCCTTCGCTCGCACATCGTGATGACTGCTTTTGTCCCGTTCTTCTCGCTGCTCGATATTCTAATCTTCCACCCAATCCGGGTCGCAGACTCTCGGCACACCGGAAGAAGAACTCTTCGTCCTTTCGAGCACTGCCAAGCACAAAATCGGCCGCTCCAGTACGAGCGGCAGAATATATAGAAGAGGGCGATGAGCGCATAAAAACGGGACCTTCACTGTTTCCATCGATCAGCCTCTTCATCGAGAGCGGGCGCGAACGGCACACATCGGAAGCTGTCAGCAAATATCAAACGACATATGAGAAGTGCATCTGACAGTTAACTGTTGCCCGTACTGTTTGCGCGACTTTGTGCTCGCCTCCGAAAAGGGCAACCGATGCCGGGCGCGAAGGTTATAGGTTTTTTTTTCAGTCATTGGGGTGAATCTTTGAGATACATCGAGATACAGAGCCTCTTTATTGCTCAAACGTCTGTCCGATGGAACTGTTAGTGGAAAAAAACAGGTGAAATCAATAAACGGCTCTCCTGTCTAATAGACCCAGCCAGCCTGGCTGGGTTTGTCTGGAATGATTTTATTAGGATCGAATCAATCATAACCATTCCGTGGAATTCGATATGAACCACACACGGGTTACGGGAGATGTGCGAAATGTCTTGAGCGGACGTATCGACA
This sequence comes from Anopheles bellator, assembly GCF_943735745.2. Classification (NCBI taxonomy): domain Eukaryota; kingdom Metazoa; phylum Arthropoda; class Insecta; order Diptera; family Culicidae; genus Anopheles; species Anopheles bellator. The sequence continues at coordinate 13,955,372 of NC_071285.1, read as the reverse complement.
CACGTGCCAGGCGCAGCAGGGCACATGATCTTCGTGGGCATATCGCCGCCCGGGCGATAATAATGCCGATGAAATTCGTCGGATTCGCACAAATGATGACAAATCCAATCACACAACAGAAACCTCATTTCCGGTTTGGCTTTGACCGAGAAGCCCGGCTTTCATTTCCCATTATGTTTCCCAACCAAAATGCCAGCGCCAGCAGGCACGTTGTCGATGGTGAACTCTTTGATATGGCGCATGGTGAATGGCATCGATGATGTTGCTTATTCGCAAAACCCTCATGCTGCAGAACATTCACTTCCCGCTCTGATCGTCTTTGGACTTTTGGAGGAGATTATTCATGTCGCATGTCGTAAATATTGAATACGTTGAAGGACATTAAACAGGTTCAAAATTAAGACACGTTAAATAAAGAGTACTACATAATTTCTAAAAGGAGTAGTGGCGCTGTTTCGTGTTGCTTTCCAACTACAAAGCCATGTTTTGCATTGGCTATTGCCAACCGCGACGGTCGTTATCAACACCCCGTAGATAAACAACTGACAGGCTTCGATGGCCCGGTCGGAGGTCAACGCCAACTGCAAGCTCGTCACGGTGATGGCTCAGGCCAGGCTGAAGCTGATCCCCGTCTAGCGCAGCATAAACTTCCTGTTGATTGCGACCCAATGCGGCGGCTCGAACCGGCCAATCGTTTTGACGTTATTTTATTTCGCTGCAACACCAATCAGTGGCAGCTTCCTATCGAGCGCCCCCGTGCAGCTCTCGTAACCGATCCGCACTGATAACCTACATTGCATCGCTGGCCTGCGCTCCGATGAGGCTTTGGCCCCGCGGGCCCCATTCAACGCGTCCCGGAGATAATTAACGACCTGCGATCGATGGGATTGCCGACTATGTTTGCGACCTCGTTTCCTGCCGCCGTGCGGCAACCGCGATTGTGGTCCGGCAAATAAAATTCGGTAGGGAAAACCCGAAACCGAAAGAAACGAAAAAAAAGAGCTAGAATCGTCATCGCCGGGACCGCATCCTGCCGGGGCGCAACTGTCAGCGATTGACAAATGAGAGAGAGATTGACGGCGATGCCAAGGATTGGACCCGCCAGCGGTTTCGTCAATGAAGTGCCAGCGAATCGCTGCTACTCGCCCGAGACCCGGCTGACGGCTGACCTACGCAAGGCCCTCGGTCCCGTTCTGAATGAATCCGGTGTGGCCTCATCAATCATTCGTTCTTATCGCATTAGCGGCCCTCCCGCCCAACAGCGCAATGCGCCGATAGCACCCCGCCCAGCCAAAGCGCATCCCACTTGGTCCCGGGTGTCTATTTTTATGTCTCGCGCCGGGTGGCCCCAAGTGGCCCGTTCGCCGGAGGGAGTGTCAGAGTTCGCTCGCCAAAAAGGTCAAAGCGACGGCCATTCAACAACACCGATTTCACGCCAGCATTGCGGGTGTAACATAAACACAGTATGTTTTCGTAGCGTTCGCGAGCATTGATTTGAGCTGGCTGACGAGCCTATTTAATGGGGTGACCCTCAGGGCTCTGGTTTACTTCCAAAATTACTTCCGTCTGTGCCAAGATCACTTTAAATGACATCATTTAAATTTCGCATTTACTCGTCTTCTCAGTCGAGTGAAGATATTTAAATGAGTGTCTGTCATTTTGGTCTCTTTTCATTCGGTCCCTTGTCCCTCTCAGCACAGAGACTAATATCAGCTAATTATCATCCTCAAAGTGGTCTTTAAAGTTGCCTCTCTGAACTCCGGGAGACCTCGGAACACCGGAAGTACTCACCCACGAATCAGAAAGCGCGGACGCGCGAATGAATAGCAGCTGCTTACCATAAAACGGAACGACACCAAAACCCACAAATAATGTTTCCACTCACCACCCGCACGCCTGGCCACCGTTTTCCCCGGCTAGACCCCACCGGGCGCCATTCGAAGAGATAAAACAATTAGAAGTCGCGCGCGCCACCGTCGTCGCTTATCTTCTTTTGAGGGTAGCCAAACTTATTTCAATTTATCAAACCTTTCACTTCCCTCGTCGCTAAGGACGGAGGTCACAAGCAACCACCGGCGGCCGACATGACCGCCCTCGGCCACATAATTCTTACCCACTGCCCACGGCTGGCGGACTGCGGGGCTGTGTCCCCACCGAGATCACCAATCACCATCGCAATCGCTGCGGAGAGAAAACTGCAAACGAGAGCACATTATTTGTCCATCAGTGTGTGAGTGTGCGAGGGCGCGAGGGGGCTGATTAGGATGGCGGAAGAAGCAAGACAATGATGGCGATGATGATGCTCCAGGGGACGAGGACGATGGCTGTGTTTTAATCATTGTTGGCGGGATCGTTGCTCCTTTCAGCTCTGCACTCGCCACGGCAGCAGCCTTCCGTGGGATTATCTGGCAGAAAGATCCTTCGGGATTTGCATAGGCCATAGAGGAAGCCGGCCCCTTTGTGTTCTTAAAGGAAGTTAACCCTTGGATGTAATGCGATTTGTAGCGATTTGAGCGATTTGGGGAAAATGCGCGACAAATTCGTCGGACTCGATGGACAGATTACGACCCGCAAAATTGTTGAACAATTTCTAAAACAATGGATGGTGTTTCGAAAACCAAAACCCACTACTCCTTTGGGGGTTAAGGTTGGAAGTAATAAAATATGATAAAGAGCCTTAGCCGCCACCGCAACAAGAAGACAGAGAGAGAGACAGAGACCGGAAGACGATGAGAGTATTTTGCCCGAACTAATGCAGGGAACAATTGCCGTACGGTGGTTATGTCGCGTCCGGTTCGGAATGCACATTAAACTCAGCAACTCTGGGACAGATCCTTCGCACAGGACATCCTCCTCCTGGCGCACAAGACCGATGGCGGCCGCAGCAGCGAAAGCGATGCTCTTTAGAGTGTCATTAGGGCCGGCATTGCCGCATTCAAGCGCAACCCTGCCGTGGAGGATCGCCCGGCCAACAGTGCTCTCGCCGCTGCCGTTAAGAGTGATGATAAATTCTCGGCAAACGAAATCATTACTCAAGATGAAAATGATAAAATGCCTACTCTTGGAGGCCCTTTTGCGGCGGGGGTTTGTTTCTGCCGCGGAGGGCGCAATGGACGAAAAAAAAAATCCATCCAAAGGCCGAAAGTTGGCCGACGCTCGTTCGCCGGCGTCAGGTTTCGGCGGTGGGACGCATTTCTCGTTCCGAACCCCGTTCACCATTTTCACACGGCCGAAAAATATTGCGAACCTTGGACAGTTGGGCTGAGGCTGCATTTTCGCGACAACCATAATGGTGTCGTCGCTGACGATTGGCAAAAAATATTATCGTTCCTGTGTTTTTTTTCCCCCGGAGCGCAAGCTTTGATGTTAGCCAGCGCAGCTAAAGGGTCTTCGGGGACACTGGGAAGCCTTGCCATTTGCAGATATTCGACTGATGGGGCAGACCTCGGGCCGAGTGAGAAGCTCCCTCCGCGGAAACGGTAACGAGCCGCGTGGCCTCGAACTTTGCGCGGGCAAATAGGTTAATGTTGTTTTGATGAAACCTTACCACCTTAGCGACCCAGAGGCGGTCCCAGAGACTGTAAAAGGTTAGGTTGCGAAGCACATGTCGCTCGGCCACGACCGTTGGCATAATTACCTGCAACGAAAAATAATGGGACAAAATTAGAAAATTTAATCCCGCTTTAAATGCAGAAACGGATCGTTATAAATAATTTTTAATGTTATTAACACAGTAGTACCAACCAAAAACATCGTTGTCACCGTTTTTGGGCGTGAACGTTTCAGTAGCTTTTCAACGATATTTCACTCGCTTGACATGAAATTTATTTTGCCCCACTTGGGGAGGATCCATCTGCATGCGTTCATACTCGAGGCAGTCTGCACGAAAGCACCAGAAACTTGCGCGACATTCACGGCCCACAAGGAAGCTGCAAATTTGATGCATAAAATTCACCACCATCCCCATTGGGTCGCGAAAACGGCGATAAAAGACGGTCCTTGAGAACGGAAGAGTGTCTTTGATGTGGCAAACAACATGATGCTAAAAGTGGCGCAGCACTTGATAGTATTACAGTTTCTGAACGGTTGTTGGGCTTTTTAATAAATGGATGATTTTAGATTAAAATGATTAAACACAGAAAGCAGCAACGGTGTAGTGTGGATAACGGGAACCCCAAATAGGTTGGCTATTTGCATTCAAAAACGTGCTCGGGATAGATACACGCTGCAGATGTTGTGCCCTTTCCCCTAGAGCACGTGATCGCCATTTCTTTCATTTCGAACTTACTTCCCATAAATTCATCCAATTTAAGCGCCCCCCAATTCGTTCCGCCCAGCCCAACGAGCCGGATAGCTGTTTGCCATTTATGGGAAAAACTCACTTTTCCACCCGAAAACCCCAGCGAGGAGAGAACGATTACTGCTGCTGCTCGATGCAGTTGAGCATATATATTTATACAAAATGCAAACCCTTGCGGTGGTCGTTACGGTGGTTACGTAAATAAGCAACACAACCATCGCCGCCGGCAGAACATCCTTAACATTCCGGAGGATGTCGAGAAAAATGGAGTTAGTGAAAAACACATACACAGAAAAACTGAACGATCAAAGCCCAAAGCCCGAAAACCGATACCAGCATGTTTGAGAAGAACCCCCACGTCCTGGCGGGCTCGACGAAGTTCTCAAGGTGCTTCGTTGGGGCTGCTATCGTTCCGGAGCAGCACACCGGTGTAGAAAAAACCCGGGCATCGCCAAGACGTTGCAGCCGGGTGCATGGCATGGCGTGCATGCAAATAGAACCCAACTTATACCACACCTTCATTTTCTTACGATCGAACCAATGCATACAGCGAGCGAGAAAGAGAGAGCGAGAGTTTCTGCTGCATTTTCTATGCATTTATGCATGGGCTGCGGCGGCAGTACATTCGAGACTGCATACATGAATGCATGGATTCCTAAACGACCCGGGGAGCTCTGGAAGTCCTGGAGTGGCGTTAAAGTGAGCAAGACCCTCTCCAGAACCTCACACAGCGATTGGCGCACAGGTGAGTGGAATTGAGATTGAATTATGCTTCCAGAAACCATCGGATGTCACGCCGAACCGGGAATGCTGGGCTGGCTGGATGACTTGGCTTTCTGACCATCATGGATGCTGCCGCATCACGCTGCTGCACCAGTCCGCCCTTCGAAGTCGAAGCGAAGAAAGTGCATCCATTCCAGGCGAGGTTCGAGGTTCGAGCAATTTATTTCCCAGTTCCAGCAACCTTCGCACGATGGCTGCCCGAAGACAGGAATGTCGTGCCGTCGCCGCAGGAGCAGCAGACACCAAACCTCAAATCAGCTCCGACAGCCGGCATTTCGCAGGCGAATGTTTTAGTCACTACGCTGGGCTGGTCTCTTACAGCGGGCTGGCTGGTCGGTCGCCAGTCATCGTGAGGACGTTTATTTCGACGACCTATCTTCATCAAAAGATCGTAAATTCTAGCGTAGTTCTGTGCGGACGTGGAGCTTACAGCTTAACCGACCGACCACGCAGCACCGAAGACGAGTGCTTTCTAATCGCAAACAAGTTGTAGTTTGAATGTGACCGGAATGGAATGGCTTCTCTGGGTGCGATATTTATGAGCCTTGAATGTCCATCAACTGTTCGGCGTCAGGATGAGGGTGAGTCGTGTTCCGCTTTAGACCCAACGTTAAAGGACTTACAATGCTTGCATTGCAAACCATTTTATGGTACTTTTAACCATGATGTTGTGGGATGAAAGTAGACAATTTAAAGTCCTTTCGTTTTGTTCAATTAAAATCGATCGATTTCATAGCAATTTATTGCTTAATGAAGCACGTCTTTAATCAGCATTGTTGAGCAGCACCAACGAGGGAAGAAAAATTGTCGTTCGGTCGCACAAAAGCACAACGCTACCGATAGGGCTCACTTGAGGATCCTGCTCACTTCACAGAACCTCTCGGCCACCGTAAGATGGGAACGTGTTCAATCAGGCTGTCCTTGGAACGTGTTGACGAAGCGGCACGGATGCGGAGCTCCTTGACCATCAATAACCTTGAGCTGAGCAGAAACTTCAGCAAAACTGTTCGACATTCCCCCCGGCGGGGGAAGCACCCCAAAGCCAATCGAGGCGGTTGATGGTAGATTGGAAGGCAACAAAACAAGCCCCAAGCAGATTGAGAAAGTGTAGGCCTTCATACTGACGTGCATTTAAGCGATGAATTTACATTTTGTTGCAAGACCAGACCGGCCAGGTCCGTCGAGGTTGGGGTTCGTTTACCGAGAACCGTTTAGCAGAAGCGGCCACCCACCTGCCGTTCGGTGGTCTCACGGGACCAAACCGACATTGAAGTACTGTTTGCAACTCTGACAGCAACCTAACGATGCGCCCCGCGAGGAATACCTTCATTAAAACTAAAACAAACCCAAAGACACCAAGCCTCGAAGGTCCCCCCGCCGGGCCGCATAACTTTTAACGAATGAAAACCATTCATTCATTTATGATTCACCCTTTGTGCCGCCGCATCGCAAGATCCGCCACTTTTTCGATCAAATAGCCAGCCAGAAAAACTTTTCGCCAAATTCTTTTTGTTCGGGTCCCCAAACTTCTTGGCAGTGCTGTACGTGTAGAACGTAGCAACAAGAAGCGTGCCGGAGGTGGTAAACGATTGCTCCATTCGGTTCGTAGCAGTCAATCAACAGGAAAAAACTACCGGCCCCTGCTCGTCGACACAGGCCGGAAGGGCGAAAAAAGCACGGGCGTACATCAAAGTTGTTACCATGAAATAACCACCCGCACATCGCTTTTTCCCAATCATCCCACCCAGCCGCCGCCACCCAGGGTGGAACAAAAACTAAGTGGTGACAGTTTAGGGCCGGGCGATTCGATAAAGAACGCAAACGTGAGATAGTGGCGCTACTTTTTGATTGGCTCAATCGAAAGAGGACGAAGAAGAAAAAAAGCAATCGGCGCAGGTCACGAAAGTCACTAAAGACTTGGCCAAACGGCTAAAATTGGAAATAAATACGAACGCGAGGAGCGTTTTGAAGGGTGTCAGCAGCGTGTTAGAGGTAGGTCATCAGTTCGGGAGGGGTTCTGGTTATTAGCACTTCAACACGTACGATGTTGAGGACAGTTCAGAGCCCATGAAGCATGGTTTTCCTCATAACCCACGATGAAGGTAACGATCTTTTCTAACGGTCGGTTTTTGCCGTTTTGAATTAATGTGAAGATCAATTGACAAACGGTGATCGACATTTAAACTATTTCAAAACTGGTTTTGTTAATTTTCTTTACGTTTCGTTTGTTTCATGGCGTTCCTTTGATCGAAAGGTTAAAGTCGCGTACTTTTAACATTGAAAGCATTCATTACTAACACCAAAAAAGCACACAACAATGACAGCCCTAATGATGTTAGCGGGCCGCAATGTATTTCATTACCAGCCACCTTTCTAGCACCACTGGCGGTTAACGTTGGATATATGAACTGGGTGGTGGAGGTGTCAAAATGGACAGGTAATTAATCAGTTCCACAGCCGATAGGAAGTCCCGGACGCCTCGTCCAAGGGCAGAATGTAGAATTTGCGTAGCACCTGCCTCCGCTGAAACCGAGTCGCTCCAAAACTGCGGCCAATGGACGCCAAAAGGTTGGCATCATCAGCGGGGTTTCCATGTTGTGTTCCTATCTCGAAAACTGGTTCTGCCGAAGAAAGGGGAATCGGATACCTGACCATGGCAGGGCCGGCGACGGGAGTCAGGCTAATGTGCGTAGCATAACGCCACCAAGTGCGCTGCGAAAGGACGGTCTGGACGCAACTCGTTTGTGCCAGTTCTGGAAGCTCCTGGATAAGGGGAGGATGCGAACTCATGGGTCGAAGGGTTTAGATTAGCATGAAAATCCGGTGCTTTGATTTCCCACGAGACTGGCTCCCTGGTTCGTTGGCCGGGAACGTTCGTTGGCGGGTCTCGACCCGTGTACTCGATTCCTGGCAGCGCAACGAAAACATGGAATCGGCCCACATCCGGAGGAAGCACCACGACACCGCACCGTTGAGTTACAGGACTTACTGCCTCCGCCACTCCAAAGGCCACACCAGCACTCTAGACGGTCATATTCCAAGAAATATTATTACACAAAACAGGGATACACATAGTACGAGTGACCGATACGCACGACGGTGTTATCTTCTGTTAAACCTTTACGCAAATACGGCTTTAAAAGCACAGACGATACATCTCCGGTGTAGATGATCAACAAGTCTTGGCAACAAGACCGCTACCGCCGGATGCCGTTGTTCATTGCTGCTGCTTCGAACATATCGACCATTTCGAGGAGAGATTAGCAACTTTAACTTAAATGGCGAGCTGGCGAGCTGGCAACGATGTCTCAAAGGAGTGCTCGACCACGCCTTGCCGTAGCAGGAATGAACCGGGCGCCAACTGTCTTTAAGCAATGCTCCGCTCCGGTCCGATAGATTTATCGCCCGGTGCACCGGAGGCACGGAGCTCTTCGCGTAGAGCGGTCGCCGAATTCCTTCCACGGACATGACTAAGCATTCGCAGCAACACGCGCCGCTGGCAGCATTCTGCCGGAGATTTTCCACAAACTTTCTGCTTAAGATTCCACTTAACGAGAATGGATCGTTGCTTACCTTAGGGCGTACGGTGTAGCTGCTGGTGTCGTTACTGTGGGCTGGAAGAAACGGAGTCTTGGTTGCCCTCCCGGGAGTATCAACTGTCGTTTCTCAAGCACAATTTAAACGCAAACCATCAACAATATTCATAAGGCGCTCGTGGGTGGTGCAATTTTGTGGGAATTGCAGTTCTTCCGCCGTTGGTCGTCGTTTGGTCGACACTGAAAACTCTGGACTGCCAGATTTCCGATATCTTTGGGCGAATGTTAATGTAGATAAACATTCCGCTGCTCAAGATGTCCGGTCTCACAAAGGACTGACTATCCCCCTTGGTGCAATACGACGTACTTCCGATGAAGCCAACGTCCGAGAGGTTTGAAAATATTTGTCTGAAAATTTCATCCCTGCAGTCGCTCGAGGCGATAGAACAGTTTTCACTTCTCGGCATCCAGCAGACGAGATGCCTTCGTACGCCTCGTTTGATAAAATGCTGCATGTGGCGCAGGACGGTACCCGAGAACGGCTCTACCATCCCGAATGCAATTTAAAGTCATGCAATTGAATGTGGATGTAATTCTAGTTAGAAGCGTGCAGAATGCAGAATGTTCGCCGAGAAATCCCATAGGGTCCCCGAGATCGGTTTGCTAGGAGAACTTGAAGTTACACACGCCTCAGGAGGTTTTGTCACCCGGTGTCATCGATAGTTGCAAACATATTGTGAAAGAAACTTTGCTTACCGGGAAAAGCGAAGTTCGATTGAAATCGAGACATGCCATCTTTCGACAGTGTCCCATTTGTCATCGTCCAATTACTTCTTTCGAGATCAACCCCCCAACCGAGAACGACTGAAAGATAGGCGACCAAAATGGCGATTTCAAGCATGTTTATATGAAAGGCCCCTTTCGATATTGTGGTTTAAATAGATACTACCTTCTCTCTAGTGCAATTCCCGTTTGGTGACCAACTGTTCGGACTTTATTGACCCTCTCGAAAGAATACAGCTTCGTTCGTTCGGTCCAGGAAAGGACTACGATTCGTATGGGCCATTGTGGGCTTTCTCCAAAGCCAAAGATCGGGCGGCATTGTCGTCTGGGAGAGTGCAGCAAAGTCGATGGCACCACCGCCAATAATAAGGACGACGTAAGTAGCAATTCTGTCAGAGGGTCCTATTGTATGTGGCCTGTAGTACGCGGCTCTGTCGTAAGTGGTTGAAGAATGACTTATGAGACTTCACGTTATGGGCTGATAAAGTAGAAGGCATTGTGACCTATTTGTCGATTATGCAGTAAAAGGTCCGGCATAAGAAATGCAATGGTTAAAATCGGGTTGACGCGATGTAAAACTCAATCACCCTAATGGACTAGCCCCATACAAATCAGCTGAAAACCGCTGCCAAAACAATATGGAAAATTCTCTGTGACAATAAAACCTTTTAAAGGCGATATAGAGCCGATCTCGACATCGAAGGACGCTGAACGTCTAAATTACCTAAATTAAATACCATTCCACAATCTACCGCAAACGAAATATCTCTAATGTCCCTCTGGCTTACGACGGAACCATTGACGTTCATCGACATCCAAAGCTCCCCGAACGCAGTGGCGAAATATGCATTGGCACCCGGTCAAGGCTCGTCTCGTGCTCCATAAAGGACAATCCCCCGGCACGTGCATTAGGAATGCTGGCATCACATTATTCGGTGCTTCTAGTCGATGGCATTTTTCGATGACCGAAAAAGAATCCCTCTCAGCGTTTCCATGGGCCCGGACCGGATCGACCACACGCCCTTTACTGTCCATCACTTGTCCGGTTTTGGTCCGGTCTGGGTCTGGTCTGGTGGCCGACACCATGCGCATCGACCTTCCATCGTTCAGACGTTTCATTTGCTTCATTTGCAGCTTTTCATTAGCAGTATCGATTGATCAGCGGGGTGGTCATAGTCCATGGTAATGGGTGGTCACCACCAAGGGCCCTTTTCCCGCCCTTTTCGGGGCGGGAAGGACGATAACAGTCCGGGACACTTTTATGTCTCCGAAATAACGATGCCTCTGGGAACAGGGGACGGGTTCTCTGGACGTAACGATTCCTTGGAGATACGGTACAACCAAACCGTTCTCTGTCTCCGGTTCTTTCATCTGCATTCCGGGCACAGCATATCTCCGGAAGGGAAAACCCGTCCGTTCTGGTTCTGTTTCCTCAATTGAAACCCTTCCTGGGGCGCTACAGCTCCGCTGGAATGGATCACTGCGTTGCGTTGCGAAAATTACACTCCAAGCTGCGTACCGGAGGCCATTCCCTTCGAAACTTCTTTGGTGATGCTTGGCCGCAGTCAAGAGGTGTCGCTGTTTACTGTCGTCCGAATGCGAAGAAGCGAACGGATGCCATCGGAAGCAGCCAAACCGAAGCCAAAATCGGTTACTCGAAGGACGAGATTTTTGTTTGTCCAGCCTCCGTACCGTACTGGGCATAGGCGTGGCCGGCAGGAGAACGAAAGCAAAACGAATCCTTCGGAAAAACCGCCGGTGCCAATGGGCACCACACGGCGGGAGCCTGTGCTCCTGCTCCTGGTTGCTGCAACTGACGCTTGGTTCCATGACACCATCACGATGGCGATGATGATGATGACGATGGAGAAGCGATTCCTTTACTTTGCACAGCGTCGATGCCGGCTCTGGCCGGAAGTGATATCGTTTCGGCTGATCGCATCGTTCGGTCAAGTCATTTACCAACACCCACAGGCTCTCTCTCTCTGCTCGCGCTCTCTTTCTCTCTCTCTCTTTCCCATCGATTCTGGCCTCAGGATACGAAGCGTGTGAACAAGGAGTTTTCCGATTCCTGGCCAAGCTTTGCTCTTCGGCCGCAACCGCGGCCGGAAGGAGACGGGCCGACCGAACCGAGGCCAAGGAAATGGAAAATTCGTTTTCGTTCGTTCTCCATTAAATTACGTAAACGATGCAATCCCTCCGGCAGTTCGGATGGTGCAGAGGAACGGGTCCCGATGCCGGCTTGCTGGTGCGACAACCGCCCGGGCTTGGGCACCTAGAAAAGCGTATGGAATCCGTTGAATTTTCTCATTTTCGCCGTTTGTTCTTCTTTCTCGCAGCCCTTGGCGTTTGTTTTTCATCCCCTCCAAACCCCTGACCCCTTACTGGCATGTCTATTGGCCCGGGTTTAGCCACAGGCTGCCGACTGCGGTCGATCCGTGGGACCGTCGCACTTCGGCAACCTCCCTCCGGTGGAAAGCCCATCGTTCATCGGGGTTCGGAAGAGGGAATGTGATAAAATCGAATTCGATTAGGAATAAAATAAATAGCCCGGCATCCGTACTTCAGGCAGTCCGGGGAACGTCTTTTTTAGTTTTGTTTGGACGGGTGGGACACTTCCATTGGCACCGCCACCGATTGAGATGCGCGGGCTGAGGTCTCAGATTTGGATCTCACGGTTCGGAAAATGTTTGAATAGAAAATTCACATTTTTTTGACTGTCAGAACTTTTCTATTCGAATGCAGCAAAGGATTTCTGACCGTGGCACGGGAACGTCATTTGAGAACGTCATAGAATGGCAAATAGGCAGCAATTTAGTGATAAACGTTATTCGGCAACTAATCGAGGATGGGATACGTTTCATAGTTAAATTTAATTGATGTCAACCAGCGCCGAATTGATAAAGTACCTTCATCTTTTAATTTATCATCGTCCACAGAATATTTGCAAGTTTCCCGTCAAGGTGTGTTGCGTGCTTAAGAACCGCGACTCTAGTGCATAAAATCACCGTCCCGGAAGCGGAAACATTTGAAGAAAAGGCAAGTTTGCAAACTGCAACTGCAACACCGGCATCACAGCGTCTCAACGTGCCCGAGCAAATCAATGACGTTTCAAGAAAAGAGCAGAATCCACAACTGTGGCCGTGTGGTTGTGGATTATTTTTTCTTCTTTTTCGTATCTCCGCACGGTGCTTCCGTCTGCATAAAAAGACCCTACTTAAAACCAGAACCTACTCTGCTGCTATTTGCTGGAAGCATCCCTTGCTCCCGCGTCAGCAGGAGTTGACTTCAACCCAGCTGCGGCTGCTAGTGCTGCAGGCGCAACTGAGCGACTGAAGTTGGTCGGGTTGCGCCTTCCAGTGTTTTATTTACTTTCAATTTGCGTACTACGCACGGCTCGGCCAGTCGGAAGGCGAAGGAAAAACTGCTTCATTTCGTGCCGACGCCGTGCCGGCAAAGAACACCAGCGCAACTTCTATACTACCAGCCAGCAACATGCATCCTTTCCCGACCGGCGGTACTACCGGCACCGGTAGCGAGCAGAAAAACTTGTTCGCATTTCCGCATTCACGTAATTCGTTTGTGTGCTTTCGTTAGTGTGGGTCTTCACTGCTGGCAACTGGCAGAGCCAGATTTGCCACTATTTGTTCTCACTTTTTTCTCAGGGCCTGAACATTGGAAGCATATTTTATGCGTCTCTGGTAAGAATTTAATGAAACATTTCTCGATAGGCGAAACTAGAGACCACTGGAGAATGACTCATTTTTAATCAATAAAATATAAAACGATATTAGGAATAGTAAACACTGAAGCATTGATTGATCTACTTATCCGTCAACAGTGGGTCTTCAGATTTTATTCAAAAATCTTCTCAATATTTTACAGCAAAATTGCTTTGTGTAATTAAAATCTCCTTGATGTGCTAACTTCGCCAGGCAGAAAACGAGAACAGAGTCAGCATTTTAAATGCGAGGTTGTTCAAAGATATCACACAAAAACATATGGCTCCAAGGCTCGTTCCTAAATAAAAACCGTTCCCGGCGTTTGAACGAACAAACCGTAGGCCCAGCTTCCAGGCCGGCAGAAGAGGGAAGAAAATGTTGCGAACAAGTCGACACCCGCAAGTCGGTGCTGCTGCGAGGAATTGGAAAAACAGTGCCCTGGATTCGCTGATGAAAAACCGGCCTCCACCGGACAGACAGACACGAAGCGGTCACAGCAGCAGCAGCAGCAGCAACCAGCGGACCAAAAAAGAACAACTCATTGCCAGGTTCTGGGTTTTTTGCGTGTGAAAATAGTGCGCAGAAACGGTCAGCAGTAGCAGCCAGAGCAATGGCGGAAAACGCCACTATCCGTGGGCCGAGTCGTCTCGTGCCATTTGCCGTCGGAAAAAGCAAATTAATTACCGAACATTAGAGAAAATGAATCTGAACCTGTTTTAATGAAAAGTGTTTCCTCTGGCCGGCCACGGTCGCAAAGGAGCGAAATAGAACCCTTCGCCGAGGCGGACAAAAACTAGCGAGAAAAACGCCGCCCGGAACGGGATGGCAGTCGCGTGGAACGAACGCCATTATGCTGATGCCTTCCACCGTTCACCGGCGCGGCGCATTTCGCGCTCGAAATGGTGCTGAAATTAAATAAATGGTAAGTCGATTTTTAGTGTAAGAATTCACCGGGAGGCAACGTAAATGGATCCGCTCTTCTACGGATGACAAGAAACGGGTTGATTTTCCACGGATTGTTAGTGTCCCGATGAGGCAATCTCAACGGAGTGCAACATCTCGCGCAAACATAATGTTGAACCGAGGCGAAACTTCCTATGCGGAAAACTTATCAACCGTCTTGTGAACAAATAAACACTCATTCGAAACTGCTGGTTATAATAAACATCTCGAGACGCCTGGGAGCGATTGAAGAAGTGCCCTTTCGCGCCACATGTCGTTACCATTTTAAAGTTTACTTTTCACATACCTCAAGAATTTTTTGCGATTCATTCTCGAAACAAGTCAACAAATAATGCGCAACGTTTGGTGGTGACAGGCTTTTTGAGGCATTTTAATTTTGTGACCAACACCGTCTGTCATGCTTCTTTCCACATTTCCTTTTCTTTTTCCATCGATACCGTCACTCGCCTTTTTCAGTGATCCTCAGACGTCAATTACGGCACGCTACGGATCATTTACCATCCGGCGTGCAGCGTCATCGTCGTAGCGTCAAGCGTTGGGTTTCGAACATTTCGGTCGGAGCTGCCACTCTTCCTTTCTGTTCGGAATGCGGCCGAATCAATAAAGAAACTTTAAGAAACCGTTTTTCATTGCAGAGATATGTGGTGTTTATGCCAGCAAACGTTGGCAAGATTAAAAATGACGACCGAAAAGTTGGAATTTATCGATCTTCATATTTCTTACTGCTTTGAAACGCGTTGTGATTTAAATGGGTTTGAAGTCTTTTCTTGTGTCGTTCCTTATATTGGCAGAGCCACTTTTGCATGCTCAGCATACGCTCCTTAAATGCTTTCATTTAACCTCACCGAGAGCTCTGTGTCAATAAAGCTAGCCCCATTAAATAGATTCACCCCGGAAGCGATCGAACCATTTTTGTTTAAACGAATCTTAATGCACAGTCGCACCGAAGAAGCAACTGGAGCTACCCCCATCAGCTGCCTGCATCAGAAACATCAGACTTTATTTGTTTACAATAAGTGAACCACATCGATCCGCCATGACTTCTGCCATCTCCCGGGCCGGTCCCTCTCCTCGTTGGCCGGACAAATTAAACCAGCAGCTCCGGGGATCATTTGTTGCGTCGAGAAATGGCGGATACAGGATTAATTGGAAGTCGTTGACCGCCCGGACGGCCATTTCGTGACGACGAAGACGACGAGCGTTGCGAAATTAAGTAGCGCACACAAGTCCAGAGCGGACCAGACGCATCAAGTCAAGCGAGACACATCTACGGGACCAAAATGGAATCCGCGACGGGGACCGTGTGTGTTTTATTTTCCGAGCGCTGGCACATTAAGTGCATTATTCATGCGATGCACATTAGGCACGTCAGCCGCCGGCCGAGCCGGGCCGAAGAAATGGTTCGAGGAAACGAACGGCTTGGTCTCGTCATCGGGCGGAATCTGGTAAGCCGGCAGAAGTTCGTCGTTCTGCTCCCAGATAGAGCTGGAACTTCATTTAAATGAATTACAAGATTGTTTATGGAAACCCGGTATCGGGCCTATTTTTAATTATTTTCATCCCAAATATAATTAACCAAAATTATCAGCCTCCAGCAAAATCTTGATTTGGGAAGGCACCAAAATCGACGCCAAACGTGTACCGAGTTCGCTCTTGAATGAAATGAAGCCATAGTCAAATTAAAGCAAAACAATCAATGAACCATAATATTGTTTTGCCCAACCGACCACGCAGTCTTAATTTATTTCAAGAAGCACAAAATTAGCTGCCTTCACTATCACCCGCGTAGGCAGCAGGCACCGAGATTAAAGTGTTCCCACGCAACGAAGTGATCCTGAACCGCCCCGGACTTCTGGTGCTTGGCCGAAAATGGTCGTCTTTCGGGTTCGAGATTTCTACAACTGGAGCGCCCAAGGAATAGGCCGACCTCCTTCTTTTCTTTCGACCGCAGGAAACGGTCCCGGGAAGCGTGTACAAACAAACGAATCCATTTTAGTACCGGCCCACGGGTCCCGGCGCACCCAAAAGGGTTGCGAAAAAAGGGAATTGATTCCTTGAGCGATCCGGAAGAGGTCAGGACATTTTATCGAACCACTTCCTTCTGCCAGCCGCCGATCGCCCCACAGCTCGTGCGGCTCCTCGGCGACCCAGAGCGTCGGCCTTCCGGGTGGGCTGGCGGTCTCGGGGATGCGGAAATCGATTTCCCAGCCCACGTGCACTCGATTAGGGAAACTAAATCAAATATTTTCTTTCAATTATCCTTCAGCCTGTCAATTGACTCGCCGGCACATCTCTCGCTGGTTGGTGAGCGAGTGGTTCCCTGGAAGCGACGGCGATTGCCCGGCGGCCAACGCGCACTTTCGAGTTATTTCCGGGAACCGGTTACGCAGCTCCGGAATGACGGATGACGGTTTCCATTCAAGACTTCAGCGCCCCCTCCTTGGCACAGCGAAATGGGAATGCCCTCCAAAAATACACTCGTTTATCAAAGTACTCACATCTCTTTACACGGGGCTTTAAGCGCAAATGCGTGTTTGTTTTGTTAAATATTTGAGCTCACCTCTGTGTGGACCACCCGCCCGCAGAAGGATTTCTCCGGAAAAAGAATTTCGCCCTCGTCGTCGCACTCTGTCACCCGAAAAGCCGTTTTTATTACGCAAATCCAATTCCAATTCCAGTTCCAGTTGTTGTATCCATTTGACGTTTTCCTTCCGTACTGCGGAAGTACTTTCTGTGGCCGAGTTTTTCTTCCACAAATTCGGATGTCCGGGCGCAGGACGAGAACGAACGGCCATTTGTGTCGCCACGACCGAAAGGCGGACGAATGGTTTTATTATTTATTCAATTTTGCGTAGCTCGCGAAGCCTCGCGCCTATAATACAATTGAATGTGCCCTCTTCCGGGAAGTGTGCGATTGGTTGCATTGTTTAATACTCAAGAAACGCTAGAGAAACATAATGGCTCCGGAAGGGAATCATGTTTTATGCCGCGTTTCGTATTCAATTTTTTAGTTTGGTATTTTTCAATAAAAATAGCAGCTAATCCCAAGACAGTGGGCGCGTCGAAGGCGACAGTGGCAGTCAGGCCTGTCGCTCATGCTTGATTTTCCACAACGTCTCGGGATTCATATTCAATTACACCGAACCCGTGGGCCGCCGCCGCCACCCCGAGGGACGGCGTTGAAGGAGTGTCAACATCAAAGAGTCACTTTCAATCGTCCAGCGGACTCCCCTATCCGGCCTGTTTGCTAGCCCAGCCAACATAACATTTCAATGCGTTGATACCGATTCCTGGGAGTCTGACTTTGATCTCCAGCCAAATGGAACCGGGCCTGGGGGCCTGCGTGCCTGTGTGCCTGTATGTGTCGTGTGCCATTCCTCGTCTCATCATCCAAACCTCGTGGAAACAAAAATCAAAGAAAAAAGAAACTGTCGGCGGCGGCGGTGGCGACAGCGGTGCTGGCACCACCCACCGCAGCCATGTTGAACATTAGAACCCCTTTCAGAAGCAGCCGCCCTACGGCAGCCGAACGGGAAATAAGGTCCACGGAAAGTGACGCCAATACACAGGACCAGAGCGAGAAACAAGAATCGAAGTTAATCTGCCAAGCGATGTGTGTGTCGGTTTCGTCCGACTTCAGTTCGTAATCAAATCCAGATTACAATTGATAGGGCAAAAACGAGGGTTCTGGGCTGTCTGAGTCGTAATGAAATCCGAACAGCCAACGAGGCGAGTCCTTTAATCGAATACATCGCCCGATTGATGTCTTCTTTGGAGTCCTTCGTCACCGTCGATCGGTATCAGCGACCACCAGCTCCAAGACTCCAAGGCTCCAATCCACGGCATGATGTCGCAAAATGATGTCATGGCGATGGCTTGGATCGCTTGGAGCGTAGACTCAATTTTAACACCTTCAGGCCCGACCAGGTGCCGCGACGGCCAAACCGCCGAAAACCCGTCGCACGCTGGCTGGCTGGCGAATGTCTTTCTTTTTCGTCCTTGAAGGCGCACTCCCAGTTACTCGAGTTACTCGCTTGTCAGCGAATGTTCATTATTCTTCGTCGAAAATTCATTAGCGTATCTGCGCTGAATCACTAACCCCTGGAAGCCGGCTCAAGGAAAAAGTGTAAGAAACGATGGTCCCCAGCTTGGTCCGCGGCAAGCGACATCACGCGGCTCACGCCCGAAGTCCTGCTATGCGACCCACAGCGCGGATCGCAGGCGTTGGCAGTGCACAGAGCGTACACACTTTACGACTTCCAGGGGCCAGCCAGGGGCCCGTGTTTGCGCGACACCGACACAGTATGATAAATAACGTTCCGCAAACGCAATAAGCGACAACTGAAAGAAAGCAGCCACAGCCGGCCGGCCCCGGCGATGTATGTTGCGGTGGGGTTTAATTGAATTTTTCATATTAAACCTCCGTGCACAGCCGTCAAGGAGAGGTAATGTCAACTTCAATTTGCACACACGCATACACCAGCCACCGGGTTTTTATTCCAAGAGACGATAAACATATACATCCCCGTAGGCGTTACATTAATTGGATAAATAAAGGACATTCCGGTGAAGCGATCGGTTTGAAATTAAAATGGCACAATTAGAAGCATAGACGGTTGTTACATTGAGTCGACGCCATTTTGTCAGTGATAAAAAGGAGTAGAGAGTAGCACGCAGAGTATCAGGCACGAGAAAGAGGCAGCTCCAAAATGCTCTTCCGGCTCCGTCGTGTGTGTCGCGCATTAAATTATTAACCTTAATTTGCGTGAATTTATTATTCCACGAACGCGAAACAACGTATGAACGATTATCGATTTTCCCTTGGCGCCACTCACAAGGTGCACATAGATTAGTCAGAAGCCACGGGACCGCGTCTCGTTAGCACAATATCGACAGCGTCCCGGGAAAATCTCCACGAAACGCGTTCGGGTGGAAAAATGTATTCCGTAAATTATAATTAAGTTGTTTTAATGTAAGATTTATTGCTACACTGCCGTAACGCCACGTGCGCTCGCTCGCTCGTGAGAGAGAGAGAGAGAACGAGAGCCTCCCCGAAGTGGGGCCGGAAAACGGAACGGCATACCCAGGCACGACCTTTTTTCCGCTTTTCCAGGAAACCCGCAAGCCCCCCGGGCGAACGGGCCTCGGGTAACGCAGTTTTCCACGGAAAGGACTGGTCCCCGGCAGTATGTGTGTCTGTGTGCTGCAAATTCGTTAATCATAAATTAGTCGACAGGGCGGTGTGCGCGAGTTGTTAGTTCGATCCGTTCGCGGAAGGCCCAAGAACCCGCCGCCGTTGGTCGCGATCCAGATCGTTGCTTCCTATAAATTGGCATCACTTTGGCAGGAATGTGCCATGCCCGGCCGACCGTGGATCCGTAGGTTCGATCAGCCGCAGAGAGAGAGAGAGAGAGAGAGAGAGTTCATAAATCGTGCACACGGCCGTGGAGGAATCAACATTTCCATCTTATTTATGAGCGACGCCCGGGACACGGCGATAGCATCGCGCGTGGATGTTGGCCTAAAATTAGCAGATGTTGTCCCATTTCACGCCCGAGAAAAGATGAAGTAATATCTCGATGGCGGCAGTGGAAGAAAAAATTAATTAACGCATCCTCGCCAAGGAAGCCATCGATTGTCCCCAGGGCGCCTTCCGGGAATTGCGACAGCGAAATTGGCGTGTTTTCGGAACAATTTATGGTAGGCAAATTCGATTGAATCGCTTTGAACATTTCCTCGGGCGGTGGAAAACTTCGACCGGCGCGGTCGCAATCGCACCTTTCACAGCTAATACTAATTTCCGGTAATTCCACCGACGGAAGCGTGGACCGCCTTTGCCACTGCCCAAGCGCAGGAAGTGAAAGTTTCCTGTCGAATAAAATATTCAGCCCCAACAGGCCCGCCAAACCCGCTGCTGAGCCTCGAGGGGCAGATCTTTCCGAGCATCGTAAAAACAATTTGGGTGCGCCATTGCTGCCATCCCGGCAGCAATGGCTTTTTCCGATTCGGAAAAACCTAATTTCCCGGGCAGGGGGGTGGTGGGCCAACTTTTCCCAACACCGATGCCGACGACCCCGACGACGGCCACTTCGGGGACCTCGGAGTGAATTCAATGAAGATAAATGTAAAAGTTATCCGGATGGGGTCGGTGTTGTTATGGGTCGGGGGCTGGAAACATGACGTCCGTGTCTGTTTTGTCCGGGCACGCGGAGTGCATCTAAGCCTTCCGTATGCACCGGCACACACGAAACCATACTCCGCCTCGTTTGGGCTCTCAGGCTTAATTCGTAAAATCTGGACGAATGAAAAATGGCAACGAGCCGGGCCGGCGGTTTGGGCCCGGAGGCGTGTAGTAGAGTGCAAAAGTACGGACCGGAAAAGCCCACACGCCGGCACCGGAGTTCCGAAAGCTAATGTAAAATTCTAGGCCATGCCGGCTCCGGACTCCCGACCTATTCTATTCGATTTCGTTGCGAAAGTGCAGAGTAGTATCATAAATAACTAACAAATTTAGCAAACACAGCCCAACTTTGCCGTGCCGCGGAGCTCGCCACTTGCCCGTGGGGGTCTACCATTACACCTGCGAATGCCGAACACACCGTGCCCTGTGGTACTTTCGTGGCCGTTCTGTCAGAAATTAAAAGCAAACTCGTTCGAATGCTCGGCTCTTTTTTCGGAGCGGATTTTTGCGTACGGCAAACGAACGGCGGAAAGCCGAAAAATGTATATGAACCGCGTGTTGGAACAACCGAACGAATGTGAAACCATAGCGAGTTACAGCACCAAGGGGCAAGTTCCGCGTGAAATGTGCGAAATAAGAGAATCTGGCATCTGGTGTGTTTATGTAGTTCGTAAAAATTAGCTTAGCTTGTCATGGATTCACGATGGAGGTTCAAAATGGTACGCAAACCCGTACCAAGGTTGGGCCAAATCAAGTTATTGGAACATAAAATGCAAGAACCATCAATGGGGTATTATTACAAGACATTAGGCATAAGTGAATAATTATCAGAGGATTAACAAATAAATTAACCAGCTTCATTTTCTAGTGTGTTCATCTTCATGTTGATTTCGGAAACGTTACAACAGTTGCATGTTTTGGACTGACAACTTATGCTAAGTGAAAATGCGACATCAAACTTATTGACACTACAAAATTACAGCTTTTCCGGAATAAACAGAATATTTGGTTTTGAAGAATGAACTAGAATGTCGAACCCATTTTTTGGACCTTCTAAACGAGCAGGAAAAGCCACGCTTGGGAATCTTTTTGTCTGCACATACCCCAACATGCACCAATTGCGCACCGGGCCGGGGCCACGTAACAGCACGCAATCGATACACTCTTCGGTTCCGTTTCTCGTAACCTAGAGGCGCGCGTGTAAATAACCGAAAATTGTTTGGTTTATTTCTCCAAACAAGCGCTCCCAGCGCTCGGAATCCCAAGTGTCTAGCCCGCTGCTCCGCACTGGTGTAATCTGTGGGCAAATTGAGTTTTTTAATCCGTTGTCGGGCACCGGCACCCAGGCCCAGCGGCAATCGCATAGGATAATTGCACCCCTGGGGGTGGTTTAGCGATGGCGTAGATAATGGCGCGTACCTTCCAGCGGTGCCAAGCATTAACACCTCTCTTGCGCAACATCAGCGCAGCCCCAGCCGCAGCTTGGAGCACCGGGACGACGACGACGACGGTGACGGTGTTGGGCATGATTAAATACTGCCGGGGCCTGCGGGCGGTGTTGCAATCCCCGAGCGAACGACATTACCGACAACCCCCAGCGCACACCCCCAGCCCGCGTGTGTGTTCGAGGCCCACGCGCGCACCGATCGGGAGATTGAGGTGGCTGCAGAAAATAAGCCGCTTATTAACTGCCGAAACGAAAATCGATCGCCATCTTAGCCGCCGGGCGACGCGCGTTGAATTTACGTCCAATTAAAATTCGCCCATGAATGGTGGCCGATGGTGTCAAGCCAACCGAAAGGAGGAAAAAAAAAAACAAGGAGCCGAGAAACCCATTTTAGCCTCCCTAGCCTTTAGTGTTGCGTTCGGCTTTCTTAAGATAAATCTTGACGTGCAGTGAAACGAAAAAAAAAAACGGAACTGAAACCAACCCACCCCGGGCCTCCCGGGTGGAGACAGTGGGACGGGTGTTAGTGAAAGTGGCTGCTGGAATTGGCGCAGAGTTTGGCCGGGGTCCGTCGGATAAGCCAAACACCACCGTTTACTGTTCGGCGTGCGGTCCGCTTTTATGGCGTCTCCGGACGTCAGTTGGGGATGGCATCTTAAATGGGTATTACTGTTGTGACTGTTTTGGAGATAATGAATATTGACCTCAAAACAGAATGGGAATTGACCAAAACGTTGCGAAAGGGAGTTGTAAATAAATGTTCCAATCCTTACGTGGTAAGCCAAACGATCACAAATGGTAGCTTATTCGTTGCCAAATGGGGTGTGATTGATGTTTGAGAGTTGCCTTGCATGGGGAAGGATTCGTTTAAGATATTCCAAAAAAAAAGGTTATTTCTTATGATGTTCTGAGCTGACAGATTGATTATTTTGCTTTATGGTATAGCGTTTGGGAAACGCGTTAAAAACAAAAAAAAACATTGATCTTTCACTCGTCTAAAGGCACAAATTGAATTTTTCACCATTGAAAATCAGGCCACCACTCGCGGCCATCAAGTAAGAATCGAAATGGATCGTTGACTGTCAACTCGCTATAGTGGCGTGGCATGTTACTCTAGAGCTTATTCACAAGTTGCGTGTTGGAAAAATGTCAAACTTATTCGACTCTTCACAAAGGCAATGGACCGTGTCACCCTTTTCTCGGGTCGAACACGGAATGTGTTTTTTCGATTTCCAAACACCGAGCCGTGACCGCGTAGCCAGCCGTGAAACGAGCTCACCGTGGTGCACTCGGGTTTCTGTTTAATGTTCCGCGTAGGTCCACTCATGGCCACTCTCCTCACCGAGGTGCCCCCCCGAAGGTTTATGGGCAGTGTGTTCTGTTCGTCGCAGCATAGATGTCGCGCCGAGGCCGGCACGAAAAAACCCACCCAATCGGCATTGGCAGGCGTGAAAAGTAAAAGATTTCCACAAACAGAGGAAAAAAGTAAATACTCAAAAATGGGCCGCTCCCAAAACGGGAACCCACGGGCGGTTCCGGAAGATCGCCCCCGGCCCAAATCGCAGTGGCGGGTTTGCGTCCATCATCGTGTTTGTAAAATACTGCCACAGACTGCATTCTCGCGCATTCGGTGACGTTGACGACGACGACGACGACACCGCAAACATGTCCACCATAAATCTATGCGCCGGCCGTCGCATAGAAATCCCAAAATACGCAACCCTGCAGTCGGGCGTCGGGCCCGGTTCCGTAAGCCGTGAGCGATGCAATGCTTGGAATTTATGTTGGAAGTTTATTTTTTTTCGGCCACTAGGGACACGTCTTTCGGTTTCGTCGGTGGTTGGTGGTCCGGTGGCCTTCTGGTAGCCGTTCCCTGACGGTAACGATAGGTGATGATGGATGGTGCTGCGAACCAGAAGCGTCCACAGATGGCCAGCACGGGTTCTGTTTATGGTGAGATATTTTAAATCTTCGTTCGCAAATACATAACTCAAGTCTGTCGGTACTGCTTCATCGATACCGTATTTATAGGGTAAGATTTATAGTGAAAACTTATAGAAACTGCGAATCTGTGAAAATGATTCAATTTTCGTAATTCACAATTCGAAAAATACTTGACCCACCAAAAAACGTCTAAAGATGCTTCACCGGTGGTAGTTCATTCAAAGATACTCCACGAATTCGGTTTGAAGCATATTTAGTGCTGAAAACAAACACGTCATTTGACGTTGTTCCCCGTCCAGACTTGGCCCTAACGTCTCACTTGAGAAGCATAGGCGGCGCCGCGGCTCATCAGTATGCCCAAGTTAGTTATGCTTTGGCTTGCCGAACCCAGCCGAAAGAAGCCGCCAAGATAATGAAGGTAAACAAAGCGCATCGCGTCATCGGCCCCATACCATAATCATCATCATTTGTGGGGCGTTAGGCGCACCCATGTTGGCTGAAGATAATTGTGCAAACACCGATAATCAACACGCCGGCATCCCGCAATCATCGGCGAACGAACGAACGCCGGCGAACACACCTTGCTCGGCACGCATCGCAATCTTGATAAACAACGCGGCTTAAAACTCGGCGGGAGTGTTTGTACCGAGGATGCACTCCACCGGAGAAGCACCGGGTGCATTCCCCACCCAAACCAGGCACACATATGCTAAAATCGGTCGCTCGGCAGGCGACTTCTTAGCACGACCCGGCCCGCAAGCCGTTATCCTTCGGGCAGCGTCGATGGCATCCGAACACGTTTGCGGCCTGCGAAGTGCTCGAAATGAAAGTGCTGATCTCATCGAAAACATAGTCCGACTCCGTTTCGGGGCGCGCATAGTACGGGAGATAAAATCTGCCGGTCGTTTGCATTTGCATCGGCATCGGCAGCGGCGGCAGGTCAAGAAGCCAACGAGACGCTCGTTGTTCGGCCGCACAGTTTATTATTTCCTTCACGCGCCCGCCGCACACCGTTCGATAGACGGTTACGGGCTCCGGTGTTGCTTCGGATCGTGCCGCTGGAACCAAGTCACCGGAACGGCCCGAAGAAACAACGAAGAAACAGATTGTCTCCGTAAATGGAACCGCCACCGCCACGGTGTTAAATACATAGTTTACAACACGCACAACCCCGCCATAAGAGTCCATGAAGGCACTTCTCGTGGCTCTCGCGGCTCTCAAGTGCCTCTCGCAGCCACCCGAGCGTCAACGGGTTGACTGTTTATTTGACTGTTTTTGGAGTGAGTTTTTCACAGGCAGCGCGCAAAAAAAAGGAGCGAATTCACGAGTTCGCGTGGAGCCGCCGAAAGGGCGGCATTCGTTAGAGATGCAAAGTGACAAACGCGGCCCTCGTCACGCCGGGCTGACGTCAGGTGACAGAGAGGCATGACGTGATTAGGCGGGGAGCCGGGTGGGGATCGTAAAAAGCAACTGCAACCCCACATTTGGGTACACTGACCTCGGTGGCTGAGTCACACACCGCCCGTTCGATCGCTTCGCTAAGCCGACCGAGATAAACATAAAAACCGAAAGTGTGAAAACGTGTTACTTCACGCGCAAAAGGCTGCGGACATTAAAAGGAGCGCGCGAGAGAGCGAAATAAAAATTGAACACTATAAAACCGCAAAAGGGAGGCAAAACACAAAAGAAGAAAAGTGAAGTGGTTGAAACAGACTAGGAAATCGAAGTGAACGTTAAAGGCACGAAAAACAGGGAACGAAACCCACTAAGCGAGGTAATAAAACAAATCAAACTTAACAACCGGCAAGCAGCAAACAGCAAAGCGCATGCAGTCAAGTGAACAACTTTTTCATGGTAATATTTATGGGCGGTTGCGATACGGCCACTCACAGATCGCCTAAGCTGGCAGTGTTCGTACTCCGAAAGCAGCACGCTTTCAGTGCCACAAAATGGGCGAAGAAAACCCGAGCTGCGGTTCTGCAGAATGGGAGATAAAAGCGGAATACCTCATTACTTAACATACAAATTATCACAGTGCCCGGTCCGGGAGCGCGAACCCGGGGACCGCTTGGGGTCCGAGTCTTCTGACAGCGCCCGTTCCGTTCCGGGGCATTGTTGAGAGCCGAGCCCGTTGACAGCACAAGGAGTCCCGTAGAGGCTCCAGGCGCGCCAGTGTCGTGTCTATGTCTTGGCACGGACGAAAGTTGATTGCAGTAATGGAAACCCGGCTCTCGGAGTGGAACGGCACGAGAGGATCACGTTCCCAGAGCGCACAGCAGAGTGCAGGGCAGTGCAATAAACAATAGTGCAAATGGAGCTGCGTCCGTTTTAATGCACTGCACCATCGGGCGCCGGAGAAATGGTCTGGAAATTACAAACCCCGGCCACTAGTTGTAATAATGGACGACCGCGGACTCGGCACTCGGTTTACATGTGTGTCAACAAACACATGGCAAAGGATCAAGAGCCGAAAGTGTGCCAAAAAATCACAAATTAATGCAATCATTCGAGGGCGACAAACATTCAAATCCAAACAAGATGTTCCAGTCTGGGCGTAACGTAGCACCAAATCCAATCCTCATTTGTTATGCAACTCCGGAGAACACTAATCCAATGGATCTGCCCGTCGGAGCTGTATTGCGTATCAGCGTAAGCTACGGTTTCATATCAAACGCCGGGGAGACCAACATCCAGTTCCCGTACGTAATCCATCGTTAGTCCGGCCAAACGGACAATGTTAACAAGTGGCAAATACAATCCTCCCTGTCACGGGGGACAAAATGGTCCACCCCAACGGGACTCCTAATCCAAATCCTCTTCCGATTTGTTTTTTATGCTCCGAGCCAAAGCAATCACGCTTAATTTACAATATTAATGGCATCGATCTCATTGCCCAAGACCCATTTTTGGCTCAGACGGCAAGACGGTCGCCGGTCTTGTCGGGACCTGGAAATGCATCTCGATCCCGATCCGAGAGAGACGATGAGAGATTACACGAAACAGTAAATAATGATAACACAGCATGTCAAGCATCCTCCCTCCCCCATTAGCCACAGAGACTGGTGGCCCAGAATCCGGTACCGGATTCCGAACCGAATCCAGGGCGGCTTCCCGATGTGTGCTGTAAATTTTGTAGCAAATCCCACCTCCACCATTTTCGGTCGTGTTTCAAACGGTTTTGCGACGGGCCATGTTTCCTTCCTCTTGTTTGTTGCCCCATTCGGCCCATTTTAGAAGTGTTTCCCTTTTAACACCACCCCACCCGGGAGTGTGCCTCCGCGCACAGGAGGCACAGGACAACCAATTGTTCTACAATAATTCTTTGCGGTTCTCCGAGAGGCGGGACCGACGTGTCGGCAGGCATCTTTCTCGTAGCTTCTCGGGGCGAGGGGCCCCGGAAAGGACCGGAGCGTGGTCAACCGGTGGCCTGTCCCGGGAGGGGAACCTCGGGAGCGGAGCACCACCGAGAGGCGAGGAAACAATTTATGGTAATGGAAGAACATTGTTAGTTAACATAATTTGTGGCTTTTAGTCAGGCTGGTGCTTATGCACGTAACCAGGAGCGGGCGTAAGAAAATATTCACTTTCACGAGCACAGGAAGGCACGGGAAAACTTCCAAAGCTGACGATCACCTGTTTCCCCCCCCCGGAACTGAGGGTGTGGTACCGAGCGAAGCGATGTTCTATCGCATTTCCTTCGGCTCATCTTCCACGGTCTTCTATTCTATCCCGGAAGATCCTGAAGGAGGATGAGAGCAAAAACCGTTCCGGCTGCCAACCGGTCAACCGAAGAGTGCTGTTCCGCCTTCGGGCCGTAGTGTCTCGAAGTAAATAAATTGTACTCGGCAAGCAAACCGGGGATCAGCACTTGCAAATGAGCCACGCCAACCAGTCAGCCCACATCAGCATGAAGTGGTAGCCACTGAAACCGGCGATGGCGATGTACCGAAAGTTTTGCATAAAATTGTCTCATTCATTTAGAACGCCACGTGAGGACAGGACATGGCTTACAGCATGTACGGGAGCCCCCTTACTCCGTGTACGGTGCCGCCAGAGGTCAAACACCAGTCCCTAAATTGGTATCCTGCTGCTGCTGAAGGTGTCTTTGACTTACGTGCTTAGTTTTGTGTTAATTCCAAAACTTTCGACCGTCACACAAAAGATCACAGGGAACAGCGAACGGGGTGGTGGTCGGTCCCCGTGCCGGAAGTTCTTCGCCTCCCACCCCCTCCGGCGCTTCATTGATTTAATATGGCACCAAATATGGGCAATGTCTCTATGCTGGAAGTGTACCACTTTTTACGTACACCCTTGGCAGACGTTCCGAGAAGTTCTGCCACGTTCCGGGTCCGGGGCGCAAAACATGGACCATGGCTGCTCCTGAAGCTCCTTTAAAACACATGCCACTCTCTCTCTCTCTCTCGCTCTCTCTGTTGACCCTGAATGAAAATGTGGCTCTCGGTGGAATGAAACCAGAGTCCCCGTGCAGAGCAAATAAATAATGAAGTTTAATTACACGACAGAAAGTTTCATAAAACAAGCACTCAACTTTCGTTCCGACACCCTCTGCCACGGGCATAGCACAGCGCACCGAGGCGAGCTTGATGGGGTTTTTGGTTTCGACTCCCGGCCGGTTCTGCTGCTGGGAAGTCTCCCACCGGCCAGCCTTTAAGACGCAATTTAATTGCCGGTGACATGGATTTGCACAGCCACGGATTTGACGGTGCCCCGGTTGGTGAAATTTCCGAAACCGACCTCAACCTTCCTGTTGACCAATTTGTATCGTGCCGGGGACAATTTTATTACACTGACCTGTAATGAGAGCAGAGGAAACACGATACCGGAGATTAGTCGGAGTGCGGAAGACGTAACAGAAGTCAGCTAAGGACGTGCTAATAAGCTGCTAAGTAAGTGGTAAGAGTTGCGATCGGGTCGAGTCGTCACCCTGCAGAACGCCTCCGATGGTGAGTTTGTTGACGAAACCGGTTCCCTCCTTAATGGTTTCCTGGGCCAGGCGCCCGATAAAGTGGTCCCGCAATCTCCCGTACGCCGGGAACCCGGTCCCGATATGGAAACACAAATCAAAACTCGTTCAATGGGGTTCGAC
Organism: Anopheles bellator; assembly: GCF_943735745.2. Taxonomy (NCBI): domain Eukaryota; kingdom Metazoa; phylum Arthropoda; class Insecta; order Diptera; family Culicidae; genus Anopheles; species Anopheles bellator. The sequence goes on along the minus strand of NC_071285.1, from coordinate 13,926,606 downwards.
GATTTCCGGGCGTACTACTACAACCATCACCGAAATGGTTCCTCTTCCTCTCGGCTGGTGCATTACGGTGGCCGCCTGGGGCTCGCGGGGCCCGCAAGGCTATCCCGAGGGTGAATTGTAATCCTATTACGGACCCAGAAGACAGGTTATGGGTTGGGTCAAGGAAAAACTGGAACTAGAGCAAGAGTGGCTCTCGAAAGCCGATTATCGATCGGTGGCAAAACCGGCGGGCCAGGTATGCGGTTCGGGCTTTCCGGGCCAATCGGTGGTTGAAGCCCATCATCGATGTTTACATTTTATCATCGGTCCCGCATAAGTGCTCCAATGTGTGCGCCCTAGAATCGACCGAAAGTGGCCTACGGGGTCTCCCACAACAATGGACATACAAAACACAATGGGAGCATATTAATTGAAAAATATAATCTCATTTTCTCGTAAATAACGGGGCTTAAGTTGTTGTGTGATCAGATCAGAGACCCAAAACACCTTCAATTACACGCTTGTTATATCGCCGGGTATTGGATTCGGCTACGAACCGATCTGTGTTGGGGAAGCTGAAACGAATTCAACAATTCGATCACTCCCTTTGTTGAAGCTGTTCATCCTGTTTGTCCTGAATTTTCCACGGAGAATCATCCACCGAACCCATCATTCGAAACAAGGTGAGACAAGGTGACTTCACCGATTCCGATGGGGATGGAACAGAGGGCACAAAACACCAAGCAACTTCGCCTAACCGTCATTTTTCGTCGAGCGATTGTGGCCATTGTGCCACGGGCGGACAAGAACAAGTTTCCGAAACCAATTTCGCCTTCCAGCGAATGATGTCCTCCGGTGACATACCAACTGAGCGATCGGACGGCTCTGCGCCAACCAAGACCCAAGCCCCTGCTGCCTGAACAAACCTTTCGTTAGTGTCCCACAATCGACGGCACTTTCCGCAGTCGTCGGATTCGATACTTGTCTGGCCTTTTGGCTTCCGATTAGCCAGTGGCTGCGGTGCTGTCCAACGTCAACGGTAAAGTTTTAACGTCAGCCCGAGCTGAGCCGAGAAGTGCTGAGAAGTGAGATCCACGGCGAAACCGCGGTGGTGCCCTCTGTTTTTCAACATCATAAACTTTTAACAATATTTATGAAACTTTGTAAATTAAGTCCCATCGGAGGTGGGCTCAGGGTGCACCTGGAGGCCCTGGAGCAGTAGAAGCAGACCAAAAAGGAGGTCTTTCGTACCTTACAACATTTGGCCACCTCGCTTCACGGTGGGCTTCGGAGCCAAATTTGATTCTTTTGCAGGACAGCACCGCAGAACCCAAATGGGGCCAAACGCGACAATTGGCCGGCCAGCGAAACCAATTCAAACAACTCACCAACTTTGGTGACAACTGTACCGAATCGAACCCGAGTTCAGGCTTTCCGAGTCTCGTACCGGGAAGCGGTGGCCCTGGTCATTCCTGGGCCCCTTAAGCCACCGAATTCTGAAATTCATAAACCCAACCCACAACCCGTGAGAGGCCGCAGTGGTCGTGAAGGGCAACATCACCACCGCGTCATATGGCGCGCAATGGCGGTGGTTATGCATAATTTGTTAATCGTTAGCTCTCAGCGGTGGGTCCCACGGTTTCTGCAGCCTTAGAAGGTCCGCTGGGTTCCTGGTTTTTCCTTCCGCCGGCTGCTGCTGCCACAATGCTTAACTACTTAAGCTAACCCGCGGTCCGGTCGAACGCGGCTGGCGCGGCGCACGGTCGCAGTCTGGTTCTGCTAAACGAAGTATAAACTTTTTCTTACCACCACCGGCGGTGGGAACATTGGCCAGCGAAAAGAAAGCGTAGCGAAAGCGTCCCACAGAGCATGGGCGTAAGGTGGAAACTGTTCCCATCCCGTTCTAGGCGCTGATCCGGAAAGTTACCCACCCGCTCGGCGGACGCAGATGAAAATGGCACGGCTAGGCACGGCGCGTGGCGATGGTGACCCTTTTCGGGGGGTTTCGCGCGATGTGGTAAAAGTTTATTTTTCCATTTGTTTGTACTTTGTTGGCAATTTCTTCGTTGGCCACCGTGTGACGACCGTGGTCGAGGTTTCTGTGCGCCGCGCAACAACCACCGTTGCAACCTAGCACTTAGTGGGCACCGCGTGTAACTTGCCGTAACGTGTAGCTGTGGCTAGTGACCCGGGGTTGGCTAGTGCCGAAACATGGCCAATGTTGTGCGGAACAAGATTTAGCGTTGCAATTGTCGCTTTACGGTGGCGAAAGAGTAACGAGGTTGTAGGGATAATGGGGCAATTATCAGCCGACGACTCAAGGTGTACAGCACGATCCTTTCGGAAGCGATCTCCTCAGACGTTATTTATTACATTAATAATATGAGGAAGTTTTTCGTGGAATAAACATAAATTTTGGTAATATTAATTCGCTCAAAGACATCCAGCAGCACCTTGTGTTCGCCACTCTCATGACATGACCAGCCTACCGGAGCCTAGCGTGTCCTATACGCTCCATACCGCCCATGTATCATTCTGAGCATTCGTTGCTTGAATGGGTCTAATTCAATAATTCATTTAAAATCGTTTTAACAATTACAATAATGAAAATTTAATAGTTTAAACAAATTTTCTGTTCCGCTATCAACAAATAAATTTTGTTTGATGGACGAAGCCATCAAACGGTACAGCGGACGACCCGAAAGTGCAACATTATCACCCTTTTTCGCAATTTTACACTTTCACCATCGCTGTCGCCATCTGCGCACCGTCCGGCGGGTGAGTGAAATTAATATCTTATGATACGAACTCATTAGAAAGCCGTTAGCGACATGGACTTCCGCGGCGCGTACTGCATTTTGCGAACCGAGTGCACGGGTCCACCACTTTTATGCCATCGAGCATCGGGATGGTGGTGAAAAAGCTGTCCTGATAAAAGCTGCACATGCTGTGCGCTCCTCGACACATTTTGTGTCCTGTGTGTCATAACCTTTCCCTGGTGCATCTTTGCGGAGCAGAAAGAGAGAGAGAGAGTGGTTGTGTATGTAGACCATTGTTTCTGTCAGCCACAGCAGGGCAGCTGCCCAGCTGTCCGACACTCTCATCTCATCCCGGGTGCTGGCGATAGTGTACGATTAACGAACCAGGGAAGAAACCATGAGCAGCATCGCCCCAGGACCGAGCTGCTACATCATTAGATAGGGACGCCTCCTATACGAGGTCGTCATACGACCTCTCGGATACGACAAATTCTCCTCAATTATGTACACAAAGCACTTATGTGATAATACTAACGCCGATCATAACAATAATGATAAACAAAACTCAAAACATCGCCACCGGAACCGAAGGACTCGTCGCGCGGTGCAGGAACAGCAGTTTGTGGCCAGCGGCAGATGGCAGCACTAGACACACTCGTCGGTCGGTCGCTCGTCCCAACGAACTCTCCTTTCCGTAGGTTTGGAAGTAACTTTGGAAAACTTTCCCTGGGCCCCTATGTGCTCAATCGGGCTAAAAGGGGGTTCTCTGATGGCCGGCATGTGTCATCGCTGTCCGTTGGTGTGCATCGCGTGCATTATGCATCCGCTGCTCATACACTTACGATGTCAGACCGGGTTGTGCCGGGAGTCCTGAACGGAGAGTTCGGGATCGTACTGCAGTAAAAGCATCGTGTTCCAGCTCCATGTGACACCCGGTCCGGTCCCTGGACCGATGTTTTGGTGTATGTAGTATCCGCCTGGGTGGTGTAGATGACGTTCAATTTTGACATTAATTTCTATCGCCAGCGCCACCAGCGGCTGGGGGTCTCTCCGGTGCCGGCCAGCGTTGTGCAAATAGACAACAACTTATTGACATACCCGTGATATGCCCTCGTTCGTCCCGGTTCAGCATGTTCTGTGCTCTTATCTGGAGATCACCACACCACCCCGGACCATGTAGACCGAAGCAACACCATCGCAATCAGTGTTTACGAAATTGATTTTCGATGACACTTGGGCTGCATACGTCCTGCGCCCTGGACCAACCGGCCAGCCGAGGCACCAACGCTGGGCGGCTCCCCAAACTCTACTCAAGTTTACCCACCAAACAACACACTAATGTCGTACGCCATCGCAGATACCGAGGCGTGAATGACACAGTCACCCGGTCCTGCGTGCTGATAGCACATGCCTGCGGGCTAAACTTGGATAAGGAATTTTTGCAATCACCTCTTATCCGGTTGAGCGAAACGAAGACAGGAAAAAGAATAGGTGGACTGAGCGAAGAGGTGCTTTTCGGAATTTCCTCGAAACAACCCCGGGGGCAAGTCGGTCACGGGCGCCGATGGAAAGTTTCTCACCAACTTCCGGCTTTGGTGCAATTTGTAACGACCCATCATCATCGAATGGTAACACTCCGAGCTCCGCTTGCGTGCTTTCGTCAGAATCCCCAGTTATGTTGCAACATTTTCAATTGATGGTGAAAACGAACCGTGAACCTCCTTGTGGAGCACGCTCACACGAACTGATTCGGTGAGAATGGACGAAAAAACGGTGCGATTGGCGAAAACATGTGTTGCCTTTTGGGGACTTTAGTGTCTCACCTGACGACTCTCCGTTCTTCGTTAGGAGTAGTGAATTATTATCGAGGGTTGATCAAAGGCACCGTCCGAAGGAGACTCTCTGCATCAACCCGCCTTTATCATCGTTCGATTTCTAGCGCCAGGTCGCTGTACATTATTCAAGCCCGTAAAGAAGTCCCACTCTCGAAGTATCCTTTCGGTGCCACCATCGAAGAGCAGCCCGAAAAGCATAAAGGATCCCACCCAGGGAAAACTGATGGGGGGACGAGCAGCAATATGTTTACCATTTTCCAACCATCCCGACGGAGCACCGGTTGATTTTATCATCGCGAACCATCACTCAACACCCGTCGGGCCCGTCGGGCGATGTACGGTGAGGTTCGCCACTTACATGGCCCGACCCTTGGCGAATCGAAGGTTTAGGATCGCGCCAGGGACGCGGACGAAAAAGACATTTCTCTCGCCCCGCACGAAACAACGATTGAATCAAAGCCAGCTATCCAATATCTTGCTTTCTTTTTTGTATCCTAACACCAAACGGTTCTTGGTTCGCGAGGATTTTCAGCGAACAACTTTATTACACGGCCGTCGAGAGACCGGTGTTCGAGGTGCGAGAACTCCTATCGAGTCTCGTCTGTTGATTGATGTTGCATCGGTGCTTTCGATTTTGCATCAGCATTCGGTGCTCGGGGTTGAGGTCGCTTCCACCCCTAATGGCCACTTCAACGCTTCCCCAATCAGGTTCACGTCCGGAGAGTTCCGAGTGGCCCGATAATGTGCATCGTGTCTTCCCACAGTTCCAAGGATCAGACCCATCAAACGGCCGGGGGGACTTTCTTACGTAAACCCCATCACGAAATCAAATCTCCGTCCAGCCAGCCAGCCAGTCCACAAAGTACATCACACGATTAGTTACAATCATGGGGCAAAATTTTACGCGGTTGCATTTCACTAGGTCCGTGTCTCGTGAGGCAACTGGAAACCAGACTCACTTTCTCTGGAGTTTTGCGGCTTGCACAACAACTGAAGGAGCCAACACTAGCCGATTTCGAACCAGTGTCGACCGCACTCGGTTACACTCTCCCGGCAGCTCTAGTGATTGAACTTCCCGGGCACGGGTTACGTTATTTGAATTCACCGCTCAGCGGCAGCAGTAGTTTGTGAAGATGTGTTTGTTGTTTTTGGTGAACTTCGAGAAACCCCTCACGTGCCGGGCACGATGTTACGTCTGCCGCACGGAAACTCGAGGAAGCCAAAATCCCAGCGCGCGCGGCATCGGGCGGCAGCCAAACTTTACGCGTTGTTTATATTTAGTGGGGCTATATTTACGTCGACCTCTGATTATGCTATCCGCCGCTGGTCGGGCGGGAGCTATGCTCAACAAAGCCGCATAACAACCCCACGCAACCCCCCCGCTCGAGTGATGCTGCGCCGGAAGGGAACCGGCAGCCGCAAACGGCTGCCAACCAAGCACGCGCGCCGGTGCCGATGATTGATTACAGCTGCACGTCTTCAAACATTCATCACCCACCGGGTTCCGATTCGGCTCCGCATCCACGGGAGCACAGGGCTTCACAACCCCGCGGTGGAGGTTAATTTAATATCTGAACGAGTGAGATAATCCAATATTTCGGCGGTTCGGGCCGGGGACGATAGTATGCCTTTCATCTTGGTTCACGCTGACCGGACCGGAGAACGTTTCGGACGAGACGTGAATTCGTTTCCCGGGCCCCCCCCCGGCTACAGACAGGAAGCGACCTTTGGTGAAATCGTACAATAAACCAGGGATCGGGATGAAGCAACACGGCCCCAACCCGACCGCGGTTGATGGAATTCAATGGAATAAAGTTTCAAGTCACTCCCTGCCCTCCTAGTTTCGAAACGGTCAAGCGGAGTTGTGTTTACCCAAACGGAATCCCTTTCCGGCGATAGAAATCTGGGTGATGGAAAGGTGACATAGATACGGTCTCGGTCGGGTCGGGAACAGACCACCGTTCGATGTTTATGAGATTGCACATTAATTAGTTACATCTCCCGGGGCAGGGGGGCCCGATCGCCCGGTATCGACCTAGTTCTGGGACGATCCGTAACCTAGATATGGGGCCAGCCTCAAGAATTATGGCCACATAATTGAGTTTAAAATATCAAAATACTGCTCGAAGGAAAGGTCGCTTATGTTCCGTAGGTCTGCTAGTAGTTGGTGTACAGAGAGCTTGAAGCTCTCCTGGAGGTACCACGTCAAATGCAACGTGAAAAGGCAACCATTGTGCCCGGTCTGAGGGCGTATTTGTGAGAACGAACGCCACTGTAAGGAATCCATTTTGCCCACACAAAACAAGTCCCAGAGACCGGATGTGTTGGTGCAAGAAGTTCCCCACAACCCCACGTTTCAAGCCCATGGTGGGGCCACACCAACACAGGTCTGACGAAGCCAGACAGCCTCTCTCGGGCGCGCTGCATAGAGACACTGTGATGCCCAAGAAGCCGATTTCTTTCTTTCGCCTTGCGCGTCACCATGCGCGAAACGCAGCTGCTGCGAGCAGAACCGGTTTTCTCCGCCTGTTGGCGTGCAACTTTAATCACAGGACAGGACCCACAAACGGTGCGCGAACTGCACACCACGTTGGCGAAGAAATCAGACGGCAGCCGAGTAGCGGGTTGCGGTTTTTTGCGAAACTCTCTGAACTCCTGCGTTGCCTCTGCCGGGGGCAGCTGTTCAACTACAGCCACTTTTCGGCCCGGTACGCCTCCACATCCGCTCCACTCAGATGGTAAGCTGGCCGCGCAATGGGGTCGCCGTGCCAAACCAAACTCGCGGTGACGAAAGAAGATTAAAACTAACGAATATTGTGCTGCTGCTATTAGGTAAAGTAGTTTAAGGTATTTTCAAAAGTTTCACCTGAGGGTCCCTCACCGGTTCTCAGACAGAGGGCACTGTCACGGACACTTTTCCCGGTCGTGGGCGAAAACGTTTTGCAAATGATTACCAAGATTATTAACAACACTTTGGCGTGCCAGTCGGAACAAGAGCATAATCGTAATTCCCTCCGTGTGGCTCATGCATAGCTAAGCACGAGGTCGGCCCGAGGACCTCCAGCAGCACGGGCTTCTACTAATTACGGACCCATCGCCATCGACGGTTTGATCAACCGCCACCCAGCACCGTCTCCTCCTGCTGGCCCGGAGCCCGGAAATGGTCGATCAGCGAAATATGGATGATGCGACCGGCTGCTCATAAATCCCACCTCTTGAGCGGTACGTACATCAGGGGGCTAATTTTATCCCATTCAACAGATATTCATAACACACATCTCGACTCGCTCCCGGGACGACCCGGAACGGCGGACGGATGGGCGACTCGCTCGATGTGGCTAATGCTCGATTAATTCCACGCATATGCTCTGCCTTCAGCGGGAGTCCGCCCGAGCGGCCCCAAGGCTCCGTTCGACAGCACACACGTGCTCACGTCCGTTGGCACACGTTTTCGGTAAAGAGAAGGTATTACCCGCATCTTCGCTTCGGTTCCGCATTTTTCGACTGTGTAGCGCCCACGCGGACCTGGCTTCGCCGAAGGACTCCTCGAAGGAAACCGGGTGGTGCCGTGAATCAATTTCGTGGCTTTCGCTGAAACTTTTCCCCCGGGGTCCGGTCGGTAATTATCTGACGGGATGGGCCGCTGGGTGGCCTTCCCGGCGGGGACCGCCCAGGATCGTCCCGAAAGCGTTCGTCGGATCGAGACGTCGTATCGAACGGATTAGCTCGTGTGGGTGCGTGCGTGCGTGCGTGATGTGGTTAGGGCAGCGAGCTCGCGCGTGATGAAATGCACGGATTTTGGGCGGTGAAAACTATGCCCGCCCCACAGAAGGAACCGAGCGAGAACTGGGGCCCTGTTACCATACAACAAAGAAAATCGTGGTCGGTGCGTGGTCGTGTATCGTTATGATGCTGCCGATGGGGCGGACGCTATGCTGAGGACCACCACCGAGCGCTGTGCTATGCTGGGGCCATGTGTTTCTGTCCGGGTTCCGGGAAAATGTTAATTAATTGAAAACGCGCCACGAGCGGCACAAGAGTGGTTCGAAGCCGGAAAGCATCACGTCTTATCACGGACGGAACGGAACGGAGGGGCTCAAAAAGGGGCAGCGTTTGCATCTGGAGTGCTTTTGGCCAAAAGAATAGAGGCCACCGAAGAACGTGTTCCGACCTTAAATTGGAAATAGAAATTGGGAAATGATCGTCTTCCGCACGCCGCTTGGTGTCGATTTTTCGTCGACGAAAGACGAAACCAATTCCGTCAGCAAAATACTTGTTTTCCATCCCATTGTGCGTTTGTGGAAATCGGGTCCAAACTCTTGTGGCCCAAATGATTAGGAAGGCGCTTTTATTTTGGCCATCTTCCATGACTCTTCCAGGAGCGCAACTAGTGATGGTCTCTCCGAAGTGCCACTAAAAGCCTGACGCAACACAACGCCACCGGAGTGTGTCTGGCGCCTTTTAAAAGCCTCTTCAGATAAACGGCGATTATGGGTCAAGTGTGAAGTCACCATCCGCTGCCGTTCCGGCCCAGACTCACTGGTCCGTTTCCCACTCGAGTTTCAAGATGCGAACCCGAAAAGCGGACCGAGAGAAGAATTAAAAATTAACTGGCCAAAAGTTCCGGCGGCTCTGCGTTGCCCCTGCGTTAACACGCAAAGCAACGGCCAGTTGCTAAACCGACCGGAAGCGCGAAACGGCGTTCGAATAATGAACGCGAGCGCGCCATCATCATCGTCATTGTCATCAACGTCACACAAGTTTTAACTATCCTTTTCTTTATGTTGTGCGGCAGGGTTCGAGGTTCCTTTTCCTGTTTCGGCGGGACCCTTTTTCCGGCCAGGCGCAGGCAGTTAATTCGTTACTTTGCCGTTGTCGGGCGCCTGTTTTTTTTCGTTAAGTGTAAAGGAACCGGGCGTTCCGTTATTAGTCCCGCGCGGCCGGAAGAAGATGAGCGTCTAATGAACGTGACACGCAGACTGTCGTCACAGGCGACGGACAGATGGTAGGAAAATGGCCAGGCGCAAGCAATGGATGGTTAAGCGGTCATTATTAATTTCATTCAATTGCCGTGTCCGCGCCGGAACGTGCCTATTAGTGGGAAAAGTTTGGCTAATGAATACTATGAATATTCGTTCGTTTCTTGCGAAACTACTGCACCCAAAGGCCGCAGGAAAGTTAACTGCTCGGAAGGGAACAATAATGCAGAAATCATCGTCTTCACTGGGAACTGCGCCATTCGAAATTAATAGTCTTAAAATGTGTTGAGCCGATCTCATTCACGCAGCGCTGTCTTTCCTGGGTCAAAAGTTCGATTAAACTTTAACCTTCTTCACGCCAGAACGACACTGGCCCGGTTTCGAAAAGGCCCCAAGGCACATAATGAACCATAACGCAAGAGGCGAAAGAGCAACAAAAGCGACCTAAATTCAATTTGTACAATTAATATTTTTATGCGCGCCGTAGCCGGCCGGCCCCGTAACATGGCGGACATCAATCCCCAGCATCACAGCGGAGGTAATTGAATTACATTTCACCGGTAGGAGCTACCATCGGAGAGCTTGCCAAGGGTGTAATTACGAGAATCTCCCATAAACTCGCCGTACAAACCGGCGGAAGAAGTGATTTTGGGATGGCGCTCCGGAAGCCCTATACTTGGGCAAATCTTAATCAATTAACGGGTCCGTCCCCTTCCAGAACTGACAGCCCAGAATGGCGTCGAATTACGATGCTGGCGGCCCCCGAAAGTGCCATCCTACGATTAATAACACCAAAGGTGTCGGGGTGGTAGCAGCGGCCGCGAACGTTGGGCTCACCGGAGCCGAAGGACAAACTAAACGCATTCGAAATGCTCATAAAATGGGTAGAAAAGTTCATTGCCCAAGTTCTCATAAACAAAGTCATTACCGGCTTTGGTCGGCGTTTGTTGTGTGCCTGTTGGACCTCTTTTTTATATTTTTATGCTCTGCCACCTTCTTTAAAGCAATCCTTTGGCTAGTATCCTTGTTACACACCGGAAGCGGCCAGTTATTTTTTGTGGCTGTTATGGGTTGGCCAAACGGGGAAAATTCATTGTTAATGGTGATGGTTTTGCAAAACGATCAAAAAGGAAAAAACAACGCCCAAATGCAAAATGGCCCGCAAAAGGACAAGTCAGACAATTTTAACAAAAAAAGCATTCAACCGAAACTTTTCCCAACATAACTTGCTGACCGGCCGGCCTGGGCTGGGTTGGCGTTTAAACTCTTTCCCGCTTTCGCCACGAACTTACATTGTGCCATTTATATTGCTTTCTTTTCTGTCTCTCTCGCCATCTTACTTCCTCGGTAAATAACAACGCTGTGAATGTGTGCTCCCTACAGATAACAATACAGGCAGAAGAAAGGTCAATAAAACCACTCCCACACACCCCGGTGGGGCCAAAGAAAGTGAAATGACTGAAAAATCCTCCCTATCTATGCCGCTCTGTGTATGTGGGAAAATGGCACTCATCCTGGCGTTTCATAAACCGATCTTGAGAACGGTAGCGAAAGAAGGAAGGAATCACCACGACGACCCTGTACATAAAACCTCCCGCCACCCGAAAATCAGTAATCGGTAGGAAAACATAAAAGTGAAGAAGCGCAATCAATGGACCAAGGGCCCACAGAAAGGACACGGTGAAGGTGCGAATAATGCTCCGTAATACTTTCGATTAAGGCGCGCGGGCGCGAGCGGCACCGGCAAACAATCGCAACACCGCCGGTGTGTCCGAACAAAACCAACAACAACAAAAACATCCCCCCCACTTCCGGTGGTTGTTGGTGGTCCCTTTTGTTAGAAATAATGATTACATTTACCCCGTTCGAAGCGCAAATCCTGTGCGCGAAAGGGCAAAGTTTTGACAGGTTCGCTCACGGCCAGTGCCCGGCCTTCCCTTTTCTTCGGCCGGAAGTTTCCCGGAAGGTCACAACACAAGGGGCAACAAACGAATTTGCTTTTCCGTCGACCATTACACAGCGAACGAAGAAAAAAAAAACGTTGGACGAATGCAATCAGCGGCGAGAGACCGCGGGGCAACATAGGCCGAAAGTCCTGAAAGTTCGGGTTCGGCGCGGGTTCAGCATGATTTGTTTTACACTCCCCGGGACACAATCAGTTCGCTGCGATTATGCGAACCGCAAAAAGTGGAAAGGGTTCACCGGTATTTGGCCGGTTGGTCGATAGAGCGGCGCGATTACGGCCAAGAGAAACTGGATGATGAAGAAAAGAGGGTTCCAATTAAAAGAAACGAAACTCGCGTTACATTTCGCTAATTATTTTACTTTTCCACAGTTTGAAGCATGTAATCCCGCGGAGGGCTGACTAGAACCGAGATGCTAGCAGCAAGAAACACGCAATAGAGACAAGAGCTTCATTGTATATATTACCTTTCGTGGGTTTCGCGGCACCCAAACAGGCATATCGAGGTTCCTTGACCTCGATACGCACCGTAAGCTTGAGACCTTCGCCCGATGGCAGTTAGTTGGACATTCGTTCGTACGCTAGCGAGCACAAAGAGTCTCTTTTTCTAACTGCCCTGGAACGTCATCCGGCTAATAATGTGCTCCCCTATCCTAGGCTGGTCACTCTCCCCCGGGGGGCGAACGATTACGTCAGCCCCGCGAAGCACTTGCCGCGGACGCATACGCAAGCATCATGCTAATGATCCCACAACCCGGTTTGGCCGGTCCGCAGAAGCGTTTGACATAATTTGCGCACCATTTCAACGATCGACGGGGCACTGGATCGAGAAATGTGATACCTCTCTGCCACTGACTCATCGGGGGCCATAATTCAGCGCAAAAAAGGAAGCAACAGCTGGCAGCAGCGCAGCTACTCAAGTTGAGTACCATTTGTTAACAAATTCTGACCAGCGTTCAGGTTGGGCCAGTAAACAGTTCGTTTTGTCCGGTGGGAATGTTGCGAACAGAAGCGCACATTATTCAACGACTCTTGAGTTGTCATTCAAATTAGCCAGCTTTGAGCGAGTTTAATTTCCACCAACAACATTCAAAAGTTCGTCAAACGTTTGGATAGAGTTGTGTTGCTGCTTTCTCGCTCAAATTCCATCTATCAGTTTCACCACCACAACAACTTGTCGTCGGAAGCTTAGTTTCCCGATAAACGTCAAGCAAATACCCCGGGGGCTGGTAGGTGGAAATGGACGTCGCGCGAACCGGAGTAAAGTTAACTGTTGGCGAACGCTTCAAAGTTAGTCAATACCTGGTAGCAACCCCAGTAACAAGCAACGCTCTGTAATGCACGTAGCTGGCTGGTGCTCCCGAACTTGACGTCCCGGAGTTGTAATTGCGAGTGTTGAAGGAAGTGACCAGAAGCCGGAGACCCGGACCTATGCTGCCGTCGTCGTCGTCAGCATAACACCAGCGCGCTTCTCTGGGGCGGTCTGGGGTACGTGATTGAATCAATTTCATGCTTCCGATCTCTGGACCCAACTCGCTGGACCAGAGCCCAGTACACCCACACCAGCGCCTTATGCTGTGTCGCTCTCATCCGGGGCGTTTTGTTGGCTTTTATCGACAGGAATTCCGAAGACCGTTTCCCCGAGTAGGAGAAAATGTCAATTGATTTTAATTGAGTGAGTTCATGAAGGAACCGCCGGCATTTTTTTCTTCACCGTCTGCCTTCAGCTTCCTTCGGCAGAAACGCCCGGTTGCGCCATGATGTGGCCCCGTTCGCTCGGTCATGCGGTTTTCGAGGGCCTGCTCCAGGGTCAACCGGTTGTCACTGAGGGTGGCACTGAGTGGGCCTTCCCGGCCAGCCGAGACAGCGTCTGGAGGTCGAACTAACGACGTTGGCAGTGTTCTTCCAAAAACGGTCAAATTAGACTCGAGAAACGGACCACTCGGTCACTCAGGGTTTTGAAACTTATGAGTAATCCCTTACTGGTGCAATTCAATACGTTTCACTTGATGGCTGAATGGTTGAATTTTGTTTGCAGTTTGGTTTATCTCAGCACTAAGCTTCTTTCCGTGACTAATAGTTTCGATCTGTGAGGCCCGAACTAGATGAATGGATTCCCCACAAACATTATGTCACTAGCGGGGGCTAAAATCGTGCGCAAGGTCAACTCCCGTTACCCCCCCCGACATGGTACTGGAAATCGAAATCAATTTTGTTTTCATCTAGTTTCATCCACCATCCATTCGTCAGCACGCACGCCGGATGGCGGCTTCGATTTAATAAAGCGCCCAATGTTTGCAACAATCGGGATATTGGATTCCACCGCGGGGGCCATTGCTGGCGGAACAGAAAATAGAGCAGGAAGTGCCAGGCCAACGTTTAGCCAAATATTTCATGTGCATTCGGAGGAGCTAAATCGGCCAAATCAATCGAAATCGATTTAGCGTAGGACCAGGGGGGGCAAAGGAAATTTAGGACGAAGCTGTGCGATGCACCCGACTGCAACGACGCACCCGCCTGGGAAAAGAGAGAAAATTGAATATTGATTGCATTCCTAACAAATGAGAACTACGTGGCGCGACCGTGCGGAGAAGTGAATAATTTGATTTGAGCACAAACTAATGTGCCTCGGGCTGTCCGCGAGACAACAGGACGCCCGTAAATTACGCACCAAAATTGCCCTAAATTTGCTTAAAAGCTAATAAAACAAATTTGATATAAGCTATTAGTAGAGCAGCTTAATCCAGCCCTGGGTATTTCAATAAAAAGCGGAGAACTCGAAACGAGAACCATTAGCTGTTGGCGATGATTTCGCAACACCACGAAAGCTTCTTAACTCATCCGCCTGACGCCGTTGCAAAAGTATTTACATTTCGCCGCGCCAAAGAGTTTCGCTGGCGATAGAAAGGAGAGAAAACTTAAAATTATCGTAAGACGCGGGCAAACTTGTGCCGCGCGAGCGAAAAAGGGGCCTACATAATTTTTTAGCCGGAGCACCGACCGACCGACCAAACCCCCGAAGCAGCGGAGAACAACTTTTCAACCGTTTTGTGGCACAAGTTATAGTCGCTAGTCCTTGGTCGCTACCGCAACCCGGGGATTATCAGACGCAAGCGAAGCTGGTGGGCCACGAACGAAGTATTGTCGATCGAGGAGTAATCGTTAGTGGAAATAAATCTTCCTCGAATGCACTTCAGCTTCGGCATGCTTGTGTTTTTACCATCGCCTTCGACGTCTTCCCGACGGCGCGCAAAGTGCAGTAAAAGTAGTTTCCGAAGAGATACAGCCGGAAGGACTACGGTGGCCCACCGTCGGATCCACCGATTCCTGTCCGCCGCGGCTGACGGCTACTTAGCAGACGACACTCCAAGCCGGCCGATGATGGGCGGCAGAAGCCGACGACGCCCGGGAAAACCCCGGAGAAGAAAATAATGGAGCGGAAGCGGAAGACAGTAATTCTGGGGCCCTCCTACCCAGATTTCCTACCATTCGAATCTATTTCGAAACTGATCTATGGATGGTGGTTCCAGGTTTTCCGGGGTTTTTTTCCCCCGTCGCGTTTGTTCAACCTCTTCCGATAGAGACTTTTTGAAAGAAAATTAAAAACTTTATCGAACGGTAAACTTCGCAAGCCCTTCGCTGCTCGCTTCGATGCGCGAATTGATGGGCAAAAAAATTGGTCCACGGATTAAGGCTGAGTACACACCTTTCGCAGAACAGAACATTGGGGATGCTAATTATGGTGGGCCGATGCAAAATTTATTAGTTGGATAATTAGAAATTACTTTCCCAACAACAATCCCTGTTTTAACGCCCATGGCTGCCACTACTTTTATGATCGAAAATGTTCGACATTTTCTGAACAATGGACTCACGATAATTCGCATTTTCCACCAATTTCGACACGGCAACGAGGCTGAGCAAGGCGAGGCTGTCCTTTCCAATTCAAAATAGATACCGTTCGAGGCACAGGACTCCCGTTTTGCACGGAAACGCCACAGAAATC
Source organism: Anopheles bellator (assembly GCF_943735745.2). Lineage (NCBI taxonomy): Eukaryota > Metazoa > Arthropoda > Insecta > Diptera > Culicidae > Anopheles > Anopheles bellator. Next base: position 13,911,085 of record NC_071285.1, on the reverse strand, counting down.
CTCTCCACTGAAGTAGAGGTTTCGGAAGGGTTACTCAAAATGCCGGTGTTCATCGAAACCGATCCGACAAACCGAACCGGAAAAAGGTTCCGGTTGGGCCCGAGCCCTCGTCGCTCGTTGGGCAGCTGGCGAAATGGTACTTCGACTGAGATTCGAACGGAACGGCCCCCCGGGTCGTTATGACTGAGGATTTCCCGTCAAACGGTGGGTTTTTGATTTTTCCAACTCACTTGCCGAAATGGGATTGCCACAGGTCGGAACAGCGTCGAGGTGCTTGAGCCTCTGTTCTCGCTAGCGCTTGGTAATCTTTTGACAGGTAGGGATGTTAAAGGGTCCTTTCGTACCTGCAAAAAAACATGAAAAGTTTGTTTTAGTAAAAGGTATTGAAATCGTCGATGCATTAAAAAGAGAAACATATTCATTCCGCAAAAGCCCTGCCCACGATTATTATTTGCTTTCAATCGATACATCATTCATTGGTGCAATTTTCCAGTGATGCAATAAAAATCATATTTATTTGCAGAACAGACACCACACACATTTTCGGTGTCCGTTTGTGACGCCGATAAGTGACGCCTTGTTTGAGTGATTTAAGCACCTCCCGGTGATGGCCGCTGGAATCTGTGAGCGCATAAAATCCGAGTGTCACCTCGGAGCAGACGGACTTAACAAACAAAAAATGACCACCCTAAGTAATGGAAAGAGGGCCTCGAAAGCAGAGCCAGCGGGCGGCATCAGAGAGCCGTAATTAAAATCATTCCATCCAATCAGTAGCGGTAATGAAATTATAAATCAAACGGACGCTGATAAAAATCACCCACCCACCCCGATAGCGAACCGTGGGAAGCATAAGCGACACCGGGCGATAGTGGGCGAAAAAACGCCCACAGCCCGATGGGTGTTGGTGGTGTTGGTGATGTTGGTTGTCACCATTTCCGTCCCAGATAATAACGGTCGATTGATTTCATGCCTCTCTTCGCTCGCACCAAAGACAAATGGGTAATAATAATAGACCAACGTTTCAGGGCCACACATGGCACAGGCACACGATAACATAGCACCGTGGGTGCGTGCGGTTTGGCTTTCCCGAGCCCCATTTATCGTACCGTTGATCGATTCAATTAGCCGCTTGTCGTCAACTGTTTTGCTAAATGGCGCGAGACCGGCCGAGAAACATGTAACCCAAATAGTGCATCCTGCCAAACTTTACTTGGCTTTCAGGTTTTCAGCACTATCGATGACATCATCTCTGTGCTCTACTTGCTTCCGCCATTGATTATTCATCACACATACTCACGCAGTGTCGGATACGATATCCGATCGTCTCCCGGTGGAATTAAAATGAAGCGCAAACCGCCGGGACACCGGCGACCGCGCGAAGCAATTTTAAGTTTAAATGACTTTTTTGCTGTTTAAATTATTTTCCAGCAAGCGGGCCGCCCGCACGGAATAAACTCCGGCCCAGGTCCAGCGAGCAGGAAGTGAAAAAAGTGACTCCAAAAAATCTTAAAATATGCCATGCAACAGTAATGAAGCACCGGGCGAAAGAAAGGAATAAAAGCAACGGACAGAAATAATAATAAATTCATGTCACCTCTCGGCGCGCAAGCCAATCATGGGGCGCTGGCGGCTCATATCACCACCCCCCTCCACGGGCGCCCCCGCAGACCTCCCGCAGACACCGCAATTATACGTAGCTTTTTTGCCCTTTTCTTCTCACTCCGGTATGTCCTTCAAAATCCACTCTCATTGACACGCGGAACTCGGCACGCAAAAGCTGGACGATGATGATGATGATGATGAGGGTTACATTTTATTTTCACCCATTTCACCATTTCCACCTGGAAATCTGTTTCCCGCATCGTATGCTACGGGCGGTCCTGCATCGGCGTGTGGGCCGATCGCAAGCAACCGCTTCGTTAAGGAGTGGAGCGCGCATCGACCAAAAAAAACGGGCCGATTGATGATGAATTGTCATCCCTCGTTTTCACCCGCACACGCACACGGTGCACTAATTATTTCATTTCATTAAACACGCCACAGTTTCTTCCCCCCCATTTGCCCCTGGAGGCGGCCGGCTGTCCGTTTTTGGTTTGTTGATCGGTTTTTAATAATTTTTGATCGCTTTTTCCTTCGTGGCGACACTGAAGCGATGAACAGAGCAGCTCCATAAATTGATTAAAACATTAACCAAAAAAATTCGTTTCAATACACGCGCGCGTGCCTTTTTCTGCCTGCTACCTTCGTGTTCGCCGCCGGGTGTCCCTTAGCGCTGCCGAACGTTTGTACAGCGAAATTTAAATTATTAAAACACATCTCGCGCGAGCCGGGATCCGCGCGCAACAGAAGGGACTGTTCGTTGACGAACTGCCCGGCGCAGGCCCGGGCGCCCGTGATTAACCTTCCCCGGTGGGAGCTGTATTTATGATTTTCCGTAACATGTTTGACAAAAATAACGGTCGGAAATGTGTTGTGCTCTGCGCCGCTTTGTTTATTTATTATTCTTTGCTGTCAAAATGATGCAATTTAAAAAACAATTTATTCCCTGTGCATTGAAGCCAATTAATATTTAACAAAACGAAGTACAAATATTTAAAAAAAACGAAACAAATAATGATTTGTGTCGCTTACAATGGTTTGGGTCCAGTTTACAATTAAACTGAGCGAGGACAAGATTGAGAAACTCTCAGCATTCTCAACCAAATGCTTTAATATAGCTCAAAGTGCTGCACCATTACAGACTTTTTATTTCTCATTAGAGCGAAAACGATGGATCATTAATGGTGCTTCATTAGATCATTTAATTTCGTTTGAGGGAGCTCATAAAAACATTCTTCACACATCGTCCGAACCACATATAAATGCCACAAATACGTGGAGCACCGACGTAGCATCGACGAGCATCGACTCGCCGGTGTAAAATAGTTGTCTAATTCCACATTTTTCTTTCACTTTAAAATAATTGCTCCCGCGGGAGACCAGCAGCAGAACCCGGCGGCCCGCCCCGGCTGAAACTAAATGAGATGGCATTTTTCGTCCCCAAAGCCACCCTAAAAGCGAATGCTAATAAGGAACTAGAAGTCATATTTTATGTTGTCAACATTCACACGCCACCTCGGCAGCGCTAATGAATCCAAGAAATTAGACGAACGGCCCGGTTGGTGGAAGAAAAACCGGAAGCGAAGACTGGGCCCCGCTACCGGTGCCCGGATGGGTAGGCTTTTCCGACCAACCCCCCACCAAGCTCCACAAGGCCAATTCCCAAAACCACCACCCGAACAGCGAACGAACGCATTCTTCATCATTTGGGGCTTCCCTTCGGCAGCAATCAGTTAGAGGCCGGCGTTGAAAAACGTCTTAAGCGACGACGACGATGACGACGAAAGACAAAAACCCCACGGTCCCACCGGGGCCGGTTCCCGGTCCACCTCCCTCGTCGGTTAGGATTTGGGACCGAAAGCGGCAACGACACAAACCGCAACACAGCAGCATAACGAACCAAGCCAACGCCGAGCCCCATACGATGACATAAATCAGTCAGCGTTTTACGTACACCGACGGCGATGCGATGTGCGATGGGTGCGTGGTGGCCACCGGGAAAAGCGCAGCATGTGCTGCGTGATGTGGGGCACACTGGCCCTCACCGCCCGGACCAGCAGCATAAAGAGGCAGTCATTGCCCTCGCGTGTGCGCGCGCGGCCGTACGAAGGGAAATTGAAATTAATCGCCCTCGAGATGTAAGTAATTGTGTAAGAGGTCATGACGACTCCGACGACTCCGGACCTTGTGGCATTTGTGGATTTGTCCGCCCCTCCGATCCGCCGACCGTCCCCCCGGGTTAGGCGACTCGTGGAACCAGTACAGCCGCTGTGTCAGATGCGAGATAGGCACAGTGCCACTGCTTGGAATGTCAATTAACGATGACGAACTTGAGACGGCCACGAAAACGCAACGCAAACGTGGTCCCGTGGAGATACTTGTGGGCCGTTCGTTTGTTTTAAAACAAACCATTGACAGTGCACATTCTGAAAGGGTCCTCAATCATCGTGAAAGCCAATTTCGGTCACTCGGTGCACCGCAAACAAATGATTACAATTTTTCAAAAATTAAGAATGAACCACCAAAACCACCAAAGCAGAATTCATTGGCTGCCACTTGAGCGGACATTAATCATCACCGTGCGTGCGTGCGTGCGGTGCACGCCAGAGATTAACAGCGACATAAATCCACATCGCACCGCACGATCACGTGGCCATCATTAAGCGCACACCTCGCGCAACAACTGCACGCCGCACACGCCGAACGGAACCGAACGGATATAAATACCACACATAGCCAGACAATCTACGGCCCACAAAGAAGACAGACATTGCCCCCGGCCAAAGGGTTACACGTCCCGGATGGGAAGCAAGAAAACATATGTTCCCCGGCACCGGTTCCGGATGCGGTGCGGCGTCACCGAGGCTAAGACTTGGGCCGCCCAACTAGCGAGTTATGGTTATTATGTTTTCCACGGGTTTTCCACCACGGGCCCCCGGCATCGTTTGGGAGGTGAAAATAAAAAAGTCCCACCAACGGGGCCGGGGTGGGCCGACGGGCGGAAAATCTGGCGTCTCTCGACACGCGCTACCAATCAAAACGTCATAACAGATGTTGGCCAAACGGCGGTGGCGGTCTCCGAATCTCTGTCTTCCAATTTATTCCTCTGTTCGCTTCGCACGAGGCCCAGTGCCAAACGACACTGGTGATGACAGCTGGTGATACTACGTCCGGAATTCTTTCTTCGTCCACTATTAAGTTGCAACTAGCATGATCAAGCGGCGGCGGCGACTGGGAACAATGGCGTCAGTGTCTGTTGCCAGATGTCCAAAATGGGGGTTCCCGCCGAGAGAGTGCTCCAGCAGTTGTCAGAGGGCAGACAGCAGAGTGGAGCCGATGTCCCGTGGAACCAGAAATAAATCGGGGACCCCGAGGCCATTCGATGTTGTTCATTTAAAAAGTCTTAATGGGATCGTGAAAAAAAGACCCAAAATCAAGTCACAAATGTCAAACACATCAAGTCCGTTACAAGCCGCCATTTGGACTACGCGGGTGCAGCTGCTGCCTCGTTTAACGGCCCCTCGACTTCAAGTCCAGAATCAACGCTTGCATCGGTCGCTGCCAAGTGCATCAGGGGGATGAACCCGCGGGGAACGAAGAATGTTCATCGAACTCATAAATTTTCGTCACGTGAGTGCCTTTTGGCGCTTCCGAATTTTCCGGGAGCCCGCTTTGTCCCGGACCGGGCGGGTTGGGGTTCACCCGAAACTTTGCTCCAAACAAACCTTGTCCACGCCCCTCACCGGGCCGGGAATTGTTTCGAGTTTAGGGTTCGGTTGGGTTGTCCGAACCCATTTTCTTGTGTTCCGTCATCGCCCCGGCCCTTAATTCCGACACGGGGAAAAAACATGCGAACCCACTTTGGCTGCGGTTCCCGAAAACGTGCTCATCCCGCCAGCGACATGATGCGCAGCACCAGACCGCTCTGGACCACCGCCGACCACGTTCGTGGAATGTTTCTGCGGTCGACCGTGTCGCAATGCCGACAGCCAGCAGCACGGTTCGCAGCACGAGGCACCCGGAGGAGGCGCATGCTGGAACGGGTGGCAGGGAGTGGAGCCGCACGCCAAACGCAAACAGAGAGCGCCCCCGACATGAGAAGTCAATAAGTCGACTTTCATTAACATACAATACTCACACCCGCGGGCCTCTTAGCCGAACGATGGCAGTGTCATTCCGACAGGTTCAAGCCCGGGGCCCAGGTTCCAGGGGGGCCCAGGGCGGCCGGAGAGGGAGGTGGTGCTGTGTGGTTTTGACAACATACCGGCCGCGGGGCCAACTTTACCGCCCGAACTATGTATAGGTGAGAAACGTGTTCGGTGGTGCGAACGGCGCGAAACGAAATGGAAGATATGAATGTAAATCAATTACGTGAGCAACCTACTGATCGACGACCTGTGAAATGCATCCGCAAAACGCGGCGTTGTTTAGGCGTGCTAGGTCGATCCTCCAGTTGGGAACATAGAATGAGGATTAGGGATAGGGAAAACGAAGCTTAAAAAACGTGATGAACGTGTTACGCTGTAAAGTGTTTCTGAATAGGAAACTCCAATGAGGCGGACTAATTCGGACGTCGATTAATCGATGTCGCCGACTCACCGAAAGGCGTGGGATTAGATTGCCAATTAAGGTACAAATATAAAAAGAACTTCAAACAAGAACTCGCCAGCGAACTATTGAAGAATTCAAATTTCAGCATTCCGGCTCCGAGGGATGTGCAAAATCCTCTAAGGATTTGGTACATTCGTTGATCATCAGGGTCAACATCATGAAAGTTTTTTTTTCTGTTTTTTGACATGCTAATCCTTCTAATCCGATTAATTCGTATACGGCTTTCCACCTGGATTTTAGGGCAAACGAAGATCGTTTTAATATAGCTCAGCCAGAAGCCAGAAGATACACTCTGCAGATGCAGGGAAAGTTCAGACTCTCGGGTTGTGAGAAAAAAAAAACGCCAACTTCAGCGCTCTAAATATGTTGACCGACTACAGCAGAACATGCAACCCGACTTCCTGTTAACCGGTGGCTCCACACCACGCGGGGATAAACAGCAGAAACTACGAGCGGTTCGTGTCTGGTACAGTTGGATTACATCGTCGTCGGTTGAACTTTTCCCGTCGTTTAACTTTTTGCTAGCATCTCCACATCTCCATCCCCTTTTTGATGGAATCATGTTTTCGCATTTTCTTCGGTTCCGAGCCGCCTTATTGTCCGCCCTTCGTTCGTTTGTTTGGATCTGCATTACAGCGGGAAAACTTGCCGCGGACGCCGTGGCTGCGCTAAAAACCATAAGCGTCAGCCACACGCCGATGGGAAAAGTTTTGATGCCATGTCTTTGGCTGTCAAACACTGAGTTCGTGTCTTTTGCGTTCGCAACGCCATTATTAAAATGACAATCGTCGCAAAGAGGAAAACTATGGCCACGCCAGCACAAAAATTGGAAAAAGGCGAGATCATAAACGACGGGGATTTAGGACGATGGCGGTGACGAGGGCGATGACGACGGGAACACATTGCGCCAGATGAAAATCGAAACCGTGAATCGTATTGAATGGACTCGAGCACTCACTTTTTGCGCTCCGCTTCACTTCAGCCAGCAGACGAGCTCTGACAGACAGCCCGAAGAAGGCGCACGACAGAGTGCACGACATGGAAAATGTGGATTTTCCAACGGAGCGCGCTCGCTGGAAAGGCTTTTGCAATATTTCAAACCCGCCAAACCTCCGCTCCCGCAGCGGCTCGCTTCCTGTAGGGGCCCCCCGCCGGTGGGGAACTATTGAAAAATTCACGTAATTTTCACGAGCATCATCACGCGCGGCCCCACACCCCCTAGGGATGATATTTAAATTTTTATGTTTTCCTATGCTTTGTGCTTATTTGCTTGTCAGCATTTTTTTTTTCTGTATTTACATCGCCACTTTCTTTGGCCTCTATGGAGTTTGGTCTAAATTTTTAACTTAACAAGAACCGAAAGAGGCTGCCTTGGGCACGACTTCGAACCCCGACCGAACGGTGGCCCTGCCGACCTAAGCCAGTCCAGGACGGGGTTGACTTCCTTTGGCCTTCCCAAAAGTTCCGTCCCAGAAGCCCAGCGCCTGGCAACAGCATTTCTATCTTTGATCCCGCAGACGACAGTTCGGTTTCACGGCGCGACCACGAAACTCAGCCGGCGGGATCTGCTGGGGTGCCCTTAATAATGTATGCTGCACAGGATCCACCGCACCGGATCCTGTCACGACACACCAATCTCCGCGTTTTCCTGCTGCAAACACCTGTGAACTTCAAAAAATCGTGCTCCAAGACGACCGCGAGAAAGCAAAAAAAGAATCAAGGTGAACCGGAACGTGAACCATAGAAACCTCTTGCCGGAAACTACCGAACCGGGCGCCGGCAGAATGGATGAATAGACCCGCCAAAGTTCCGGTTGACGTATGTTTTCTGTATGCCGGGGGGAGACTGCACGACTGCTGCTGCTGGGACCCGGGGTTCCCATTATTGCTGGCAACGAAAGGGTTCCATGGGGATGTAACGAACGCCTGCCATCGATTTCCTGAAATATCTTCCAGTCGGTAAACATCGAAGGTGTTTGCCCCTCCGGCTGATATGTTAAACACCGGAAGCCACCGGAAGCATCCGGAGATTCGGAGAAGCACACGGAACTCAATACGCCGAACTGTTGACTTTTATGGCTCGGAGTTCGTAAATTCGTGGCAAAAGGAAGCACTTTGGCAAGCATAACCAATCCGCCCACAGCGGTCCATAAAATCGTTTCTCCCGAGAGACAGAGCTCGGTGATGGACGCGCGTTGATTTTGACGCGTATTCCCTTCGCGTATATCCCGGTCCCATAAAGACCAGACTAATAAATGTCCCGAAAGTCCCGAAACATAATGAGGTTGCTGGGACGCGCGTTCGAACGGGCGAACTTTTTCGATCACTCTGGCACCGAATTTGGCATCCAATCTCCCCGCGGGTGTACTAATTTCGATTCGCTGAGCCGCTAATGGATACTTCGGGCCCCGTCAACGGCGTTTGATGATGATGAGGTGATGGGAAAGTGACGTTCAGCTGACCCGGAAGCGAACACCGAATCGATTGCGGCTGTCAAACTTCGGGCGTCACCGACCGGGGAACCGGGAACTGTGGTGTTCGGAGCATATAATGGGGCTTCCGGTGGGGCGCATCAGACCCGTGGGACTGAGTATGCATTCGGTGGCCGGCAACAAACAGCTTTTGAGGCTCTTGCTGGGAACAATATTAGCTCAACCGGACAGGTTTCACCATATATATTGTTTTCATAGAAACATAATGTTTTCATAGAGCCGTAAATTCTACCGAAGGAAACGGAAGAATTGGTTTCCATTTTCAAGTCAAACGTTGCTGCCAGTTAAATCACACAAAATTCATACTTTAAACCAATTTTATCCCAGCTTCCATCCTTTTCCGAACCCCTGACGACTGTGGTTCACGGAGGGGCTGGCAATTATCGGACGCCCGGTAACACGGAGATTATGTTGCCAGGGAGCCGGTCAAAAGCAAGCAGTGAGCGTAATTACGATGTTAGCCGTTCGGATTCCACCGTATAAGCCGGGGCATTAGATAAATGATAACAGAGAGAGAGAGAGAGAGAGAGAGACAGAGAGAGAAGCTGTGTGTATATGTGCTTGTCCTTGTGTGTGAAATAGAAGCCATAAGTTTTCTGACAGCCCCGTGGCCCCGCGGCACCGGGGACAGAGGGAAGAATCTAATTAAGTTAATCGAAAAGCTCTAATCCACCTCGTGGATCCCATGTTCCGGTTCCGGGTAGGCAAATCCCAGGTGTCACTGCGGAGTCGCTACGAATGGCTCCTCGATCGAGGAGGGGGGGTTCACCGAGAGGAGGCAGGACACCGGGGTTGGCAGATCGCCAATGTGCCACGATCCGGCACGGGGTAAGAAAGATAACGCCAGCAACGAGCACCACCCAGGCTCTGCTGCTCACGCACGGGCCCTTTAGCGTAATATGCTAATTACGCGCCAAACCACTGTCCACTGACCGCGTTCCGGTTAGCATTAAAGTTGTGACAGTCGGCCGGAGCATAGATCGGCACATCGGAGAGCTTCGCTCGCGTGGCACACGCCAATTTGGGTGCCACATTTCGCGCCATTTTATTTCGCGGAACACGCGGACTGTCTCACGCGTTGCGGTAACCGCTGCTTGATTAAATTCTGTTTGATTTGCGCACTCGGCGGCACCAGTGCGCCTTTAATGAGAATTCAAACAGTCTTTCGTATACTGACGGTCAGGAACTGATAGTGCGCCGCTAATGAAGCGTGCACTCCGAATCGAAAATATGAATCGTAGCGCGATGCTAATGATTACCCAAATGAAACCGGGCCCCCCCCCCTTTGATGTCTCCCGCATATGTTCGGTCTGATCGATCGGAGGAGAAGTACCCTTTAAAGCTCGGATTAGGCTCGCAATTGAATGGAAAATCTATGCTGCGATTCAAAACACCGAAAGGATTTACCATTCACCGGGCGAACACATCAGAGGGCCCAGGGCCGAACGCTTTAAGGTCGCATAGCGAAAAATGCATTCCCTCACTCCGAGGACGGCAACCATTTCACTCGAAAAACGAAAACCCTTTTTCCGACAAACAAATCACCCACACCGAGGGCACGGGCATCCTTCACTAGCAACAGATACTCGAGTTACACGCGGCACGACGCGCGCGCGTTGGCTCTACGCAGCAACTGGGGCACATTATGTTGTTGTGATGTTTTTACGCCCCCGTCACGGGACGGCTTTACTTTGTCGACATTTTCACTTCACCTCACGGACGCCCCCCCGGGGGTTGGCCTTGGTTGGTAGGGTAAGTTTTCCACAACTTTCATCATCAGCGATCCTTGCGAAGTCAAGCAGGGGCAATAAAATCGAAGCGTTTCGAGCGACATTCGATAACCCGGCCGGGCCCGGCCCGTTGCGACCCACACACGTGCCCCAACAGCGTGTAACTCGTACACACATCGTGAGCTACTGAGAAAGCCCTCCACGTAACACCAAGGACTCCGGCCGACGCCGTGCGGAAGGAGTTTTTCTTCGACCCGCTCGAACACACGCTTCGAAGGGGCTTCCACGCTCGCTCCACGCTCGGTGTGTCGAAGCAAATTATCGTCAATAAATTGCTGTTTGTTAGCGAAACGACAGCAGCATGGATGGGCCGGACCGGGCGCTTGACGATCTCTGCGGGCAAAAGGAAAGCAGAGCAGCGCAGCGCAGTGTAGTGTAGGGATTTTGGCACGGCAAAAGGTCACTCGGGCCAAGGACTAGGGACCCCGGTCGTGTCCGCGCGCTGCAAGGATCGATCGATGCCACAACATCACGCTACTGCACCGGGCTCGGGCCCGGGACCTGTGTTTAGTTCGGAAAACATCACCACATCGACGGCGGTGCCGATGACGCAAGGGTAAAGGATTTTCTGCTTACTCGAATTTATTTTGATTCCATTTATTTTCCTATCAAACCAAGCAACGCGGTACGGCACTGCGTTGACGTACCCCACCGGGCAGGCAGAGCGGATTATGTTTCCGTTATTTCATACACGGAATATTCCATTTTTCCGGGAACCCCTTGCGTGGGTGCCTACCTTTCTCCCTATTCACGGACTCGAGACTCATTTTATCAAAACAACATAAACTGCCAACCGCCAACCGGTTCGGGTGCGTTAAAAGCGAGTCCTTCTTCGGCATCAACACACCGCGGCTGGCCTTTCGACCGAAGGGCGTAGGGCCGTACGCGGGCAAAGCTACTTTTCCACATACAGACCGGAAAAACAAAAACCAGGAGCAGCGACATACCAGGAAAGACCCGACGAAGCGTTTGCATATCGCGCGGAGAAAATGACGCGTTCCCTGTTACGAACGCACCGTGCTGCTGATGGTGCAAAATGTGTCTATTTACCAAACCACTAAACCAGTCGCGGTGAGCCAAAAATTTTCAGCCCCTCCAAGATTGTGCCAATATAGGCTCTGCGCACGCCGGTGGCCGGTTGGACGGGAAGCCACTTTACTGCCACCGGCTCTTCTTGCAATTCACAAATTCCATGACGAAAATATAATGAAGCCAGGGTTAGCGGGCCCGCGACCCGCGACCAAACACAGCCAGACTGTGTGGGGGGCTTTTTTCATTTGCTTAAGAAATAAAGGTGAGCCCGAAACCTCACGATGGGCACCCGGCAAGGAGCACAGCCCATCCTCGCCATTGGCATATTCGCTCGGGGGTCGGTGTACGGAAAAAAGAGACCCAGGGAGGATCGGCAGCCAGCAATCCTTTCGTGCGATCGGTTGTCCCGGGTTCGGGCCCGGGTATTGTTTGCCTGCATGATATTTATAAATAATTAGAAATCCTTTGCTTGCGCAGAGACCGTAAAGGGTAAACATGTGTGTGAGCGGTTGCGGCATGCGTTTGATGCATGAACCTGCGCGAAACCTGCGAGATTCGCCCGGGATTCGCCTTTTCGCCAAGTTTCATGCACAAAAAAAAAACAAACACAGCGACAGTGAAATACGATGCTGAATATTCTGAACGCAGGGCTTTAATTTCAGTGTAAGTAACGCGCACCGAAAATCTTTAATCAGCAACCAGCAACTCCAACGGAAGGGGTTAGAAAAATGTTTATAAATCATTAAGAAGCGCGCAGCAAGTGAAACCCCATTTTAACCGTGGATCGGGGCCATTTGGTTGGCGTAAATTGTTAATTTTAAATCGAAACAAAACTCAGCCTGTCAGCCTGTTCGGGCCGGGTTCGGGCACTTGATTTGGAAGCTCGTTCGACCCAAAACGCTCACACCCAATCAATCAGCCGTCGCAGCGGCGGCTCTAATAAACCGAGTGTCAAAACCGGGCCCCCCCCGAAGGTGATGGATGAGCCCGGTATGCTGCCAAACACAGCGGCCGGTCGACTAACACAAAAGTTCGCGAACTCAGCCGAACGATCGATAACCGGTGATGCATTCCTGGCTTCCGGGGGGCCCGGCACCGGAAAGCGATTGGCCGGCGCGGAGATGGGTAAACACACATCCGGCTCACCGCAAAACATCATGCTGATGTTGCTGCTCCTGCTCCCACACCCACCCAGGACACGGAGGGTGGGGCAAACAATGTTGCTGCTCACTTGGTTCGGGGGTTCACTAAATAAAATGGTGTCCTTTTTTCTGGCGGTTTTTCCGGTGGATTCCGGCAGTTCCGGTTCCGCGGTCGGGATGGGAAGCGCCCGCGTAGTCGGTCACCGCCGAAGTCGTTATCACATCGTTAATAAATGCCACCATCGTCAAATAGAGGATTAATCATCGAGTTTATGTGCGCTTCGGGTCCACGAAGCCCGGGAAGTGGGTCTTACGGAGAGGAGAGGAGGCTACGGGGCCACCGGGCGTGGTGTTGACTAAGTGTCGAAGCGTTTTGGTGACGAGTGCCGAAACCCTCGAGCGAGTCTCGTGCCCAATCGCGCGAGGAATGTTGCCGCATGAGGTGCCGTCAAATTCGGAAGGCTCGCCCGTGATAAGTAATTTTTATTGTTTATTGTCAGGGTTGATGTAAAATTATATTAAAGCTTGAAGAATTTAACATACGCTTTAATATAGGTTTTGTTGATACCACATTTAAATCAACTGCCGATCCGTTTGAATTGTTTCTTTTTATTTCACGGCGTTTATCAAACCAACCCACCTATCAGGACGTAGATGTTGTTTTGAGACCTGTTAAGTGTTACAACGCAGTGTAACACACCAGACGGACACTATCAGCACCTTCGAGCGTGACATACCTCCGTTGAGCGCGATTGCGTGTCACTTTGGCTTTGCGAGAGCAAAGCACGCCAACACAGGAACCCCTTCAGCCTGCTGGCGCCACGGCTCAGGTTTCGGCCGCTTATCAGTTGTCAACGATGGCGTCATCGGCCCGACACCTTCCGGGCGTCGCCAGAAGAACCCACTGAGGGTTTCGCAGCGGCTATCGGCCGGAAACGTAACCGTAGCGGGCGCCCGAGCCATACGATAACCCACCACTGGCCTCTGAAAGAGGCACACCTCAGGAGTAACCTCAAAGAAGTGAAGAAGTTGAATTGAATTAATATTAGCGTAGAAATCGACCGGGTGGCGGTTCGAAAGGGCTAACAAAAATCTAATCAGCAGACACGCGTTCTCACATCGCGTTTCATTGCTTCCGCCATCGCTAAGCTGCGCCGCACTTGACACTAACCCCGTTTTCTGTCCCGAAACAAAACGAACATTCTGAGAGCGTGTTCACGCCGGGCGCAAGAAAAACGAGCCGCCACATCGCAATTGAGAACCTAACTTCCTTATGCACACCCAAGACGGGGCACCGATTACTCACGGTCTTGCGTTGGGCAAGAAAATGGTTTGTCACGGTCGCGCCGGAAAGATTTACAAAATAAATGATGGCCATAAAAGTGCGTACGTGTGCTCGTCTCGTCGGCCCCGCCAGCTCCAGGGGTTCCAGCCGGAGCAGCAATCAACCAGGAATCTCTGGCAAGCTGTAAGCGGAAATGTATCCTCACTGCAACTAATGGCTGACAAATCCTGGGCGGCGCCGCACGTTCGGTGCGCGATCGATGAAGTCATCAGCGTGAAGTGGCAATGGTGCCAATTCGCGTGGCCGCCAATCGCGCGCTCCAATCGGTAACGAAATTAGCGTCGGACTATTTAGCACGTCTCGCGAACTAAGTAAACCCGAGAAAGACGCTCGGTTGGTGAATAATTAAAACGTCTCGTTTAGCAGAGTGCTGCGTAACGCAAATGGATGGCCCGTCCCGTGCGCGACAGAGGTTATTTTCTTTTCCGCAAAAAAAAATATCAACGTCCAAAGCTCCACAATCCTTTCTTCCGCCCGTGGCACGTGGCACGTTAAAAAAAAATCGGCCAGAGGGAAAAATGTAACCTCCGCGAAAAATTCTTAACCGTTTCGGAGCGATTCGCCGTGATTCATCAGCGGAAAAAGAAACCGAACAAAAACGCCGTTCGCCGTTCATTAGGACAGTGCAAACATAATCTTCCTAAACCGTGGATTCAGGATCGCCGGAAGTGGATGGACCACCCGGGCCACCCACGTCCCGCCCCGGGCGAAGGTTTATTGTAAACGGGCGGAATGAATCGCGCTAAAAATCGTCGACTCCGAAGATTGGATCCGTGGCCAGGGTGGAAAAAAAACCTCCACTCCGTAAGACAATATTTTGCGCCCACATTTTACATTTTCGTTGCAAAAGGTGCGATCCCACGAACGAACCTGAACGCACCTTTTGCGACGGGTTGCCAACGCACACACCGGAGCACAGATTAGGATGTTTTCCTCGGGCGAGGAAGCATAATATTTAGATTTTCGTTTGCGCTCCCAATTTTTTTCTGCATAGCATAGATATGCAAATTAAATTCCGATAAAAAAGGGATTATGAAGCAAACAAAATAAATTATCGCCAAAGAAAACCAACCGTTTCCGAAGTGCGAATCTAATCGGGAACTCTGTGACCACCGCGATTGCACGATTTTGCGTTTTGAAATGGGGTTTAAAACAAGTTTGAGTGACCACATTGGTATGACCACACAAGCTCATGCCAGTTCAGTGTGTCTTCTCGTACGTACAGTTTAGTGTTAATAAATACATTCCGAGACATTTCATGAGGCGTGTCAATCATGTGAACGTTAACGAACGACATCACCGAACCAACCATTTTCAATTGAAAATCTAAAGGGATGAAAATTTACTGTTTCTCCGAATTCCCATATTACTGTCGGATATGCCCTTTCAATGTAAACTTCATACTTTAAAAAGCGAAGCGACGCTCGCAACGGAAAACAGCTAGATTATTTTGAAACCTTTCTTTCTACCATCGCTAAAGCCATCGTACCAAAAACGTGGCGTTTCGGAAAATGCGAGAAAACGCGATCAAAACATCCGCTAAATTTGGCCCGTTTACGACGCAGGGGAGACGCGTCCCCAGAGGGTCGGCAGTGGCAGGCAAGTTTGACCTTTCGACATGCTTAGCATAGTTTTTGCTGTGTGTCTGGTCGCAAAAAAAAACCATCGGATTGGTTTCATTATTTTACCCGACAACTGCCAGCAGCAGCAGCTGCTGCTGCTTAGCAGCTTCAACGTGAATTCTAAGATGGTAACACGTTTTTGGGCGCCGGGTATCATTGTTGCTATGCTAACACCCCGGAGCCACCACCAGATGGGCCACCTCGGCAGAGATATGGCATTTTTAATTAGTGCACAAACGAGAGCTCAATCTGCGCGACATCGGTTGGAAGCCACTTGAAGGGCTTGAATTAATATGGGGCCATTTTTCGGTTCAGCGTCACTTTTTATCGCTTTCCACATCGCAGTAATAATTTGCATTCCAAGCACAAACTGGTTGTGTGTCGAAAATATTCCAGCAATAAAATGAACGAATTTAATTACCAGCCTGCGCGCGCGAAGGTTCAGCCTGCGCCGCGTTTAACCTTTTCCATCAATAAATATTCCCCGAATAAAGACATTGTGCAATCGTTGGCCCATAAAATAAATTCCCTTGCGCTGCACACCGAATAATTGATCCATGTTTACCTTGCATTAATCACAGGTATGAAATCATGCACCGGTCGTGCCCCGCCGTTGCATCGGCCCTCGGCCGCCCGACTGACATTTATGCACTTTGTTTGACTTCATTGTTTTCGGCCGTTGTAAAATCGGTTCACCGAGTGCAATCGGATCCATTCCACGATCCTGCGGGGTGGGGGCCAGAGCAAGGTCGCATGGGCATGCAAAAAGTGCAACAACAAGAGACACCAATTTATGTACCCATTTGGCTCCGGCTTTTGGCGGACAAGTCGATCACCGCACCGGACCGGAGCGATACTCTATAATTTCCAACCGAACGATGGGAAAGTAAGCCATGCTTTTCGCCACCATGGCCGCGGCCGTTCACAAGTTGGCTCGCCCGTGAAGGGTGTCCTTTCTCTGGCCTTCCTCGGAAGCCACGGGCCAAACCGAATCGAACGCGCACGACCGATAATCGGGTGCCCGAAAAGACGGCCCAACGACGCCTAGAGTAAAGCGCTGAGCAAATACGGACTTTAGATAACGTTGCTTTCGATTCGCTCGGTGGGGCCCAAATCTGGCAAAATCTGGAGCGCCCCGACAACGTTCGCAACAACAAAACAAACAACTTGAAGGGGGCGAGCGAAAAACTCGGAGCGTACGATGAGGCGATTCTTGCCAAATGTAACCGCTTTTTTTGTTCCGGCCCCCGGGGGGGGCGACATCGCCCGAAAAGTGCGGAGCCCGAGGGCCACGAAATGAAAAACAGTCCCATTGGTTGCTGATTGGAGCGTAAAAACGAAATCAAAACCACGCCAGCGGACGGCAATCGGGATCGACCGATCAGTAGCCGAGTGTCTGGTTGATGATTTTCGGACTTCAGCATGGAGTGCTGATACTTTCATAAAAAACCATAAAATTGTGTCATAAAAAAAGAATTCAAGAAAAGGCAATCATTATGCTGTTTAAGGGGTGCGAAATGTTTTCGGGACAACCCGGCACTGTGCCGCCGCCGGACAACTCGTGTTTTTAATATTAAAATATATCTTTTAGGGAAATTTTGCAACTATCCACCATAACATTCGATTATTTTCTGTAGCTCTATTAAAGAGCAACAAACAATTCAAAAACGCGATCTTCGAAAGCTCCTTTCCTTCTTAATAAACATTGCAAAATTTACTGTCCAATTTTGTAAGTACGAAGTTTAATTTAAGAAGTACAGTTTTTACTCTCCTTTAAACTGCGATGACGAGAAACGGTTTAAAGTTGCACAGAGTGTCGAAAAAATCCACAGCATGAATCCGAAACCTACACGAAAAGCAGTCGCTTCATTGGGTGCAGAAACAATTTGACTCCAGCACCCAGGAGGATCATCATTCTCGTCGTCAGCAGTAAACACCACCATGCAACGCAATGATCAATAATGTAATGCACATACGGCTAGGCGGTCGCCTACGGATGAGCTACATACCCGGAGGGCTCAACCGTTTGTTGTGCGCATTCTGCAGAAGTGCATCCACACGAGCGGTGTTCGCCGCATCGCGCTTGACTGCAAACGAATGCAATTTAAATTTGATAATGTATGCAAATGAGCTTGCCCCGCGCCTTCCCACTCGACACGAGAGAGAGAGAGAGAGAGCGACCATAAAAGCCAGCACACGGAAACTTTCTTTCCCCAAGCCGCGAGACCGAAGGACCGCCGACCGTCACAGGTTGTTCTTACTTTTGCGCAGCTTCGTTTCGGGCCCCAAAACGGGCGAACCGTGGTGGAGGTAAAGTCACAAGAGGGTGGCACAAATGATGTTTCATTTCACGTAACATACTTGATGCCGATGGAATCCCGAGACCGATGATGCTGCTGCTGCTGCTGCCGGGAACGATTACACAACCGTCGAGCAACCGATCCAATCCCTCCGCAGCGCGCGCATCTGTCCCCGGCTCTCATAAGTGGAAACAATCCCCGCCGGGGGACCGGGGCACCGCAGATAAAGTGTTGCGTCCTGGCCTCGCCGCTTGCCAGCTACATCATCACCGCAGTGCGATGAAAATGAATTCAATTGAGTAAACAAATCCACTTCGCCGGGAGTTACACCGTGCGGCGGGCAGACCGATGCACTCCGAAGTTGCCCGGCGGATTTGGAGGATTCGCCCCATGCCAACGGACGGTAAACCAGAAACCAATCCCAGCCCCCAAACTGTGGGAGTGGATTTGGCGTAGCGCGTAGTGTTATCGTAATTTTAAATCACTGGAAGTTGGAAGTTCGGTTCTCGTCCTTTTATAAGCTTCGGATTAAAATCGCCTTCGTAGCCTTTTATCGGAAAACTCACAAAAGCGCCCTCACCTCACGTTCAACGACCAAAGGCCGCCCTTAGCATAATCCCTACCACCCGTGCCGGGGGGAGGGCCAGCACCATCTTATTCCTGGTTTTATCGGGTTCGCAGGCCACCCGAAGCGCTCATCTCATTAAACCGACAGCGCGGACCTTCTCGCGCAATCGACGAATTATTATTTTACGATTGTTTCCGAACTGTCCACGCGACACGCCACCACGATAAGTCGGTATTGCGCGTTCCCTGTGTTGACTGTGAAAGGTCCCGGACCGGCTCGGCCCCCAACCCTGCCCTTGTTGCAGCTGCAACTGCAAGTGCAATGGAGTGCGCACCAGCAATTCCCGTGGTGGTCCCAACGAACTGCGGTCCCCATTCCGCACACGTACTTGAGCGTAAACAATCGGTTTCCGGTGTTTTGCACCCATGCCGCAGGTTTAAGCATAGTCCCGCCTCGTCCCGTCCCGCCCCATCCCGGCTCTCGCTGCCACCTCTAATTCGGGGCGGCTTTATTTCAATTTCGTTTCGCAAACGCTAGAAAAGCTCGCTGAGGTGGGTTGGATCCGGGAGTTGGGCCCGGGACACGATTTGGGACAATTTTCACGACACGGCGCCAGCATTATGCTGCATGTGTGTGGCTGTGGGCGTGCGTAATTGCATTCGAGCGAGACAGCATTTAGCCGGCTAAAACGGGACGCGGCCATTCGCGGAAGTGGTTTTATGGCATTTTTCGACAACTGTAAACTCGGTGGCAGTTTATAAAACCACCAGCTCGCCCCCCGCCGAGGCGGGATGAATAATTCGTTCGATTTTAATGATTAACCAGCGCGAGGAGGAGACGCGGGGCATTAATTGCTTATCTAAAATGGCGTTTCGGCACGAAACAATTATTAATGAATAATTTGGACCAGGGTTCCGCGGTTTAAACCAACATTGAACCGTGGTCGGTGGCCAATGGTCTCCCACCGAATCGGTCCACAATCAACACCCAACACCGATGCACCCGGTTCCTGTTGCAGCCGGGCACGAAAAGCGATGAACGATCGCTGCTACGTGGTCAATAATTTATTTTTCTGACGTGCAATTGCACGGCCACCCACGACCCGGACCGGGCCAGCCACTTCCGGCTAAGCCCGCCGATTGTCTCGCCCAACCCGGGGTGGGTTTAAAATTATCCTCCGCGCTGCACGTCGTCGTCGCCGTCGTCGGAACTCGGCCAAAGTGGATGAGATGAATAATTACTATTTACTAGGCGCGAGCGCTCGTGGCCCCCACGGGAACGCGGTTCACCAGCCGGCAGGATAATTAAATTGCCTGTGTCCTGTTTGGGTCCTCGCAACTCCGAAGCGATTTACGATCTCCGGAGGCACGTCGGCCGATTAGCTCCGGCTGTTGCGCGTGCGATTACCCGTTAGCGGTGCGCCGTCCTATGGCGCTTTGATGAGCTATCAATTAGGGTCGTAACGTTTTCGGCGAACTTTTAAATAGGCTTAACACTGGTGGTCTATCGGTTTCCGGTCCGGACGCAATGCAACGCCAGAATAAAGAGCAGCTTTAGTGGCACTAAAGCGTTTGTGCGAAACACCGCCGCAAGGACCTCACTCTAGTGCTTGAGAGTCGCAGAATTTTACTAACCCAGGGTTTGGAGGGTTTTATTGGCAGTGTTATTTTAACTATTGCCGATATGATTTTCCCACACAAACTTCAACAATTACAGTTACCACGCAACAAGCGGCGTGGTGGTGGCAGTGGCCGGAAAAGGCGCTGTCGTCCGTCTGTCCGTCCGAAATCCGAGCCCCACAGGCGCGCAATGATAACGCTAATAACGATTTCCCAAGTTTATGGTAACCGGATTTTATTGCCACTAATGTTGCGGAACGAACGGAAAACCAAACCAAAAAAAAAGGCGGCCGCATCATAGCACAATCCACCCGACTAGAGAAGGGCCCCTGGCGGCCCCGGCCGCTTTAGGGCGGCCGGTACCAATAAAAAATAAAAAACAAAACCTAACAACCCAGTCATCACCAGAGCGCCAGATAACGACATAACTTTGTTCACATCACCCACTGCCACCGTGCCGTGACCGTGTGTTTTATCTATTTTTTAAAGACGCTCTCGCTCCTGGAGCGGGAACTCGAACCAGCAGCAATGGGGGGAAAAAAACGCCACCGAAGGAAAACTGCCAGACAGCAATATTTACGCCCGTCAGTGCCGTTCTCGGCCTCGCGATTCGATTTTTCTGTGGCTTGTGTTTTTCCACTTATCCTTGGCACGCGGCGGCCGCCTGTGCCTTTTGACGGGTCGAAAATTGATATCGTTTTCGCCGCCGACGCCGCGTAGAGAACGCAACTCGGCGACTCGATCCTCGACCAACCCAATTACCGGGAGGATTCGTTTCCGGCCATTCAAGTTCCCGCCCCGAACGGACCCCTGGCAGTCCAACCCGCGCGTCTAGACGCGTTTTATTCGATTGCCAATTTTCCGATTGCCGTTCTGGGCAACATTGGGTGCGTAACAATAAATTTGCCATCCCCCCTGACTGACCGACTGATGCCGGTGATCATCAGCAAGGATGTAAGATGCCAGCCACTAGCTCGGACCTCTCTTCGTCGCTCGCTTAGCAATAGGGAAAAACGGTACAACTGTGGCCAGAAATATGGCATCCGCTCTGGCCTGACTGGTACCAGAGTGGTTAGCAGATAAAACTTTTACGGTGCACGTTTCGACGTTTTCAACTCCCCCCCGGGGGCTGCCGCGACAACAATGGCCGACGTACCGGGAAATCACAACACAGCTGGCGCATTTTATTGACGGCCTATTTTTCCGTGTGGCGCTGGGGACATCAAAAAAGCATAAGCGGACGCAACGGGCATACGACTGTCAGTCGTCGCACCGGTGACAGCATAATATTTTGAGTCCATTTTTATCCGCCACCGCCACCGCGACTGGAGCCAGCCGCGATTGGCAGCCTTCTTCCGTTTGGGCGTGATAAAATTGTCACCTGAAGCAATCGAAAGGTAAAACCCGTGGCTCGATCCTGTCGAATACTTGTCAGCTCCAGAGCGCTGCGGCGCTGAATATTGGATGAAACGAAACGTCGAACGAACATTCCACGGGCGCCGAATGTCACGCATCGGTGGCCGTCGTGCCTGTGTGTGTTTCTTTTGCGAAAATTATGCGCCGTCTCATCGCACACCGCATAAAACGATGTTTTGCTGATCATAAGTTTTGTAAACTAAACGATCGCGTCGTCACCCTAATTTTTGGCAAAATGTTCATAATTGCTCCAGCTCGTTGGCTCACTTATTATCCAATTACGACACTGGCGGCGGCCGGCATTATCCGTCCCAGAGTTTATCGGTCACCGGTCACGCCCGGACCGGTCCGGCCCAGCAGCAGCCAGCATAAAAATGCCGGCCGGTGCAACGAGTGTTGGCAAAGTTTCAACCGAACGGCAGAGCCGGGATCGGTCAAACTAATAAACTGCAACTAACACCCAAGTTGGCCAACAGCGATATCGTTACAACCGATCCTGTGCCGTGCCGTCCTGTGTGTGCTGCTTCATTATTCGCATTTTTCGGTTCCCCACTTCTGCGAAAAACGCGACTCATCTCGGCCCGGCGCGCCGTTGGTATTTGATCGAGATCGACATGTTTGCGTAACGGTTATCCTTACTTAACGCCGGGGAGTGTGATAAAAAGCGAAAACTGGAGCCGCTAATGAGACGGTCGTCGGGCAACCGAAATTGGAGTGGCAACCGAATTAGCACCGAATTGTGCTAACACTTCACCACCAGCACCACGTCTCCACGTCTAGACGCCATCTACGGACGGCGGCGGTGACAATTTAGTCCGAAACGGTGTCGGTGCGAAAAATGACACCCAATTCGCGCACTTTCGCTGCCGGGGAATTAAATTACCGCCGCGTTATTGGGTGTTGAAATCTTCACATTCCACATAACTCGAGGCGGCGCTATGATTCACCAAACCAGGAGTCGACGACCGCCATCGTGCGGTGAGATCGACCGACATCGGTGAGATTAGGGCACGTTCAGGCGTTCAATGGGTGCGATTATGTTGTTGCCGAGAAGAAATTAGTTTCATCAGTTATTTAAAAAGATTTTAAAACGAATCTTCGAATCGCCCACCAAACGTTTACACTAATCTGACTGCAAAGTGTCGCCTCAAGGGACTCGACGACTACCCCCGGGGTGGACGGTTAACGACCGTTACCGGCAAGATCGTTAGGCGAAACGCTTTAAAACCCCATTCGGGCGTTTGTACAACTTTGAGACTCCCCGACCGAGGAGAGCCCGACGCAATTGTAGTGCTAAATATTTAAACGATCCGCACACACCGCACAACAACCGGACCGATCTTCTCGCCGCTGCTGGCTGGGGAAAAACTTTTCCCTACGCCAGCTGTCCGGGCAGCAGACTGCAGTGGTTCGAGCCCGAGGGAGACCACTAGTCAAATTGGTCCACCGAAGCCAAGCCCGGAACCCGCGGTGTGGAGCGAAGTTTAGTTTTGCGAAGAAAACCACTACGGAAACCCAATTTTTGTCCTCCGGCCAGATCCACTCAACACCAGGCCCTCCCGTGGCCTTAACTTTTCGTGTACGGACATAGGTTTCTTTTCTTCGCCGTCCGCCCTGCACGTACACTTTGGGTTTTCTTCCTATTTCTTAAGTGATACTTGCTGCGGCACCTGTTTGCCGAAGGGCAACACCGGGCACATCAGAGCAGATCCATTGGTTGGCCCCAAATGTTGCTTCAGGTGTGGCGAGCACCCGTCCCACTGCAGGACGCTCTCGGTTTCGCCCCCACCCGGTTTGTTATCTCGAAACTTTCAGCACTTGTCGATATGCGACCCCACAACCCTTTTTACCAACGTGAGGCGGCCCGAAGTGATGAGAGGACCGAACCGAACCGAGTTCGATTGTCTAGAGCGTACTTTATGCATCGCCGCAGTTTACTTTAGCAGTGTGCTGTGCTAGGCTGGGTGGCTGGATGCTTCCTGTCGATTGGTTTCCGTTTCAGAAACCCGTCCTCTAACAAAGGTGGCCCCTTTTGAGGGGCGGCTAGTTCCGGCCACGCTGGAACTGGGGCGAGTAGGTGAATGTTTCCAATTTGAAGCCCTTTCTTGTCTGAGTGAAGATTTACGAAGGACGGCCGTCTTGAACTACGATCCCATTCGATGCCAATCCCGAAATTAGGTAAATTGTGGTTAAAGTCAAAACGTTCCCCGGAATCAGGTTCATGTTGGAAAGTGCTCTACAATTGAATGGGCGTGAATGGGATAAGAGTAACGCGATTTTCGCTTGAATAATGTACAGGTCAATATTTGCTTAAATCCATTACAAAACCTTATTGTAATGGGCCTCAAAAGATTTATCCCTTCTCGATCGCACTACCCAAAGCAAAACAATATCCGGAAAGCCTCCCAAACACTGACCGTGGTGTTGGTTTTACAATAAAAAATTATTCCAATAACACGGAACTGAAATACGGGCCAGCCTGCCCTGCCGTTTCTGCCCATGTTATTTGCATGCCCCGCGCCATGTGTTTACATTTCATTAGGTGTTGACTTTTTTATTAGTCAGCATCGGGGAGCAATGGGTCCATTGGAGCTCGGCTCGATCGCCCGAAGGTTCCAAACTCCAGCCTCGGCTATGAAAAAATGCGAATCAAGAATCACGGGACGAGCTCTGTGGACGTCCACCAGGACGCGGAACTTGGTGTGCATGCATGGTAGAGACTGCATGGTACGTGTGCTGCAGCAGCATTGTTCAACCGTATCTAATATCCTTCCCGGAACGGAAGGCACGCTCGGACGGTGCCGTTATGCAACGTTCGGCTGGCGATCGATAAGTGACGACCATCGTCGTTATGGGCTTCCCGGAAAATGTCGAGCCGCCCAGCCCAGCCCAGCCCAGGGGCTGCAACTAGTTTACCTGTGACGACAGTTTTTTATGCTATCCTCTGTATGCTTCGCGGTTCCGCCGCCAGTAGTCTGCGGTAGGCACGTTTTGTCCCCCTTTTGCCGGGAACCAATGTAATAAAAGGAGAGGTGACCAACGGACAAAGTAGGGATTTTTTTTTCCTTTGCTCTTCGACAACATACGCAAACATTGATGGACCTGTGCATTTGTTGCACTGGCCGTTGCACCGAGTGCACCTTAACACACCCGACCGCTGCGAGGTGCAATAAAATTTTGCAATCGATCAAGGCTGACATCAACAGCACGGCGCAAGGACCACCGCAGCGAGCGCACTTTATGGGACACCGGAGTTGACTTCCCCATTCGAAAGGTGTGTTTAATCGCTCAATTGACATCAGGTGCGCGAGTTCAGGTTTTATGTGCATTAACAAGCCAACAGCCACCGTTACCGGTTTCTCGACACAAAGAAATCGCAAGAACGTATGCTGGACCCGTTTGAATGCATTCCTAGTTTATTGCACTCTTTAGGTGGCTCTCACATGGAACCAACCACCTAACCAAAGGCAAATTAATTAATTTCGGTAATGGTCACCAAAAAGCTAAGCCGTTTCTGCTCGTAACTCAGCGGGAAATTGGCCGCCCCAAAGATAACCATAACTCAGCCTTCGACCAACGGCGGTTTCAGCGGCGGAGCATGACCAGCACACCGGCAAGTGGCGCGAAATCTTAACCACCGCCCTCGTCCTCCGGGCGAGACCGGGTGGGCGGTGAAGGTCGTTCACAGGTTGCTTGCCTTGGGCGCCCCCGGCAATAATTACAAATCATTTGGCGCGGACGACTCCACGGACCAACGCCCGCCACTAAGCTGCTTGTCATTGGGTTTGCGGTTTTGACGTCGAAGATTTGTGTGGACGCTGGACGCGCCGTGTCCTTCAGGCCCTACTTCCCACTCGCTCCACCCTCCGACGGTGTCTATCACTGACCCAGTGACGCTAAGACGCGTAACATCTTCTGACACTGACAGACAGCGGATATTAATTATGAGCCATTCGCGGTTATGATCAACTTCGCGAGCGGGGTCCTTGGGCGCAAGTGCAACCCATTATGCAGATGGGTGCACTCGGCAAACATGTTTATTGCGCACCGTTCACAGTGCGCTTAACAACGTGCATCGAGTGCAACGCTGGAATTTAATCAAACCATTCCACGGGGCACTTGGCACGCCCGGGAAGGAATGCCGGAATTGGTGGCCCGGTGAAGCAATTTTATGTCAAACGAAAAAGGCAAATCGAAAATGACATCTTATGATATAATATGATTGCAAATGGAATACTTTATTCGCAAAGTGAAACCATAATGCGGCACTGGCCTACGGCCACGGGCAGCATTATTTCCCGCCAACGATATCCAATTCGTTTTCCCGATCATCAAAATGTTTCCGATGGCCGATATTTTCACGCCAAAAAAAAACATTTGCAAAAAAAAGCCAAACCGGCAAATGCCATCCCCGGAGGGACAAAAAAAACGGGCAAAAGCATAAAAACCCGACAAACAGTTTGCCGCAGATTGCTGAGCGAAACAAGAGCCCAGAGCCCCATTGGAACGGATTTGCAATCGTAGTCGAGTTTTCGCTCATTTTCCTCGTGGAGTGTTTCAAGATGAGGTAGAAAACCGGCGAACAGTCATCGAAAATATTTACAAATTCAATTGAGCGTACGATATTTTCCCGCAGGCCCTCGGGTCCCGGGACGTGCACTTCACGGCATTGTTGGTGCGTTTGGCCGTGATTCGAAATTCCCGACCGCGGGGGCCTAGGAAATTGTGAGGAAAATTGTTTCCATTCCCATCGTCATCGGGCGTGCGGGCGCCGTGACTGCACTCGACAGGCCCCCGGGTTCGATTTGACAGTATCCTTCGGCCGTAACGCAGTGACCCGCAGTGCACCAGGCAATCCGAGTGTGCGTTGAAAAAACGAAGGTTTTGTCGAAAAATTCCGGCGCCGTCGAAAAACGCTCGGTGCGCGGGTTTTAATTGAATCGAGCGATAGGTTTCGTTTTGCACGGTTGAGAATTAATTTTAAAATGTATTAAATGAAAAACGATTATCGTTTGGCAGTCATCAATACGATCCGGCTACTTAGTTTGCTGTTCTTTTCCTACCTTGAATCGAAGTTCTTGGGAAACGACGATTAACGAACGAATCCGGGATGCGTTCTGCGTTGCGACGCCGATTAATCGATGCACACTGATTTACGATGAAAACATAAACATCCGCCTAACAGAACTGAAACACCCTTTGTTGAGCGATCGTGTTACACTTTTCCACCAAATATTTCCTCCAGCAAAACACACTAACACTTTGTGAGCATTTTCTTTTAAATCTCACTTCTTCAATCAAGCTTCCCTCCTACTTTGGGGATCCGGCACTGCGAATTTTCACTGAAACACAAATTCCCGCACACAACTCACAACTAATACCGGCACTCTGGCTCACAAACATGCTAATGCACTTTCTTCATCGACTATCGATTTTTATTTACCGTGGATTTTGCTTCAATCGGCACACAGCCTGCCTTGTTGTGCTGGCTCTGGGGAAACGAAGCAATGAAGGAGAAAAATAAGGAGTCAAATCAGCAGAAAAGCGAAGAAACGAAACGAATGCCGCTTAATGCCGGCCCGGGGAGGGATTAGAGCAAAACGGTCCGCTGATGAGCGATTGGCACGAATGACGATCGGTCGGTCCCGGTCCCTTTGCAGATTTGCATTTAATGCTCCGATTGCACAGCAAAGGCCCATCATTCACGCCCGCCGTCGACAGCGGCGGATCGGCGAACAGTAAACAGGGTTTTAATAAATTATCCCTTTGCCAACTTTTATGCCAGGAATGCATTAATGCTAAGGTTGGCGCAAACATGGCGCCAAAAAACCCAATGGATGGGCCAAATTTTCTCGATCAGCATCTGGTTGGTTGGTTGGTTGGTTGGCATCAGTACTGGTTGAAACGCTTGCTTTGATTAACTGTTTACCAGTAAACCGCAGCAATTTCAATCGATACGTCGATACGTTTGGGAACGGGTTGCAAAATTGGCGATGAGTGGAATTTTCTCATAAAATGTGGTTTAAGGTTTTTCATTCGACCGGTTCGCTCCGTTTCGCCACCAAAGTGGATCGACCGCACCAAAAATACCGATAAATTCCGCTCGATAAAATCCCTCTCGTGGGGCTGGTTTTGCTAAGTGCGCCTATCTAAGGTAAGGATTTATTTCCCCCCTCTCGCGTATCGGCCTTGAAGTGTGCCTCGGGTTCGCCGGGTTCCCTCTCCTAGGCACTTTTCCGCGAATCGTTTCGGGTGAGCAATTGGCTTCGATCCGGCACAGTTCCGCAACCCGACGGAGGTGGGTCGCAAAATCAATATCCACAGCCCGAGCAGAATAACTATAAGAGAGTAGTCGGGCGGTGTTGCTGCCCCGGTTCGTCCA
Organism: Anopheles bellator; assembly: GCF_943735745.2. Lineage (NCBI taxonomy): Eukaryota > Metazoa > Arthropoda > Insecta > Diptera > Culicidae > Anopheles > Anopheles bellator. The sequence continues at coordinate 13,883,168 of NC_071285.1, read as the reverse complement.
GAAGGAAAATTTATCCTAAAATCCAGTTTTCAATCCGTGGGCGAATGAGTGTATGAAGAGGAAGTGCGAAAACGGAACGAAGTGCGGCTCCAGAAGCCGGCTCCAAATGCACAGAATCACCTTCGCACGCACACATCCATTGACTATACGCATCGATTGCATCGATTCACGTTGTTTTCGTTGTTGTGACGCATAGGCTCCACTTGCTCCCCAGACACACACACAGGCACACACGAGCGAGGGCGGCTTAGCTACCGACGGGCGCCGGCTTGAAAGGATTGTGGAGCTGATTTTATTGTGGCCGTGGTAACGCACACATTACCTTTGAAGTGCACGCGGTCACAAAACGCCAACACGCACGCAAAGACACCCACACACTCGGTCACACGCGAGTTATTTGCACCGCCAATCACGCACGCAATCGGATGGCGCCAGGGGCTAAGGGCGGCGGGGCTCGCAACAATGAATTCGACAGCACTCGCGCACTCGTTTGGCCCTTTGCGGAACGCGGAATACGCAGCACACGCTTAACACGCAACACGCAACCAACCGTCCGCTTGAATTTTCGAAAAACAACAAAACTGAAAATTTGTCCGTCCCTGTAACTTGCATGACCAACCTGCATTTTGCGTTCCCGGGCTCTGTTTGTCTCTGTTACGGAACGGGAAAGAGATAGCTGACGGTAGAGCGAAACAGCCAATTTCGAAATTCGAAATGCTGAGTGAGAGCGGAACGAGAGAGAGAGAGAGAGAGCGAACGAATTCTCTCCCAAACGCTCGCAAGCAAAACTGATCGTTTTGTTTATGTGGCAAACGATATCACTATGGGAAAAAGGCGGTCATAAATCAAGTTCAAAAATTGTTGGTTCAGTCATATTAGCCTAAAAAAGATAAGTTATCTATGGCAAATCCGAATTTTTAGCCTTCCATGTTGTGTAGATTCCGAGAATTCATCTGTCAAAGTCGAAAGAGTGATAAAAATGGCTCTTTAAAACAAACTTTTATCAGCTACTTTAACGCGATCGTTAGCACAGTTCTGCAACAGTAATGTAACTATATTATACATCATTCGAAAGGTAATGAATTTTTCTTTCATATGAAGTAACCAAATATTTACGTTGGGTATTGCTAGTACATTTTTATCGGGAATTAGTATAGAAAACTAATAAAAAATACAGTTTTTCAACTTTGGTAATGCAGCAAAAAAATGTTTCGCGGTGTTCTGCCCAAACGAGACATTGCAATTAAAGTTAAGACAATTTTAAACGTTTCCAGTAAGTTTTATTTGCATCTTCCTGCCACAAAGTTTGCAAATTTCTATTGTAAGAAAATAATTCCTGATGCACGAGGAGGCGCCCGGTCTTTTGTAGTATACGAAATGGCCATACAAAACATATTGTTTAGATAAACTAAGTGTTATCAGTGATCACGGATCAATCAAGTGTGCGTTGCCCTATTTGTAGTGCAACGCCTAACCAGATGGGTGATGCTAATAATCTTGAAAATGGTTTTATCCTGCAACCTTCTGCATTGTTGTACGGCATTTCTCCTCTTCATTGTTACTTGAGGTTTGTGCAGTGTTTGTTAAGCATTTCATATAAAATAATCTTTAACAAACTCGGGCAGGTATCAGAAAAAAAAGTACTGTTCTTAATTAAAGATGTAATAGACAGGCTTAGGAATATCTGAATATCCATTAGCTGACAGAAAGTAGTTAATGCCGCAACATTAGACAAAAATTGTAGAGATAGATATAAAAAAACTCTTAGTGCTTTAGTTGGTTGAACGTACCTGTTACGGTCAGGTCATGTTTTGACTCATGCTGGGGATATAATACTACATACCCCTGTACCATTAGGTTGCCTGGGAGAAGAAGCTTTGGAAGCACGGCATAAATGTTTTTGACAAGATAGGGATTGGAAGATAGGGAGAGATTGACCACACAAGAAAATCTTCTCGAGAGAATAATTTTAAAGACACGTTCATTCGGGCAATACATAGCAGTGACCCTAAAATTAGTTCTATGTCATTGGGTTATAGGCAGCGAAAAAACGATAAACTTAGTTTTCCGGATAAAGTAAAAGAATTTTTAATCATCGAGGAACACATTAATGACGACATTGCGATTGATCATGTATTTAACGAAGTAGATAATATCGATTTAAGGTTGGATGAAGACATAGACTAATAAGTTTTCTATCAAACGTTTAAATAATAGTTCATGGGTTGGATAGTAATAACTACTTGCTTCAAAAATCCTACAAACAGAATGGGTAAAGCTCCTTAATCATTTCATATCCTTTTTTAAACTCACAAGGCATTCGATTTGTAGCAGAAACTCGATATTTGCTTCTTTGATAGTGCTTTTAATTTTTTTTGGTGTAATGCAGATTGCATACTTAAGGCGTTTAAAAACCTTAAAATAACGAAAAAAGCTTATTTAATGTACTTGAACGCGCGTATTGCACATAGAAAGTTGAATTTGATCAAAACACATACAAATAAAACAAAAACGTTGAAAAAAGTCCATAGATTCTTCCTAAAAATAAATATGTCCGCCTTTCCCATACAAATTCCCCACTGTGGATATGTTGCGCTGGTTCGGGATCCAAAAGCATGGCAGTTGGAAAAAAGCAGTCTTTGAAAAGCGAGGATTTTAGTTATATTTTCCTACGATAGATAAGCTATTGGCGATTCGAATATTTAATCTTCCACACTCTTCCTAAAATACAATATGTCCGCCTGTCGCATAAAATTCCCAATAGTATGAGGCGCCTCCATAAATTATCCTTTCGATTGGACGCAGTCAGACGAACTTTTGTAATTAGCTTAAATTAGATGCACTGTATTTATACATCGCGCTTCTCAGAATAAGAATCAGAACATTGGGCGGTAAAATTAATCATTTTGTGAGTAAGATGGGAAACAACCGCGCATAACGCAAGCGATGTTGCGCGTTGCCGGTCGTCACGTACCGGGACCAGCTTTGATCTAACCCAACGAGTGCTATCGATATTGACCGGTCAACGGCTAACAACGATCCTTGGGCATCCTTTGAAGCGCACTGGAAACGGCAGCGAACCGAACGCAAATAATGAATGTATCAAACTGGGAAAGTTGTGTATCGCGAATGGCGTTTCACTTGTTGCAAACGGGATGCCCGGTCATTCCAATTAGACAATACGTTATAGAAAATCCAGGAACCAATATGAAAGATTTGGACTGCAGGATCAGGATGTAGGACATGTGACAAGAACACGTGAAGGTTATTGGAATATTTGTTAGCATCACAAATTTCCCTGGTCGTTTCCCAATCTTACATGAAGCATTTTATTGAGTACACTCAATCGTTTGATTAGTTATTTGCTTACTTGAATTCACTGGAACCATTGTTCCAGCTTCACTAAAAGTTGAACAATCTCCACGACACAATGCAGACAACCGAGCAATGGGCAAGTTCCATCGAATGGCAAACGTGACCGTTTGGAAAATTAGGTTCCAAGTCTACCGTCGCATTATTCGCTTGGCATTCTCCTGCAGATGTACAACAAGGCTCGTTGGTTAAAGCCATATTGCTTCGACAAAGTTTAGCAATCTTTTCGCTAATCCATACGGATGATCGCCAATTTTATCGAATATTAGACGCTTGGCAATGGTTAAGCAAAACTTTCCCATGTCCCACGGGGATGAATACCCCACGATCGGCTGCTATCCTTCGTGGCCGAATGCAGAAAAGGATTCGATCCTTGCATTACACCCAGTGGATCCTTTCTCGGGCTTTTCTTACTAACTCTCGCCTGTAATGGCCCGAGCCGGGTTGATGTAATCGTGCTTATTATGCCACCCGGCAGTCGGGTGGCACAAAATCTGTGATGGTCTTTTTATCCTTTCGACCGGAAAGGCTCGCTCGGAGCAGGAAGCAACCTTCCGGTTGGGTAGTTTCCCGTAGCGATCGTAGACGGGAGATAAGAAACGACGTGTCGCAATCGTGCCGGCAGCCATTGGTTCGCGGAGGGCCTCGAATATGAATACTTATTGGAGTATTTTACGAGCCAGCAACACCAAAACGCAAAATGGGCAATGGCCGCCGTTTGGTCGCCGTGCGCACCCCCTCGAATAGGGCTAAATGTGTGTCAATGGGTCGGTGATATGATGTCTGAGGAGATTATGGGTTCGATTGTAAAGGTGGTCCCACGTGTACCCACGTTATCTGTTAACGACTCCGGGCGGAGTCAGTTGGGAATTAATTTGGAATACATTTTTTTACAACGTTATGTTGATTATATTTCAGCAGGTGAAATGGGCCTTAGCCTCAGATTGTGTTTTAAAATCGCTTTTGATCGAAATGGAACACGCTGCAATAGAATAGACTGTTGCTTTAATTACCTTCGCCATGGGTAATTATGTTTTATGAGCCTTTTTCCGCCGTAACAGAGTTAATCATAAACTCCAAACCAGCTGTCGAGCCGGTTCCGTTTACTTCCTATTTTGGGACACATTTTTAATTAGTATACTCATCAGCTTTAGCGAGAAACAAACTTTCTGGCTTCTGACCATCTGGTGAGACTAGAAGATTCGAAGCGCAGAAACATTTCCTTCAAATAAACAAAGTTGCCCCCAATGGGATTATTAAACAATACGTTTCATAGAAGGACAAGACGTTCGAAAAATATCATCCTGCTAATTCCCACAAGCGCAAGTAAAAAAAAAACAAATTGGAATACAGTTTCTTCTACAATTCTATCGACACCCGTCATGCAACAGGTTTGCTGCAAAGCTAGGTGGCCCTCTGGAGGGCCAATCCCCAGCGGGTGAGCGGTGGCCGGAAGTATGAAAACTTTGTAATGAAAAGCATGTAATGGAAGCGGGCAAATTTGGAATATCCAAGCGCAACACGCGCTTCCCGACGACACCTGTGATCGGTGTTTCCCAGCGCTTCTAGCCCTGCACCACCTGGAGACTTCCGGATGGACCATTCTGGTGGTCTTACGGGAAGAGTGCAAAAGTTTTGGGCCAAAACATAAAAGAATGAATACTCCAATTAATTAAAAATGGTTTGTGTGTTCGTATTCTATAAGGAAGACTTAGTCGAAAAGGTTTTAATGATTGTACGGTCGAAACGGTCTTTCATCACAAGCATAGCTCTTAATTTTTAATTTAAAATAATTTATTTTATTCCAATTTTATCATTATTTAATTTACCGTCAAGCCTCCTTATACTAAACAAAAATCCCCATAAAATCAAGCACAGGTCTTGGTTTTAAATAAACCATTCAAACATTTAAGATGTTGTCATCTCTACTAACTGCTGAAAGGAATAATGCTGATCTCTATCCTAATCTGCATCCGTCAGTGTTAGTTAGTAGTAATTAGTTAATAGTCGTCAGTTTTCCTGAATGTAGCACGAATTTATTGAGCACAAAACCACCAAGAGTTCGTGGCAGATGTGTACCCAGCATAATCGTGATTAGCACGACCCCCGGAATGGGGTCGTTAGGGACACCGAATTAGTGATGCACTGGCCGCAAGTACGTCCTGTTGCACCGGAACCCGGTGCTATGGGTCAAAATAAATTCATCGATACACTCGAGCACACCGATTTCGCTACACATGAACAAATTCGCTACAAACTTGTCGACCTGGTTCCCCACGGCGGACGCGAACCGAATAGCGAGTCGAATGGTCGCTTCAGTCGCCGTGCTGCGGTCGGCCGGTGAATGACAATTTTCCGAAAAAGCTCATTAACACGCCAACGGGTAATGAATGTTAATTTCTTTCGCCCGCACGCCACCCCGGTTCTCCGCTTGCCATCAATTGAAGGCTCAGAGGCTGTCGTCTGCCTTGGCGAAACAATCTATTTTCAAGCTGTTCACATTCTCGGGTACGCGGAAAAACCAACACGCCGGTTCGCGGTCAGCGTACGAGGGCTCGAGAGACGATTACTGTGGAAATTTTCCACCGAAAGCCCCGGGAAAGGGCTGAAGCCGGAAGTTGTGGAAAGAAAAAGAAAACCGCAACAATATTTTAAATTAAATTACTCTTCAACACGCGCGCATTCCCGGGCTTGGAGGCACCGGGTGGAGGCCGGCGGGCTGTTTTATGACTTCCGCATCCTTCACTTGGGCTGATAACGAAGATATAAATCAGTGCCGAAGCCGCGAAGCGGGGAGCATGGGGAAAGAGTTACGGAGCACGCCGGAGAGTGTCTGGAAAATCCGGCGTTCTTTCTCCGAGTGAGGACTTTGATTTCCGGGAAAGCGGAGAAGTTATCAAAGGGAATGAAAGAAAGGCAAACCTCAGATATACAAACAACTGTAGACCATAATTTCCTGGGGCCTGCTGGCGATTGGTTAGTGTTAATTTATTCATTCACCGTGTGCAGCCGTATGTGGGCTTTTCTTTCTGGATTGAAAGGATTGAGTTCTTCGTTTTGTCCTCTTTTTTGGTTTGTTGTTTCTTTTAATTATTTTATTTCAATTGAATTGCGTTCTATTATTTGGTACCTTCCGAACCACATTTCTTGCTCTCTTTGTGAAATTAAAGCAACTGTTTCCTTTTTTGTTAACTGTTTTTATTTTTTTTAACCTTGAAGAACGGATCTTTTCGTTTTTGTTAATTCTATCGACTTAACAAGCATTGTGACTGTGCGTCATGGATGATGCCAGATGTAGGGACGAGGGACTGAATTGCAAGAACTAACTACATGTTCGTGCTGGCGACACCATGCTCGACGAGCCACTTTCTATTTACTCTGCTGTAATTACTTCAAGTCGTTTAAATCTATCGGAAAACCAAATAAATTCTCGCAATTTCCCAGCCCAACCTGATTGCTGATTGCCTTTCTTTGTATAAAATAAACAATACTGATTAGTCTGTCCGGTACTCCGTGAAAAGTTCTTCAAATTTCACACCAAACCACTCGAAGCTTACCGCTTAATGCGCGAGCCAACAGAACGCATAACTTCGACCAACGTCTGCAAATCCCGAAGCTGGGCTTTTCCTCGAACGTTGACTCCCCTTGAGCTAATCAATTAATTAAACCGAAAGACACGTAATGGTCGAACACTGTTGCTCCACCGGCCGTCCACTGCTGGGTAAACAATGGCCCAGCTAATCTAATGGTAAAACTTTTCACAATCATTCCGTTAATTTTTGGAAACCACGTCAGTGCGTCTGGCCCAACAAATCTTCTCAAAATAGAATCCGAGAGGCGCGGCTGCTACCGTTCCGTGCAATTCGGTTAATTACCATTCTTGGCTCGGCACTGCTTCCTGATTGGCATGGCTTGTGTTAATTTTAATTAGTAAATCCCCTTCATCAAACGAACTGGCGCTTCGGAGGAAGACAGGAGACCAATCGAACTGGTGAGAAAATTCCGAAAATAAAAACCACAAAACTCTTAAATACATGGACACGCAGAATCGAAAGCATATTTTTGCGCCCGTGGCCAATATGCCGAAGGGAACGATTAAAATTGAATCTTTTGCGAGCGATCAAGGACGATAGAGGAAAAAGAAACCCTCGCTACCATAATACTGCTAATGGGTGCATTTCGTGGTATTCGCGGAGAAACCCGTTACCGGTTGTATCATGTTCAGTGGATCCGCCGCAACGGTAGAGAACATGGGGCAAAATATGCTATCGGAACACAGCAACTGGAAAGCCTTGCGAATGCAGCGCACCACACGAGAGGCACAGTTTGCATTCTGGCTACAATACACTTCCCGGGGATCAATGCGGAATGTTTCGGTTCTCTTCCGGAATCAATCAACATTGTGGTAAGTAGGTACGCAATCATTGTTTTCATGGGCCACAGAGAGGGCTTTAAAAACATTACCAATTTGTTGAAATTCTTCAATTGAATTAAGAATCGCTTTTCGCTGTTAATGTTATTGCCGATGGCGGGTGCTATTCAAAACCATTTGCTATTTCCCACATAAACATAACGATTTTCAATGATTCTAAATTTAACTCACTGTTAATTTGGCGTTTAGATTCCTCCGTATATGTTTTAGTTTTTCCTCGACGTTTGTATGCCCGGTTTGACGTACCTGGCTAACCTATGGCATAGTTTCGGAAAAGTTTGCCACTGATAAACTTAAGCTTCGAGCTCCTTTTTCACAGACCACCGAGCGCGTGCTGCGGTTTTCGAGCAGTCATGGTCCGAAGCTCCGAGTTGGCGATTCTCGACGATTCATGCGGTCTGTGCATTTTTCACTTTTGACTTTCCCGAATGTAAAGCGAAAGAAGTTTCCGAGCAGTCCAAACTTACCACCGGCAAACGAAAGGACGAACGCACCGGAAAGTTTGCAATCGCTCGCGGTGCCGGGTTCTTCAGTCCAAGAAAAGCCACCAGAATGTTCTCCTTAGGGCACTCACTTAGCAGCAGCAGGGAGCACCATAAATTTGTGTGGCTTAAACGCTTAACATGCATTGAGTATTGGTACATTCAAAACATTCTCCGAAGTTGCAGCTTTCGTATAATGATTCTGATTTTCTTTTGGGAATCATCGATCATACCCAAAACTTCTTATGAACCAAACAAATAGAATAAAAAGTTCTGTCGTATTATCTAAAAATAGTACTTCAACCTAATTCTGCTCTCTTTTCACCATCCCTAGGCGCCTATAGTTTGAACGACGCTCCTGACCTCCTGCAACCTTCCCTCCTAATTAAAGCAACATCACTTGACACGTGTCAACATTTGGGTTTCAAGAGCTTCCGACCAACGCCCTCGGAGAAAAGTTGAGCGCACTTTGTTTTTTGGCGAAAATCCCTCCGGTCCCGCAACGGACTGCGCTGGAAGAGGGTGATGAGTTTACTTTTCTATCGTTTGTCGGTGGTAGTTCTGTTTGGTCGCCTTAGCCCAACGCTTTCGATTAATTTCATAACGATTGAGCCTGAGTTCGTCATGTCAATGCCCTACTTTATCACCTCCAACAACCGTCAAGCGTTTCAGGTTAGACGACCATAAAACCCATTCGTGCGATATTCTTCTTATTCATTCGACCGGTATTCGGTCTATTAAAATGTTAGTCCTCCACTTCTTTCAGTTGTCTTGTGGAGCGTCGCCCGAAATTGTCATTCGGTTTGTGGCGCAAACCACCAGGTTAGGTGGGCTATAAATTGTGAACCTATCGGGACGTGTGTGGTTTTAAAGTTGGCACTTCATTCGGGTAGAAGCGTCCTCGGTCTCGCGTTGGTAGGCCTCAGCTCGATGTTGTTCGAAGGCGTTCTAACAGAACATTCACCAGTGTGCAGTGCTCACCTTCGCCGACCGGTGACGGGGTACGGGAAAATTGCCAGGAAACGGTCGCTTTAGCTCGGAGGGGCTTACGGTCGGAAATGAATTTCCACCCCGGATCCCCTGAATCCCCGGGCAATCCTTTGACTTCGCCTGGAAGTCATCTCTCCGGTTTCGTTTCTTTTTTGCTCGGCCTGTGCCCTCTAGAAGCAACCAGCAAACGGTCCATCGTCGGTCGGTCGGTGTTTGCGGTCAGTGAAAACTAGCGTAACAAGCGAAAATCTTGTATGATTTATTTCCCAGCCAGCAGGCCGGCCCGGCTCGGCCTTCGTGGCCGGTGGCCCGATTCGCATAAGTTAGGGCATTGCACGGCGTTCGAGTAAAACATGGCGAAGCTTCATCATCTTCGAATGCGCAACATGCGGCCACACGGGCCGCGCTTCGAATCCTTGCCGATCGTGCGAGAATCGTTCCGGACGGCGGCCACGTGTTTTCGGGACCGAGACCGCATGCTGCTGCTGTTGCTGTTGCTGGTCCAGCGAGGAGAGGGCGCATTAGCGAAGCCTTGTGCAGCATTAACGGTTAGCGCTTCCCAGCCCTCGGCTTCCTTTCGCAGCTCGGCCTAGGGTCCTCTTTCCGCGCACATAATTTTATCGCACAATTATACATGCAGCTGGCGGTCGTTCGGGAAGGGACGTGGCTTCGCAGCGAGGCATTATGCATAACCCACCAGCAGCACTCGCGGTATAGTTATTGTACTTGCGGTTTCGCCCCATCACGAGCGTTGCGGAGCGTTGGATATTAGCATATTTTCGGCATCGAGAGGATTTCCCATGGTGGTTCGAAAAGGGAGCTTTACGGTTGTATCGATATTAACACACCGTTTTGGCAAGTGAAGCTTCTCAAAAATCGTGAGAATCGAAATGGGCTTAAGTAGCTTTAGTCGTGCGTCAGAGAAACGTGAGATTTTATGTTTATTCAACTTTTAACAGTTGCCCATCGAGAGTCGTAGTCGTCGTTACTCTAATAAACAGTAAAACAATTTGAATCAAAATATCTTTTGCTTGATTCAAAAATTGATTCTTGTTTGCATTAAACTGTCCAAGTTCCAAGAAATGTGGTCACTACTTGAAATCGTCGATTCAGAGTAGCAATTGCAGGAAATTATTTATTAATTCCTCTTTTGTATTCTCTCGCTTCGTTTTGCTTTCAAGAGTAAGAACTTGATTGGAATTGTTCCCAACTCATCCCGAAAAGTATTTTACTTTGGGTTGGGCCATTTGCGACCTTCGTTTACATCTCCCTTCATCCATCAACCGGCCATTATTGGTTACAGACTGAGCTCACCGACTGTCCGAAGGAGTATGAATAATTCATTCACCACACAAAGGTCCGATCGAAGAAGAAAACTGCAACTTTGAAACCGGTGGACTCACTTTTGCCTCGAGAAACGGCATCGGCAAACCGGCAGATTGCGCACAAATTGCTTCAGCATCTGCGAAAAGGACACTCCGACGTGGACTCCGAGGCCAACGCCAAATTACAACCAACGGCAACGACCAAACTAATAGTAGAGTTTCGTTCAACTGCTTTAAAAGTTTCCACTACCATCTTTCGAGTACTTTTGAACTTTTGCTATCTCGAATTTCATCGCCCTGTCGGAGCAGGACCCTCGCGTTATTCATTTCAAGATGGTTTTATCACTGTTTGCCGATTCGCTACAGCAACAAACAGTTGATAGGCTTGTGTAAAAAGTCGAACGAAGAACCAAAATTCCGTCACGAGCTATTAAAAGAAGCCAGAAATAGATGGTAACATTTTGGCATCCGAATGGCCACAGTATGGTGGCACAAGCGAAACTATAGGTGTGCGAGTCCAGTCCAGAGTTGGCGGCTGACATCTAATCAGAATACCCCCTTCGAAGCCACCCACCGTCGTCTGAGGGCGGGATGGAGCGATTTCCTCGCGCAACATAAAAAAGCCCCGTTTGCCGGGGATCCTGCCTATGATGTCTACATTACCAGCGTTTCATCTAGAAATGCTCCGTTCCGTTTCGACCCCTTTTTGCACACGCTCTTTTTCTGCGCATAGCTATATGGCGTATGGGTCTTCCGGGCGCTCCGGGCTCTCGGCGAGTCTGCGAGATAACAATCACCTTGGGCGAAAGCCAAACCAACGGTTAAGATCCTAACGGGGACCGGCACGCCCGCCCGGTCCGTTTGCGTTGCTTTCTGCTGAAGTCACCGTGGGGGCCACGTCACGAAACCGTGTCATATACATTGTTTCCGCTTCCGTTGTCACAACAGGCGTTTGCCCTTTTTTTTGCTCGAGGCTACAAAGGGACGGTTTGAGGCGATAGCTGCAGGCCGTATCACGACCGGTGACGGTGAACACAGTCCTTTCCATCAGGCTTCGGATGTGAAGCACGTGTGTCACCGGGAGGCGTATCCCGGATCCGGTGTAAGTTCGAGAATGAGCACCATGATTACTATTATTACATTGTGGGTCGTTGCGGTTCAAACATAAAACTACGGCCAAATTGTAAATAAAGCTTACGCTATGAGTTGAATTTCTGCAATACGATGGAAGGGGTGTAAGAAAATGCAGCCATCAGAAGCCTGTGCAAAGAAAATCCAACGAAACTGGAGCACCGGGACGGTCCAGTTGCATCGGAGTGAGGATGGTCCTCTGTTGGAACTACATAATAACTGAAATCCTTATCGCGTGCAGCAAATCTGCTTCTCCCGTTATGCTAAGAGGTCTCGGCTCGGCCCCGGAAAGGACACTTTCGTCGGCAGCAGAAGAAACCATTAATCTGTTGGCTTCTCCGTTGCTTTGAAGCGCACACTGCTTGACCTCGGCCCTCGGACCACACAACACCACGAACACACTGGCCCCGGGCTGGTCACTACAGTGGGCGGCCGAAAGGATGCACTCCGTTCGACGATGGTCTAGTTTGATATAATTCATCGCCGTAAATGAGCCAACCGAAGTGCGCGCGAAATAATGACCGCTGCAAGTGTGGCAAAAGCTGCTTCTTGCTGATCAGCTATTCTCTATCACCCACCGTAAGATTAAGGCAAAGGCCTCCGACAGCCATTTAACTGAAGTAGCTTGCAGTAAAGTAGAAATGGCGAAGTTTTTTTGAACTAAGAGTAAATGGGATAGTGTTGACCGCAACGCACTTCCTGGTGGATCGTTAGCGTGTTCCTTACGTAAACCTTCTTCACAGCGATTGCAGGGCTCTTGGCTCTCGTCTGACAGTTGGTAAGAATCTGGTGAAGAGTGCTAAATTAACTAATTAAGTCGTCTACTTAATCACCTTTCGCTGACCTAGGCACTACCATTACTTTTTCGTTCACGGTGAGGGGTTTGAAGTTAGCTCAAATTAAATTAAAATTAAGTAGCCTCTATCGATGAGGTTGCAATGCAAATGCTTGAAACATAAAAAGATTCCTTAAAGTGCGCTTTCTCTGTTTTGTAGAATTTAATATGTTCTTAAGCATGAATTTATATCCAACGATATTACGAAATTTCCTACGTTACGAAATATCAACAAACTCTTTACTACCAACCACAATTCAGGTAGATTGGAAATTTCGGAACATTTCTTTAGAACAAACTATTTTAAAACTGCCCTCACTACCGCAAACGGTAAAAGGATCACTGGCAGCCGGCAGCCAACAGAACTTGGAGCCCAGAATTCCTTCCTTTGCCAGTGGCTTCACGCGAACGACGCACTTCCGTTAGTTAACCAGCGCAGGAAAAAGTGTGTTTCAACTTCGGCCCAACCTAATGCATAGTTTTGACTGGTTAAAAAGGATTTATTTCTTTTTCTGCTGTAAAATTGCAGCTCGCATTTTGTTCCTTTTCTTTTCTCCCCCGTCGATTCGAGTTTTTCCGAGCTAGAAAAGAAGTTTCCACTAAAACACCAACTCCATTACCTTGCGCGGAGCGCGCACACGTTCCGGATGTTGCGCACATATGCATCATGGCCCGGCCCAGGGACTAGGGAAACTTCCGGCTGTTCCGACGGTTGGCTCACAACCCGTGACCGACCCGGCCCCGGCCACGATGGCCCGGGTTCGATTCGAGTCGCTGCCACTAGCACGGTGCGATCCCCGTCCAGGACGCGTCTCGACGTAAAAGTCGACGCGGTATTTGGGCGAAAGGGTATACGAAATATGGCATCGATCCGGAACGTTGGCGCAGGTCATGGACGGAAGGGGTTGAACTTTACGAAAATCTTTTTCGGCCCTTTTTTCCCCGTGCCAACTTTCCGAACTTTTTTCGGCTGTAGCTAATTTTATTTCCGCTTCGCTGGCGGGGCCACATACATGCAAATAGATGTCAGTTTGGGAAAGCAAAAAGCCTTCATGAAGCGAAGTTTCCCAAATTTTGATGACCATCTCTCAACATGTAGCCACAGTTTGGTAGTCACTGACTAGCGAACGACGCTTATTTTTTGTTTAAGTCCTGCGCCATTCTGTTGGAAAACTGTTGCATGCAGTACAAGCATTTTTAAATTAATTTCTTTCCCAGTGGCCCAGTCCGTGCCGGTTTCGTTAAGAAATGTGTGCCAATATGGGACCGACACGGCATAGTTTGGCGTTCGACTTTATATTCCAAAAGTCACCGAGCGCTCCCGGGAGGCCCGTGGACTAACTTTTCACGATACGTGATGCTCGACAATAAAACGCCCAAAACTTCTCGTCGGTGGTTGTTGGTCGTCTCCCGCAAAACTATCGCGGCAACAAGGTTTGCACTTTTAATATTCCTTGGCTGCTGTTGCGCGTTGCGCAGCTCCCGCGGAACCAACAACTGGGCGGGCCGGCGAGCCGAAAACATTTTCATATTTCCGTCTAGCCCCGAAAAACTTAAACCGTGGCACGGTAGCATCTTCGCAGGTGCAGTGTGTATATGTGTGCCGCGACGACGGCCGCGAACTTAATTTAATAAATGTGCACCCCGAATGTGCAAGGTACGAAGCGAAAGTTTGTGGCATCTACACGATCCGCAATTCGTCGTCGTCCTGGTTGCACCGAAATTAGGGGCATCGTTTGGGGCCGAAAACAAAACGGGAATTTGGTGGAATGCTTCTTCGGAGAATCGTCTGTCATAAATCACCAGCCTGCGTGTTCGAAGTAATTACTCAGCTTGATTCTACGGTGCCCGTGCATTGCACGTGCATTCCATTGTGGAAACTCGTGGCCATGTTTGAGAGCCCGCCCCTGTTGAGCTGTACGGGTGGAAAAATCGGACGGGTTTCCACTTTCCACCAGAAATGTATAGATTTCAAAGTTTTAATTAACCATCCACAAATCGCATGGACTTGCGCTCAACCGCGGGCATCGCAAAGAAATCGGGTAATTTTCCCTCCAAATTGGACTATAATTTCCCGAGGAAACTTGGTGAGCTTTTAATTATTTATCCATGCTTCAGTTAATCGTTCCTGGCACGGCACGGACCCCGTTGTTTGAGTCGCCGCGCGGAATGGCTCAACGAAACCAATGTGAGACTGTGGGCTGGATGGTCCCCCCGGCGGCCGCAAACACCGAATAGCGAAGTCCGGGTGCATCCTTTTATGGGCAACGACAATTGCTTTTCGCGAAACGAAACTACACGTGAGGAGTCCCTGAGCCACTTCACCGACACCTGGCCGCAGAGGTCCTCGTGTGAGGCAATCGATCGCTAGAAGCTTCTGGTGCTCCCTGACTTCTCTAGTGGACATTCTTGCCAAACAACCATGTAACGCAAGCCATGGCAACAATTTGCGCTTTTAGCGCTTGCGTTTGCTTGAAGCAACCTTCCCCGGAAAGGGACCGAAGCACATAATTGAGGAGGATACAAGTGAACGAAAACAGCGTCAGCACCTTCATCAATGGCGTTTGATAGGTAATTCGATTCCAGCCCGTTAGCGCTCGCCCGTTAATCAACCCGATCCGGCTGCGAAGCGAGCATAATCCGTGGCGCTCAGCAACATAATCTTGGCGAAACAATCGGTGGCGGTTGCCTTCTCCGTGGCGCTTTTCAATTAAGTACGAAGACAAACGTTCGATTGCGGGTCGTTATGATTGGATTAGGTCCGCCACCCCGTTTGGCTCCCCGTGGTGGGTCATATTGAAATAAGGGTCGCGCGCGATCATCGAACAGTAGGAGCGGTCGATTGGATTAGTGTCGAAGTCGAACACGGTTCAAGCACTTACAGTGTTGGGGTGTGAAAAGCATAAAACCACCCACTTTACTGACCGGATTTTGGACCTTTCAGTAAGTTTGTGCTAAAAATTATCTCATTAAGGCGTTCGCGTTCGAAGTAATGCAGGGAATGTTCTCATATGCTGTGGTATGTTCGCAACAAACCCTTATCATACCACGGACAGCTCATAGCGTTGCTGCTAGAACCACGACCAACGACTGTAGTCCTGTCATAATCTTGCCAATCTAATTCGCGCATGCAATGAATCTCCACGGACTCATCAGTGACCGCGCGACCGACCGACCGACTCGCCCGCCCGGTGGGTGCAATCGCATTTGCGTAGTCCAATATCTCGTGAGGACAGTTTTAATAAAGTCCTCCTGGCTGACTGCGAAACGACGGCCGACACTCCGCCCGTTGGGCCCGATACCCGTATTAACGATTTAGAAGCATAACTTCGTGGTTTCGCAGCGCCAACACTTCATAAAGTACGTCTCGCTGGGCGTGCAGCCCTCGCGTCGCCCGCGCATAAATGTTGCACCGTCGGCACTGCGGTTCGTTGGCGGCGGTTGTGGATCGGGCAAGTGTTGGCCGGCCGCTTGCCATTTGAACCCATTTGCGATACATTTCATCTGCGTTGTGTGAAGCCACTCGAGGAGCAACATGAGGCCACGGAGGGCGAGCCACTTGCCCTTTGCACCGACCGGGCGCACACTGAACACACAATCGTTCGTGAGGGTCATACGGGTCCTTTGGCGTTGGCTTCGCGCCGCAGAAAGGGCGCGCAACGCTAACACTGCCGTCGGTTGGTGCCTCGAGCTCGGGAAGAACATTTTAAATTTATATCATGTAATTGATGTCTGAATAATGGAAAGCGGTTCGCACCAGCGACCAGCGGTCCTGGCCCGGGTCTGGCCGCGGTCTGGCCCGGTGTGGCGATGGTGGCCAATTCGCCTTTCGGACGCGACTGCGAAACGTAATCGAGCAATGCCCAGCCGAACCCACGACCGACCCGAATTCGAACCATTGCAATGCATTTATGCATTCCAGTTTTGGAGCGCATTAGCATGTGTGCCCGGGATGTTTCGGCACCACACGGTGGACATTTTGGACGAAACCCACACACCGGGGTTTGGGCTATTCCAAACCGAAAAAGTCACTCCCTCCTCGTCCGTGCGGGCGAAAGTGTGAAATGGTTTGGTTTGAATAATTTAACATTATTTCGTAATTACTTCAGCAATCCTGAACTGCACCGCCGGCCCGACACACCGGCCTCGCATTGTACTTCATGAGAGCGAAAAATCCCGTTTGAAGGATACAGGCGTGGCAGGTGGACCGCATGTCGGTAGCCAGGACCATTTTTGAGTCAAACTAAACGATCTATGAATATAAATTACACCTCAAACGGCTTCGCTGCCGAATTAACACCGAACGGGAGAAGCCGCTGCTTCAGTTGTATTATTTAGTATTTTGATAGATCGCCAAAGCGTCTCTATTTCGTTGCAAATAGTTTAACGGATATTTTTGGCTGTTTTTGAAACATTACATTCACTTTGGTTTCATTTCTTTCTTTTTTTCGCTCCAAAGGAAAATTTCTATAAACCATTCCTAAATTAATGTAGACAAAGTGATTGAGACGATGCTACATTCCTATACGCTTGGTGGATCAAATAACTAATAAAACGGTATCCGAAAATTGTTTCTTTCTTCGCAAATGAATAGTTTTCATTAAGAATCTCAATTTGCCAATAACTAATGAAATATTGCATTCTTTGTCGAATCGTTTTTTGACGGGTCGCGTTCGCCGTGCGTGCCAGAATTTTTGCACTGTCCTTCGGGCAAAGGATACAGATCCACTTTCCACTCTCGTCGGTGTAACTGAAAGCGCAAAGAACCGGTGCGGTCGTGTGACGAAAATTAATTTTGAAACTGAAACCTCTCGACGCATCTCGACGCGTACAGTAACGCTGCGCCATCGCCCAAAAACCCCTGGCGGAAGATAAACGCCATGGCAAGAGCTCTGGCCGGAGTTGAGTAACGAGGCAAAGGTGTCGGCATTTCGGAGTTGGACCGATCGATCGGGATTCGTGCCACAACGTAGTTGGGCGTTCGCCAAGCGGGGGATTTGCAGTGAAATGCAGCATTCGGCGAAGAGCAAGGTAAATAAAGTCGCGTATGGCTATCGTTCAGAGATGGTGCGAGATGGTCGAGCTAGGCCATTGCCAGCAACTCGTGTTGGTTGATTACTAAAAACCGTATCGATCGTAGCTCTACTTTCAGTTTTTCATCGATTTTTTTAAATTACAGCGCCTAAAAGTATGCAATCGGCAATGGTTCTTAAGGAAAATGTTCGAATTCAAAGTGTTACAATTACATCAGTAGAATTGGAGTTTGAATTGAATAGATTCGGTAGCGTTTTTTAAAATCAAGTTTTCCCAAAGTTCATTATTTGTGGAACTTAAAAATACATACTTCTAATGCAAACTTTTCCGAAACGATGTGCTACGGCGTTTGCTGTTTCGATTAGAAGTAAGATTGTGATAATATTTTCTTCGGCACGCTCCATAATCACTGCCTTAGCGGACTAAGATCAACGACTAAGCCATCGCTGCACGGAAGATGGCGCCCTTCTTCTTGGACACCGCCTGTCCGGAAGAACCTTCCTTTCGTCGCCGGTCTTGGCGGAAGTCGGCAAAAAAAGGCTGGTGAGCGTGAAAAACGTGCCACACCGGATGAGAGCTGACCGCTCCCGGAAAGTAACCGGGTTCATTAATCTTAATCTCGTTTGGAAGCTCACTTAATTTTAATTCAGTTATTAAAAGCGATTAAGGGAGATGTTTGAGTCCGTGCCGTGGCCTCTATCTCGCGCAAACCCTTTCCCAATGTCGCTCATTTCGTGCCATAATGTCAACAAAATTTCCAAAAAAAAGAGCCAATAAGCCGCAAACCAAGGCAGATTGTGACGGAAATTGAAACACCGGCCGCCGGCGGCACTTGGGGCGATGGTTGGAAAAAATGGATGAAAATTATACGCCACTAATGACTGCGCGGAGGTTGGACACGAATCCGACCAAAGTATTCTGGCTCGGTCACGCTCCGCTGATGCCATAATCCAAACATAAATCGAACCGACGGAAGAATTTGGAGGTGGGTGAATTTGACTACTCAACAGCCTCGAACAAATCCTGCCGATAATTAGGCTTCCGCTTAGTCCGCTAAGCCGACACCGATTAGAGACCTAAACCTGTTAACAACATAGCACGGAGAAGCACCAGAAAGTGTAATAAAATTTTATTCATTCCCAACTTCAGGAAACTTAATTCCGCAGTGTGTCTACCAAATGATCTTCCCCGTGTTGGCGCGTCTCCGTTATCACCAGCAGCCCAAAGTGATTACCTTCCCAAACCGGACCTAAAAACACGCCCGGGAAGTAACTAAGGCCCAAACTTTCCCGCGGGCACGACACATTGCGACACAAACATTTTCTTGCCCCAAAAGTTCACCAATAACGTCGCCCCGACACGTACGAAACGCAAACGATCCGCCCGGGAACGGGGCTCGATTGAGATGAAAGTTTGCCGTTCCTTTAATTTATGTTTTCAACGTGTCCATCGGTGTCCGGTGTGGGAAAGTTTTGGTCACCATGCCCGGAGAGTGAGGGAGGTGGGCATCTTTCCTTGCTCGCCTTTAATGTCCCCTTTCGAACCGTCGGGAAGCTGCGTTGGATTGGGTTAATTTGATGGAAAATCATACGATCGGCTTCGTATTGCCACCATCGAGTCACCGAAACGTGAGCGAGGCCGGGCTCGGCCGTGTCCGTGACCGAGCGAAATGGCGTGAAGTGAAAAAGGGGAAATAAATTATCGCACCTGTAATAAATTGTTCGAATATAAGAAAAAAAAGCGGAACGGATCGGAACATGGATAGTTTCAGAGACCAACGGAACCCGGATAAGGAGTCGCTCGAACCGATTGAAGAAGTTGCCTTCGCCGCAGCAACTAAGGAAAAGCCCAAGTGACCGGCTCCGGCTACGGTCCACATGGGGCCACGTGAGCGGCCTGGCCTGGCTGATAGATGGCCGGCAGGTCGTGCGAAGCCGATTCGAAGTCGAAGCCACCGTGCCGCGCACCACGGGGCGAAAGGACACCCAAAACCAAACGCCCAAAGGCTATTATTTTGCAGGCCGAGCCGAGGAACCCTTTTCCCACCGGTGCCCACCGGTGTACGTGAAGGCTGCTGCAGCTAGTTTGCTTTCAAGTTTTAAACGGTGCTGGTGGCCGCTGTCTTCCGCACCGGGGATTTCCGCACAAACAGGCCCTCCCGTGGGCGGTCGGAAATGGGATTGGTCCAGCAGAAACATCAAGCTTTCGCCAACCAGCGCACCGCAGCGTTGGGTAATGAAATAGTTGAGCCAAGTTTGCCAAGAGCGCACAAGTTTCCGTGCTCGACTTCTGTGGCCAGGCGCCTTAAGGCGTCCGATGTGTGTGGTTTGGGACCTTGGGTAGTCAGCTCGTTTGCGTGAGGGAGCAGAAAAATAGTCTATTTATTTACACAAGTGTCACATTTTGGGGAGCACGGTTAATTATGTGGCACCAGCAAACGTCCGTAGAACTTTCCGTGCTATTAGCAGCAACGGGGGAACCAGATTCTTGTGCTTGACTTACACTGTAATACTTTGTAATTGATTCAACCACGATGCGTTACCCATACTTATTGACTTCTTTAGTTTCGATAGAGTTGAACAATGTTAGAATTACCCGATAGAATATTATATGGAAAGGAATATCTTTGGTTTGCTACTCGTACTACACCCTTGATTAAGGTGGCTCTTTAAGGCCAATATCACGCAGCAATTTATGCCGAGAACTTCAGAGTGCAGATTTCGCCAGCAATGGGGTGCAATAGTTTAACCCAGTTTACCGGTGGCATTACTCTTTCTGAATGCATGCAACCCACTTTACGATCCGCCCGGCCCGGCATTTAGCATAGATCCAACCAACCACCAGGATGCCATCGAATGGCCAATCGATCGGTGGTTGGGCCAATTTCCCAACTACCCATCACCATCGCAGAGCAGAACGGTGAGCCTGAAGGTGTATTCATTATCATTACTGGCTGGGTATTTTATCGGGGAACATTCAAAACAACGCCACTCACACAGACACAGGCAGAGGGATTTAGTGTGATGCCATGGCGGTTAAGATCCTTCTGCTGCAATTCCCGGGCGATGGAGCACCCCGGGCCCCGGTGGTGCATTAATCTAGCACGGTTGGATGTTGCACACACCTTCGTGAGGAGGTCATGGAAATTCAGAAGGCCATTTATGGAGTGCACCAAAAACCCATCAGCAGCCGCCTCGAAGGTTAGCTTCGTTTACAAACATTCGCCTGAAAGTGTATGTTTCGAACAAATACCATTCCGGGAGCACACGTTTCGAACGACGGTTGCCAAACGATCGTTGCCATCTAGCTTACAGCCCTCCAGCAACCTTTACCTTTTGCAGCCGGTGTGGAATGGCTTGCAGGGCAAGAAATGAGATATAGTTGATTAGAAAACTCGGCACGCTAAGGATATTAATTAAAAATAAACAGTGCTGGGTATCGTTCCACTGTGTATTTGTTTCAAACGCTTGTCACAAAACAGTTGCAGCAGTCCTTTGTGGATATTGGGCCAAGGAAAAGTAATTCTGTAATTGTCGCCACTTGGAGTGCATCAAATGTAAATGCGATGCGAAATTTAAATATTTACCTTCACTTCCCCGACATAGCCTTAACGAAGTGTCCCCAGCTAGTTGAGAAAGAACAGGTTTCAGCATCCTCCAGACGAGAAAATGCAGCACACACTTCGAAAGTGAGCATAGTGGCCACCGAGCAAATCTACTAAGCAAATACAAACAAACAGGTTCGGTGTGCACTTCATTTTGCCGTCAAAAATGGCCCCAAATTGGCCGTCCTGACGCAACGGTCGAGCCTCGGCCTGGGCCAGTTTCTTTTATATCCGGCCCGCCTGCGTTCGCTCGATTCGCAACGATGCCGAGCGCACGGCGTGGTTCGTTCACAAAACGGCCAGTTCGTTAGCGGTTCAATTTGATTTGTTCGCCTTCGCCTCAAAGGGAAGGTCCGGGATGGCTGCCATGCACATACCCACGCACGGGGCTGGATTCTTTCAGGTCTACCAATCATTTCCCGTCCAAACATCGTTCCCGAAAAGATGGCAATCTGTGCCGTGTCGGGAAAA
This sequence comes from Anopheles bellator, assembly GCF_943735745.2. NCBI lineage: Eukaryota > Metazoa > Arthropoda > Insecta > Diptera > Culicidae > Anopheles > Anopheles bellator. The sequence continues at coordinate 13,861,492 of NC_071285.1, read as the reverse complement.
CGACGCCGGAATGCGTCCGCTGTGCCGTAGCCAACGCAACGACGGGACGTTTTGTGGAAAAAACATTCCCCGTTTTTCCCCGAGGCTCGTACTCAAGATCCGAAAAACGCACAAACATGCGAACGGAATCGGGGCGCTGATGAGTGGCGCCGGGCGGCGGACGCAACCACAAACGTGCCGGCCACGGCATGGCATTTGTTTGTCTAGAAAATCTCATAAATATTGACGAGAAAATGAACTGCCAAGCGCTGGTTGACTGGTTTGAAATCAATTTTGAGGCCGATTTTGGCGGGTCACCCAATGCGTGCGGAACGATTCTTTGCTCAAACAACCGAAACGGTGGGTTGAGACCGTTCGTAATGATTGTTGATGGTAAACTTTGGGGGTCGAACCGCAAATTAGATTTAATCGAAAAGTTACTTCCACTGGAGTACCATTGTTATGATGCATCCTCAAGCTCATGACCGACGATCTTAACTTTTATTGGCTGTCAAATTATACGATCCTTTCCTTATGCCGAATCCAGCATCTTCTATCGCAGCACAGTGTGACAATAAGGACATCCCGACAGGCAACGATGGCCCAATGCAAACGAGTGAACCCTAACAGACTGCCAAATCCGTTTGGCTAAGTGACAAATGGCGCACGGACTGCACCAGGTTCGTAGCTCGGTTTTCCTTTAGTAACCGTTTGTATTTACGATACGTTGCGAAGCGTTATGTGTGAGTTAGAAAAAGGGATAGTGTCACGTAAAATTGGGTGTCGTAAAATAGGGTACGATACTGCGTAGGATTATTGTCATTTACGTTTACTGCGTTTCGGTAATGTTCTGGGACGGACGGAATTGATTCTTATCGCTTCCCTAGCTCTTATATTGAATTGTGATGAGGTACTCGGAACAATGTCATCCTTCAAATCGCTCCATTAAAAGCTAGTTTCTTAATTTATCCTTAAAATTCACACTGAACTTTAATTGACTTTCGGAACTAAAACTACTACCTGCCACCGTTGGACCGGTGGTTCATTCTTCAACACGCATTACTATTACCACTTATTTAAAATGGCATCACGGGAAGGCCATGCGTTCATTTTCCACACGATAAATAATGATTCCACTGTGCTGCAAGACGGAAAATATTGTTTGAGAAGAATGATGGAGAGATTTTTCCTATGCTCTTTCCCTTGCCGATCAGTCGATTTGACTTACGACACGTTAGCCCGTTGATCAAAGCCCAACCCAGGATTGGGTCGCCTTTTCCCAAAGCGTCGTCCTGCGCTGACCAACATTCATTCCCATTAGACTTTCAAACGTCGCACACATTCTACGGCGACACGTTTTGATATATGCTCATGCGCTTCACCTTTTCCTTCTCTAACATGCACCGTTTCTGCTCCGGATCGTCGTCGTCGTCTAGCAGCACCAACCGGTGCCACCGGGAATGCTGGGAATGCTTTGGCCCCAGGGCTTGGCTCCCGGCGCAAAACTAACCCGTTTATCATCGTGAGTATAATACGATGTCGTTTGAACAAATAAACATACATCATAAGACCGTTTTGCCGAAGGAACGGGCGCAATCGGCGACGGTTTCTTTCGGAAGAAACGCATATGGAGACACATGGGCAAGAACGAGTTTAAATGCAAAACAGGTGAACGAATCTTATCATTAGACTGACTAATGTTCGTTTATGGTGATGGGCATTTATGTGGTGTTTAAAAACTATTTAAGCGTTTACCTTTTTAGCAGCTCATTAAAGTAGCATTAGTTGTGTAACTCACGAAGTTAACGGACGGAGTTACTTCATTGCACTAATCTACTGTTCGAGCTAATTGAATCACTGTGCAGCTTGGCGGACCTTTTAGATTTCGGAATAAGATGAAAATCTGGAACCTCCCACAAAATACGCTCGGTAATTACACTTCTATGGCCACTCTCTTGTGGTGAACTGGCCGCAAGATAGCAGCGCTCCCAAAATAATTGGTAGTTCCGTACCGTGAATAATTAGTCGTACCTTGCGGAGCCGTAAGCGGCTGCAAGAGTGCAATCAGCACCCCGAACTCCGGTGCCAAAACGGATGTTACGCGATGCACAACCCACTGGACTAAAAGCCAAGCATTAGGTGCTTGGCACCCCAAAATGTAAGATGCAATTCCAACACACAACCAAGCGCGAAACGGAGCGAAACGTGAACACAAAAACAGTTCCGCAGTTCCGCTAAGTGAGCCAGTGAGTAAGTGGCAAAAAGAGATTAGCTCAACCCAATTTCCGACACCAAGGCAAGTGAGAACATAAAAAGCGAGCCCGATTGGAAGCCATTCCGAATGCGAGAATGCGCAGTCTTCGCGCTCTGCCCCTCAAGCCGTCTGCTCCAATCGGTTCGCATCAGTGAAGTCAACGAATTGAAAATGATGAAATTAAATTCCCGGTGCGGGGCGAGTGGCTCACTCTAGTGCACCGGTCCAAGGTCAAGAAGGTGTCACTGAACGTACTCAGGATTTGCGGAATGCGTATCATTAAAGCAACAGGGCGCTCGTAGCGGAAGTGATGAGAATTTCTCGTTCTATTAGCACGATAATTGAGTGGCTGCTATTTGCCACACGGATGGAGCCTTAGGTCGAGCCGAATCTTTGAAAATCTTTCATTGCGATAGGTAAATTGTTAAAACTGACGTTGGTCTTTGAAAATAGTTTTATTGGACGGTGATTAAAACGTCGAGCTGACTTGAGTTTCTGGCGATGGCGTAGCAGACAGACCTTAGGATGGTTTACATTTGAAGACACTATCCCACCAGCAACCCACAAAGAAGCCGGAAGGAATTAAGTGCTTAACAAGGAAATGCTAATTTCAGTCTGATCACATTTTTCAATAGCACTGCGTCCCCGTGGCACGTGTGCGTCACGAACCCAATCAGTGGCCATATTAAGGTGGTAAATATTTCATCACGCTTCTACGCACGGGGCTACACGATGGCTTAGGGTATTACACCAAAATATCCGCCAAATCGCATACAGATGTCTTCTGAGAAACATTTGGCATTCCAAGGGCGCCCCGGGGGGCTCGAAAGTGACCCGAACAGTACGATGGCGACCATGAAGTGGAAGGCACGCTCGAGCGGGGCCTGATTAAGGCATGACACGTACCAGTGCTACATTTCAACACCATAAAGTCGCGGATTTGATTGGTTTTCCAGTAAAAGTAATTCCGTGCGGTCGTTGTCGCCGTCGCCGTCGGTTGGCTGGTTGTTTGCCAGCAGCAGCGGTAAGCAGCGGATGATCTGTGACTAGCCGGAGGCGAGTGCGTTAATCGAATTAAATAGGAAATAAATTAATGCCGTACCAGAATTAATTGTTTAGCCTCGGGCACGGTAGGCAATTTTTCTTCGTAAGTTCTTTGTAATAAAGAATCAAAAGCGTGACCATGTAACCATGACCGACCATGCGCCTCCATCGGCACGCCGAACTTGGTACTTGAATTTGCTTCGATGTGAATTCCGTTTGTCTCCATTCCGTTGAATGGATGCGGAATCAATGCCGGTGCGAGGCGAAACTAATGCTTCAAGTATTGAAATACGGTTCACTTGTCACATTCAGCCATTTCCGGTGTATCAAGCGCACTCGAGCGCTGCTAAGTATTGTTTTCTTTATCGCAAAAACCTCCGGCAAAAAACTCTGGCCCTTGCCTTCCATCATCGGTGCCAGTTGCAAAGGTTCGAAACATTGAATTTACGGTCCATAAAAACCCGTTGCGGAAACGAACATAAATATCACGACAAAGCTTTCTCCTTTCGGTAGCAGCGAATATAAATAGAGCAGAAATAATGAGCGACTGTGTCTGTGGGTCCCGGAATAAGCAGCGTTTTGTCAACCAGTTCAAGCGTGCTTCAAACTGTTGTTAAATTGTGTTAGAGTACTCGTATTGAAGAAGTGCCTCCGGAAGGAGGCAAACATTTGCTGATTAGAGTTGAGCGTCGTTAAGATTTGGCAGCCATATTTTTTTCCATCTCCTAGTCCCGATGCGGGCGATGATGAGAAAAGCAGATGGCGTAAGGCGTTGCGCCCGCGATGAAAATTTCGGCCACGATGAGGAATAACTCGGGCCCATTTCCTCCACGATTCTTCGATTCACATCGACAGGGCCCCGCTAATGATCCTTCTTCAAATTGTGTGATCAGATTGTTCCCGTTTCGATGAAAATTCACGAAAGAGCCCGGCGGCATTGAAACAGGACGTCAGCGCCGTGCTGTCGTCACCAGCGAGAGCGAAGCGAGAAAATATTTGATACAATCAACAGTAGCTGCCCACCCGGCTATCAGTCTTTCGAGGAACGGACGGTTGCCGGTGAACCGACGGTGGCCGGTGGCACGGATCTGCTAAAAGGATCGGTCGTCGTTCCCGTCGTCACCGACCGTGGTCGGTGATCGCCGTCAAAGTGGCCCGAAAGATTGGCAAGATGTTGACTTTTCACCGAACAGAACAGTACGCCGAGGATGAGTGCACCGTGTTCTGAGACATTCGTCCAAGTTCCCATTTTCCGTTTCTTAACTGTGTCGAGATAAGTAACCTAATAGAGGGTGGCCCGGCCGCTAGAGGGCGAACAGGCTCCGGGAAGGTGTTCCGAGGGACTTAGATTTCACTCTTGACATCAGAATTATCAGCGCCATCCTTCTTGGTGGGCGAAGAAAGAAAATCAAGAAACTTTCGAGCACTGCGTAAGCTTCACTACCGTTGTTGACCAAACATTGCGTAAAGTGGTCCCGTTCGTCCGCCGGCCATGATGGCAGTGCGCTAAAAGCAAAACGTAATCATGCTAATTCCAGGACAAATGGATACCCATCGAGCCCAGCCCGAACCCATCAATCCATTTGGGGCCGGGTATTTTTTGAAAAGGGCAGGGCCGAAAGATGGTCCGAACGTGCGGAAGGTTGGTCGATTCTTCAACTGACCGACGGACGACCGAGCGAGCGACACACAGGACAGATATTTTATTCGATTCCGTCCACCGTCAAAATGCGCTCGGTTGGTGTTTAAAAAGGAATCTTTCCGAGATTCGGCGAAATTTATTTATGTCGCCTACGGAAGAGTGATTCGCAAGGGAGCGAAATATGCCACATTCTGGGTGTCTTGGAAGCTTGAAGATGCTCAGCTTTTCAGGCAACACCGTGCTCTTTAACCACCAAATGGTGCTGCTACCAATCAGTTAATAGTTTGAGGTCCGTTTAGTGCGCTTTGTATAGCATTTCTTGAAGAAGAACGGACTTTCCTGGTTTTAGAACCTCTCCAAGTAGTTCTGCTATTTTGACCGATGAAGTTGAACGGCTCTTTGAAGTGAGCCTTTCGAAAGGTCATCTTCCACAAAGCTCTACCGATGGTAGCGTCCGAGTTAGAAACCGAACAAAAAAATGCTGCTCTTGTGGCCGGGAGCATAAATCGTCTTGTGAACTCTGCTGGGGACAGCATAGAGGAAGAATATTTCCGCAATGCTATTAAAAATCCCGACACCAGCAGCAGCAGCAGCATGAATGCTGTTATTCCTACATGTGTTCGTGGCGATAGCGACACGACGCCAGATGTCCACTGGCCTTTGATCTGCTACGACGGATCCTGCATATTAATCAAAAATTATTGCAATGGCTTGGGTTCCATACATTGGTCAGTTTAAAGTAAAAATACCGCACTGTCTTCCTTGAAACGGAGGGCAACCTGGACAAGCAATTCTGGGTTTTCGTGGTATTCTTGAAAGTATTTCTTGTAATAATTTGATATTTTATCAGTTTTCACAATGCTATCAAATTGAAACTGCTTCCAATGCCAAACCATTTAAAATTTCTACAGAAAATGGTCTAGAATGCTGGCACAGTGAAATATATCTCGGAACATGATGCTTCCAATGTTGCCATTTTCTATGTGCTTTCAATTTGCAGCTGAATAAATTCGAAACATTCTTCGAAGATAAACAATTTACCGCTACAATGCTCGGCTCGTACTGCTCGGTGGAATGGCTGAAGTGTAGAATTATTATGATATCTGCCTAGCGGCACCCTAGCTGCAGCATTCCAACGCCCGTAACACTGGCCTAGACCGTCTCTCAGGATGTAGTTCTTACTGAGGCTTACAGTTTTATTTGTTGTTTCGAAAACCCACTCTTAGCACACAACCGTCCCCGAAGAGCTCCCAACGGACGGATGGAGTTTTAATGACTTGTCCAATCGCGTCTGAGCTTCCTGTTTGTTAGGAGCTACTGGAAGCTGTTGTAGCCGAGGGCTAAATGTGTTCCATAATTCGTAGTACATCCGGCATTCATTCGGCTATGACAAGTTTGTAACGATATCCCAGAAGCTTCCCCAGAAGCGTAGTGTTGGGCAATTGTGCACTGGAACTGGACACTTCCATGATAATTACAGGGCTCGCGGTATCGCTAGCAAACTATCTTAAGCAATGCATCAGCTTCTTTAGGCTACGCTGAGGTTTGTTTTCAGAATAACTGTCAAATGATGGTGATGGGTGAAAGTCTATTTTAGATTAGCTAAGTATTGCGTGCTCTAAAAAATCGAAAATGAATGAGCCCAATCTCAAACTGTAGGCCAGCGGCAGCATAACTTGCCAAGCTTTTTGATGTTCCGGAGCAACCTTTTCTGGGGTTACCGAGACTATTTGAAACCAAGTCGAGTTCGCTTCTCGATCCAAAAATAAAACTCCACGCAAGAAGAGAACGACGCCGAAAGTTTCCTGCTTCCAGCTGTCAACCGCCAGTTGAGGGCGACTTTCCACATGTCAACTCACTTACACTCTGTCAGCAGCCCCTTATTACCATCAGGCATTAAATTCCGTTCTTTTTCTCTCTCTCTCAACCCACACGCGGCGTGGGTCGGTATTGTTTCGCTTTCTTTTCCTACATTTCGCTTCGGTCTGTTTAATGTTTCCCAAGAATGAAGCGAATCCCTTGGGAATTAATTTTCCAACTTTTGACGTACCATTGTCTCCGGACCAGTCGGGATGGCAGCTCGTAAATGACAACAAGTGTGTCGCCTCATGTGCGCCGCAATTCGAGCGCATAACTTGTTCCTAAACTTTGGGCCGCCCCCTTTAGCTTACTGACAGAAGCTGGCAATTGAGTTTAGGCGAGAAGGAGTGACTTCCTTGTGGTGACTGCTATGTGCGAGGACACACGCAGCTATTATTAATATTTTTCCGCTTCCCCATGCTGATGGCTTAGGCCCACGCTCAAGCACAAAGAGGGCTTATGTGACGGGTACTGTTCCCAGGAGTGGCACCAAGCAGATATTGAATCCTTGCCAGAAAGAAAATCTCCAGCCTCGGCTGGTGGCAATTTCGAATGATTCTCGTGCTGGTGGCCCTTTTGGTAACGGGCTGGCCCCGGTTGTTGTCCCACAGAAACACGTGTTTTGAAGGGAATGATTTTTAAGGACCCGCCGGGCCGGCTGGGAATCTGCTTTCCGGGAGCTTCCCCAAAAAGGTTACCCAACGTGCGTCCCCAAGGAGCCCAACATCAAAGGTAGGGGATTCGCTTCTACCTCACGGTTCACGTTACAAGGAGCGACAACAGCTCGTCAATTATGTATACATTTTACCACACTTACTGCACACTAATAGCCTGCCCGATGGCGTCCGTCATAAACAAGGCAAGAGCGTGTAAGAGTGCAACCATGCTATTAGGAGCGCCGTTCTAGCGCCACCGGGTGCTCGTTTCAGGCTGCCACATGGGACATGCAGCCAAAGTGGACGTCCGAGGTCGATGATGATGGCGATCATCTAGTCGATAAACAACGGGGTAGACGGCAAGCGTTATATGCACCCGATATTATCATTAACTAACCATTGTGTGCTCGAACCAGATACAACGGTGCAGTGGCCGGAGATCATGGCTATCGATTTGCCATAACGATTGCCTTCTTCTGTCTAAACGAAACCCTTCAATTGCCAAAAAACAGGTTTCCATGAATAGATACAATTAAATTTACGATTGCAAATGAACTCTTTATTTTTGAAATTTTGGATGAAACAGTAGTGTAATTGCAATGAAAAGGAACTACTCGTTTGCGTTGGCTTCCGAAGATTGTAGTTCGAGTAATTGACCAAACGAACACCGCATTCGATCGTTATCTTTACTATTCCGTACCAGCGATTCCGATCGAAACGGAACAGTTCGGTTGTACCATCCAGCATTACATTGTGCGTTTTTGTGTTTAGACACGGTGGTTCCGTGCTCTGGCGGGCCCAGCTCCGGCATAGCACATTCCAGCATACAGGGCGAGCCGCCGTCACGTTCTCTCGATGGACCCCACATTAAATGAAACTAATTTCAGCTGAAGTGGGTAACCTAATTGAAGTGAGGTTCGTCCGTTCGACGGTAAACCATCACACTAGTTTGTGTGATGCGAACAAGGGTTCCGAATATCGAGTGGTTTGCCCATCGCTCCTCGTAACCGAAACCTCGACACCGACAGTTTACGCCTCGGTTCCTTTCCAATGGCCGAATTTCGCTGACGGACCCACTGCCACGGTTTCAGCCACGGCTTCGGGAGGCACTTCGGTCGACGGGTTGGCAGCACAATGTTGCCACCGCCAGGATCCACTTGAACTCGACTCGGTTGTGCCTGGACGAGTGTGGAGTTGACGAGTGAATCCACACTCGCGATAGATTATTTTTCCAATACGTCGAAAGCGAAAATAAATCACCGGCCCGGCTGGCCCTCAGGACGGGGACGCTTTTTCCGCCCGATCCCATCCATCAACGGCAGGTCGTCGATCGGTGGTCACCCATCAACGGCCCAGCCACCGGTCCCGGGGCGACCGGAAACCCCGGGCTGACAAATGTGTCTTCCGGTTTCGTTCGCTGGGTCGATATATTTTTAAGCCGAGCTTTTTTGGGACTGATTTGTGGCGAAAGTGGAGAAGTTTCACTTTCAACGCACCGCGTGCCTTTAATGCACGTTTGCATGTGGCAACTGCATGCGCCCGCCTGATGCGCTTGAAATAGAAACCATTTGAAACCAGTTAATGGCACCGGTTTTTGCAGGAGACAAATGGCTTAACTGATGTATTTTAGGACACCAATCAGCTTAGTGTATGTGTTTTCAGCTCGATTACCTCTCACGACGGCGTTAGGGACACAAGTGTTGACAAGTTTCCGGCACCAATAAGCTTCGTAATCGTAAATCTACATTACGGTCGGTGCGATATAAAATTCGAATTACAATAAACGCTGATTTGGTTCGCCATTCAATTTCGACCGATAAAAACAACGCTCTCTACACCCACGGGGCCACTTCCAGTGAAACCGTTTCGCATTCTGTTGCTCCAAAGTTTCGTTCCCATCCCTGCACCCGACATCGCACCCGAAGCAGGGTCGTGTAAATCCTAATCAAATCAGCGCGACAATTATGCAAATAACCGTCCTTCCGTTGTGCCTACGAAAGGGCGCTTCTCCCGCTGGGAAATGGGCTCCCCATCGGGAGTCCTACCGTTCTGCTTCTGTCCGAGTTCGCGGGGCACCAAGGGCACGTTTGCGGACGGATTTTTCGGCGGGAAAGCCCTACCATCGATCGTGGCGGAAGTGACTCATCGTAAAACGCCGTGAGCCTACAAGTGCGCTTCGCTTCACTTGAACGGAGATAAAGTTTAATCAGCGTCTAAGCCACAGCGCCAGGTACCCGACGTCTGGCTTCGTCGGTGAACGGGCAGCAACACTGGCTGTAGCCCGTCGTTACCGATTCGTGGGACACAACAACAAGTAATCGATGCTGGCAATGGGTAGAGAAAACATCTTCATCGCGTTTGTGTTAACAACTCTCAACACTTCTGGGGAGGAATTGTAGCCAAATGGAGAGTGATTATGCCATGAAAAGTGTGTCTTCGCATTACACGCGAGTAGACTTTTTGAAAAACACTTTTGTAAACTGTGCCAAATAAATTATTGATGTTTAGAAGAAATCGCGAAAACGCCCAAAAGTATGCAACCGTCAAGACGCGATCGGACGCCATGGTTTGAATTGGAATTAATTTAAATTACAGAGCCAAATCTCAATGCCAACCGAGTGTTATTTGTCACTCGGAAATCCCATGGAAGAAAGCCAAATCTCTGCAGATTCCCTTTCAAGCGTTCCACTTAGACGCAATTCACCGAAAAATCCCAGGGATTCTGGCTGGTGACAAGAAAGCTTTCGCTAATCAACTGTCATTTCCAATCTGCAGCCAAGCATGGCCCTGCGAGCGCGTACGGGTATCAATTCATCGCTTTTGGAACACTATTTATTTCACTTATCAACGACAGTCTCATCCACATCCGTTCTGGGTGGGAAAAGAAAATTTCCCTGATCCCTCAAAGGTTGACAGCATTAAGGGGTGCTTTTTCTCATTTCCTTCCAGCTCCATAAAAATGTCCACTGCATGCCGTTCCGTCCGTCGAAAACCGTCTCCTTGCCGCCCGTGGTCAGCTGCACACCTTGCTGCGAGGTCGATTGGCGTTGCGAAGCGAAACACGGATGCCCCAAGTTTGCATAATAAATCATTTCGTACACGTTCACCCCACAAACGACCACAGGCGGGGAAATTGGAAAAAGGAAATTGGGAACTGGGATGGGATGGCATCTTTGCTCTGGCCGGGGGTTTGTGGAAAATCCTCCGCGACGGGTCGCCATAAAACGACGCATCTATTGTGTTGTCGCCAACACACCGGGGCGAACAGCGCTGAGCCAGAAGGCGTAAACCGCAGCCGGTCACGGTCCCACCGGGGGCAGGATGTTTATTCAGCGGAATGTTACTGCTTTTCCCAGAGTGTTTTTCTTTTGAAAACTTGAGCATAAGCTTTGAAGTTTTTTCCCAATTTTCACCATTATGATCGCCGGAGCTTTGGCCACACTAAGTAATACCTTGCCTATGCGTTCGCTTCCCAACCGGGCGCTTTCTCTCTTCAAAGGCGCACCGTGGAAACGTGGCCCCGTAGAAGCGAACGCACATAAATCCCGGATGCGGATCTGCCACCTTCAGTGGGCCGCAGATCAGGAAAATGAGAAAATCCCGAGCCGTACAAAAAGATGTAGTTCAGCAGCGCGGTAACAATAAATTGGGTACGGCCAATGTGGTACCAAATCAAACGGCAGCCGCAGCCTTCCACGAAATCACGCTCGCGCCGCGCTTAAATCGCTCGTCTGTGGCCAATCAGGGCCTGGCCTGGTTGGTCAGGCGGAAAATTTAAGTAGAAAAGTTGACCGGCGAGGGTAAAACTTTCGCTCTTTGGCCATCTTCGGCCCTGGGAACGCCATCATATTCAAACAAATCGCCGATGGAATGAATGTAAATATTTTACCTAAAACATCATTGTTTGACTTTGTCATACTCAGGAGAAGCTCCTCCATTGCCTGGGGCAGGTTTCATGTAATTTAGCGTAGAGATAGGACAATAGGCTGTGTTGGTCGTTCGTCACAGGCGCAAGAATTTTAAGATAACTTTACAATCCAGATGATAGTTTCTATCAGGCCTCGTAAAAATATAGATCCGAATTACGAAACGGTGCCACGTAACGGCGGCGTAATGTCGGAAACCTTATTACACCTTTCGATGTCACCCGTGTCAATAAAATGCCTTACAGAAGCACGGTTTCCCCTTCGAAGCACTTGTGATAGTCAAAAGCATACATTAAAAGCCGGCGGAAACCGTGTCAAGGAAACGGTACCTCCACACATTCACTAATTTCCATTTCAAACGCGGTGGCGATCATTAGCACCAGAAGTCAAGCGGCCTCAGCCTTGGTTGCAGAAACTGCAGAAGCCAATACCGTCGGTGTTGGGCCGGAAAAGTCTCACACAGCGCCCCGAACACCCGCAGAAGCTCTATCAGCCAATTTTCACCTAATCGGTAAACCCTCTCTGACGGCCCTGTTAATTCCCTGTCCTTCGCCCCAAATGTGCGCCTCACCCAATTTCAGGCACCAAACACATTCGGAACAGCCTACACGCCACAGTGTCTGCCCGGCTGGTTGGGTGATAAGATAAGATACCGGAGGCCGCCTTTGCGGAGGGCTAATTATGCTGCCCTAGAAGCGAGGCCGGAAATAAATTTTCTCGCTCAGTTCGCCAAGACTACCCGCCTTCGGGTGGATACCTCCAGGCCGCATACCGCTCGGTCCAGGGTCCGTTTCCCCAGGCCCGGTGGCCTGACAGCTAAGCTTACATTTTACCACAAACACTACACGCCGCCAGTCAGAGCCGGAGCCAGAGAGAGAGAGCGCATATGGGGGAATAATCCCAGACCGAGGAATTGTAAATACCTTCGGCAACACAATTTCGTCAGTGATTTTCTAAGAGCTCATTACGCGCCGCACACTGGCGAGTTCCGCAAGCACCGTACCGCAAGCCAAAACTTTATCAGATTTAACCCGCGCCTTGCTACGCCGTGAGCCGTGGTGTGTTACGATGGCAAATACGACGTGACAAGCCGCAGCGCGCCCGCCTTCGGCTTCGGGTGTTCCACAATCCTTCCGTGGCCGAAAATCCTGAATCCCGAATCAGCTTACTGGCGCAAACGGAATAAATTAAACGAATCCTGACAGGTACAGGCCAAGAAGCGCGAACGGGGCTCATCTGTCTTTAAAACTTACAGGACTCTTTTTTTTTGTTTAGAAATAAATCACCAAATAACCTCGCTCCATTTCAAAGGATAATTCTCCGGACATATAGATGGGTCGTATAAACATTTGCGCCAATGAGAGGGACACCATTCGAAGCGATAAACGATCCGAGACAGCTAATAGATGGGAGCGCGTCTGGTGGACGATTTGTGGCCGGGAATTTATCATTCCGGCAAACACCACACGTCGTCGTTAATCGTTGGCGTGTCGTCACTTCGGATATCTCGAAGCGATCCCGCAGCCCGCAACATCCGGACCACGATGGAATACTAATTCGGATTAGTATGATAAACTGCGGTCGACGTGTTGCGAGTTGGGCCCGACCGAAGTGGACCGAAAAGAATATTTACAAAACAATGGACCACGACCAGGGGCCGTGGTAATTGAAGGGTAAACAGTGATTGTGATTCGAGCCTTCCAGGGGACCCGTCTCATTTAGCTTCCCTCCGGCCGGTCAGCGCGCCAGTGCCTTACAGTGGTGCTCATCTTACATTGGACCTTCGATTATCCTTATTTCACGCATCGTCTGTACGATGAAGTGGCGAAGCGAGACTTGGGGACACCGTAAATATTTGCACTTGCCCTAAGAGCATTCACCCGGAAAGGTAAAGTCTGCGGGCACTCGGGCAGCCCCGGAAGCGGTAGCCGCAAGGAGTACGCGTTGAAGCGGAATGTCAATCAGGACCAAGCCAGACCTGGCGGAGGGGGCTGGCCATCTGTCTGTGGAAGATTTCGATTGTTTCTCTAATTAAAATGAATCACTTGAAGCTCGCACGCGCGCGTGATGAAAGTCATTTTCTCCGTTAGCTTATCGGAGAAGAATCCCACAATGGAAGAAGATGGAATTAATTTTTGTTTCCCGGAAGCTTTCTTTACGTGCTGAATGGTAATTTTAGTAAGCGAACATGCAAAGCACTACTTACAGACCAATTCATTCTCGTACGGCATTCAGCATCGGCTTCGTCGTTCCACCGGCAATTCCAGCGCACATTGTGATCGGTCGGCTTCAGCCACTGCTTAGAGTGTTAACCAGTCTATTTAGTGCGGACGACTAGCTGGGAACAATGGCAAAGTAATTGCCCGAGATGGCCCATCAAGGGATAATATTTTTAATTATCCGAACCAACGGAGCCTGCAGAAGGCCGGGGCCGGAAGGTCGATTAGAGAAGCGTGGCACGTTGAGGAGCATCCTTCCAAAGCCTTCCAACACAAGCCTGTGCAGCAAAACCGATTGGTGCACAGTCTTTGCTGACGAATGTCCCGGGCTCCGTCACAATGACCTGTCACACTGTCCGTCTGAGGCTGACTGACAGTTTCAGTCCGCTGCCGATTGTGAAGCCTAACGGAGGCTTCTGTTGTTTAGAGCGTAAAGCCGTCGGATTCTACCTCTCTTAGAGGCCGCCAGCAGCACCAACAGCAGACCGAGGCCGGCTTTTAACATAACTATCGAGCCGTGTAACCAAACGACTGCCAGTGCCACTCGGTGCCGATACTGTCAATGGAAGCGAAAGAAGCCTAGTGAGTGAAGTCCTTCCAGCATCCGGCAATAGCCAGCCACAGACAACGATGGACTTTGGATGTACATGGTCTATTTCTTACCCACAGCCCTTCTGGTTCCCGGGAGGCACTTGCGGCTGACACACGCCCGGGCTCGAGTGACACGTGGAAATGGGTGACCTGGATTTTTGGTTTTCTTTCGCCCGTAGGCTCTGAAGCCGGTGTAGACCGACTCGGAGTAGGAAATTATGCACCGTTCCGTCGCTTAAATTTAACATCCTGTCAAACGTCGTGCATCTGATCACCAGCCACGAGCAGAAATAGGATGGATCATGCGGCGAATGTTTTAAATTGGCCACTCCGCACTATTTGTGACCAGCTACCAACGCATCTGCTGGTTTCATCGATATTGTAACGGCAATTTCAAATTCGTTTTCTCTCCGTTGCACTTTAGACGCTTCCATTAATACTGGCTAAAAGGCAGCTCGTCAGCTCGTTCTTCAAATCCACCCTCCAGCCTTGCCTTCAGGGTCATTCCTGTGACGGTGTTCCGGTAAGCACTTTGCCCTCATTTGCTGCCGACTGCTCACAGTGTCCTGTTCGATTTACTTTACCATTCTTTGCCATATTCGCCAACACTTTTCCCATTTCCGGTTAAGCGCTGTGCCTTTTCACTTCACTCTCGTCTCTTTCGTTTTTCCTAGTGCCTGTGGCAAGAGGGGCACTAAAAGTTTTCTTCGCCCTCAGCCTTCCTGGTAGCATCGTGACCACCCGGTTGGGGGGGGGGGGGCTATGATGGAAACCGCAAGACGAAGATAAATTCTTCTCTTCACTGCGCTTCGCTTGAGGCCCGAGGCCGTTTAACTTCCATCAGGACTTACACGGTCGGTCGGTACGAAACAGCTGGCTCGGCCCAGGGAAAGGTTACAGTGTGCCAGCTGCTGCCCGGTTTCCCGGTGATGGTTTGGTGCAAATTTCGCTTCGGAAGCCCTTCGGAGCGAGTGTCCGTGGCTGCCGAAAATGAAAATATCCACTGCTATGCCCTCTGACACGGTCTGCCTGAGTTCGAACGTCTAACACGCGATGCTGAGAAATAAATTCGACCAATCGGACGATGGCCACCGGACAGCGAGCCTTACGAGTTCAGTTTCATTATTGATTTTTATTTTCTCGTCCGCCCCGAAAACCCGGAACCCGAGCACTAAGATCGAGATCCAAGGCAGCAGCGGTGCTGGGCGAAATAATCCCTTGATTTGTGCCGGGATATTAAAGTGAAATATGGCGCACGGTTCAGCCACGGTTCGGCCACGGCCTCCATCAATTCGAGATTTAATTCGAGCGAAACCTTTTGACAGATCTCCACGATGAAGTGCATGGGTTGCTTGGATCGATTTTTCAATTAGTTTCGACAGCAATCTCAGGCTTCAGGATGTCAGTGTAAGTAACACGGTGACGGGTGGCATCGTAGTTGGCCTAGTCAGATACTGCACGGTATTTCAAAATAAATTGGTTCACTCGAGTGCAGATTGGAGAACTATACTCAGGTCTAAAATGTGTTTTCCAGTCTTAACTGTTAAAATATTTTAGAACTTTTTACAATTTCGCTATCAAGTTTTCAAATGTGTTTTTCTTGAACCATTTTTTTCATTAATTCAAAAATGATCAATCAATTCAATGGTGAATCAATTTGTGGCTCGAAGAGCGAATAAGGAACAGAAGCCAGAATCAAAATAATTTATGAGTCAACAAATCCACTGTACGTTTACGTTAAACGTGAAATATTTCATCATCCGTTGGCACACGATAGCGTATGGCTCAAATGAAATTAGTTTGACCACCGGCTTTCTTCCGCACCGTGGTCGATGGAATCAATTTGGCCCTATCAATCTTCTCATCGCGCCCCAATACACCACACTGCACTTGTTTCAATTTTCGAAACCATGTTTTGGACCCGCTCTACCGAAGACGAACGTCCATCATCGTCTTCATCGCCATAATGGGAAACGGAGCCCGGAGCCGGACCGAAGCAAACCATTACTCACCGTGGCACCGGGGCATCGTTGCAATCAAACGATAAAAATATCTCAACGGAGAAATAATTGCCCCGGGTCACGCTAACCAGAATCCGGGACCACGGAAAAGTCCGGTTCACACAATTTGGGGTCCTCCGCAGAGGCGTGGTCAAGGTAGGAGCCACAGCTTCCTTCCTATAATAGTTGCCAATCGTCATCTTGTCGTCCGAATGCAACACACACTACTCCGCTCCGGAAGAAGATAGATTCCGGTTGAGTGAACCGCTGGACGGGCAGCAGGTATGTCTTCCAGCAGCATCAACAAACGGCACCTTGCTTCTTCGAAGTGGGCAGCTCGTTTGCATTAGTCAGTTGACAAAATCCTAATTAATGCGATTATATAGCCAAACCTGTAGGGCTGGTGACGGTGGGTTTTGATTGAATTCACGAATACATCGGGTGCATTCTAGGTGCAAAACTCGCTTCAGAACCGACGGCAGCCGGTAGATCCGGTGTCCATGCCAATCAAATAGATAATGATACTTGTTCCACCATGGACGGAGGGCTCGAAAACCTGGTTGGTTTGGGGTGCGCCGTTCTATAAAGCTGGCACTCCCGGTACTGCTGTTGATTGCAGTTTGGATAATATTTGCCTTCAACTTGCAGCGCATCCTTACAAACTGGCCTGGGAGATAGCCCGGTGCTCTATAAAAGCATGCTCGCATCGCGACCAGCGGGCTCCAAATTTGCTTTCGGACCTTCTGAAAAAGGTACAAGTCCCTACCGATTCGTTACGATGTTCTCTTGTTTCCACCGAACAAGCATTATTTGGTCCTCCGGGAGATCCGGTGAGCCCGGCTTTGCTCGGTTTCCAGGGACCCAGTTTGATGCATTTGCTTTAAACGGCCACCCGTCACGATGGGCATCCTCCGAAAAGACTGCAGCCGACGTGTTTACACCGAAACTTGTTTCATAGCTGCGGAAATAAAAATATTTGATCTATCCTAACCGTGGTAGCCGATGGACCAGATTTGCACTTCCGAAACTTCTGTCGGACCATCCATTCGGCTCCCGGCGACGTCCGGCCCGGCCCAACACTAACTTGGCCGCATCACTTTTTCAACGGACCCCACCATCGATATTCAGATTCATTGAACATTGCCCGTCCGAAGCGCCGGCCATTCGATGCATTAGGGACACAACTTTTGACCGCCGCTTGGGAAAAGGCTGAAAGTTGAAGTTGAGAGAAAAAACGGCAACTGCAACAACTTTTCGCCATGATTCGGCCGGCCGGTGGTGGTGTTTCACGAAACACCGTTCGAAACAGCAACATCACTTCTCGGAAACGGTGTTCACCGGATGCCCACCAATCGGAGCCGGAAGTAACTAATAGTTGTTGTGAAATAGTATAAAAGCAGTGCATTTTTAACGAACAAACTTACCACCGTAAACCGTCCCGCCGATCTTACTTCTTGGAGCTGTTCTGTTGGTTGGTTGTTTGCCGCTTTGGGTTCGCTTTTGGGTGTTTGTTGCTCTTCATTTCCCACGCTTCAATTTGTGCTCGTTTTTAGATGATACCAACCAAAGCGTAAATTAATAACGATTTAAACGATGTTATTCTTTCAACATACACGAATGTTATGATTTTTGTTTTGTTCCCCCTTATTCGACCATTCCCGGGATGGCTGCTCGGCGGATTGAACGATTGATGTTGCAATCAAACAGATATTGATTTTCCCGCCGAACGCGTCAGAAATTAATTGAATTAATCGTTCCGATTTCACCGGCCGACACAGAGTCGAACACCATCCATACACCGAAGCTCAATAGTCGTTTAATCAATTTTTGCTGTCCGTCACCGCGTCCGAAGGGATCAAACTGTAGCACTCTGCCAGTAGCGACTCCGGACGGGTGGGTAAAAATATTAAACCAATCTGTAGTGACCGTGCAACAGAGTAGAAACCTCAGGCAGCTCAGAACACAAACCAAAACGCTGACCAGCGGCCTTTCGCAGCAGCTGTTCGATCGTCTAAGATTTCGCTCGGTTTGGGTTCCGGGCTCGTCAGTGTTAAATTGCTATCTTTCCGGTTCAGTTTTCAATTACGAATTCATTACGCTGGATGGACGGCGAAAAGCTCACAGCTTTTGTAGAGGGGGCAGCGATAGGCCCGTAGCTAGGGTTAGAACCGAGTGCTGGTGCTACGGGAAGGCACCGGCTGGCTACCGGTTGACCTAGAGAAGCTAGCGAACGCAACGAAGTGCAAGGAACGCAGGCAAATGGCCGTGGTTGGAACTGCAATTGACTGCACATCCATTTTCGCTTTTCAATCACATCCCGATTCAGCTGAGTAACGGCCTGTCGTGCTCAACCACCGTCACCGCACACGCGTCCTCCAGATGGACTGTACTTTTGCTGATGGGAAGCGTTTTGCATGGGGCCCATTTTCAGCCCTCGACACTGGGTGGTCTATCGCCACGTTTCCAACTGTTTGAGCATAAGAAATTAAATTCTTAACCCAGTTCAATTGAACTGTTTCAAAACCGATGCGGAACCGATGCTTCCGCGTCGCGATGGAGACGCCTGGTGCCGTTCGAATTGTTAGTTTTGCTTTTAGACATATTTAATTTTGATGCTGTTTTAAGAATCAAGAATCGAACATTTTAACAAATCCTCACCATGTCGGAATTGCCTCGTCTATACACAGTGCTTTTGCTAACACTTCATAGTTATGGAAATGCATGATCGTTCATGTAATTGAGTTTCCCTGACTAAAACATGAATTTAATCAGTTTTAATCAAAAACTATATTTCCTTGAACAATACAGCGATATGCGCAGCTTACATACTCATGAATAGATACTCTGAAATTGTGTTCACAGTGGTTTCCGGCTCCGCACAGGATATCAATCTCATTGCACAACCGATACGCATCGCAACCGTACGGACCATTAGCTCCTTAACCCGCATTCAACATACTCGCTTGGCCGATTTGTGGCCAAGCCTGGTGAATGGACTTGCTGAGAGTAAAGTCTCTAGTTCTGGTTGAAATGTGTTATCGATTTTCACGACGGTAAATCAGTTAAGTTACCCGATGTCGAATGAAACGAGATGAAGAATCAATCGTTAGCATTGCGTAACAATCGTTCAAGGTTCTGTTAGGTTCGATTTGATTTTCTCTTATCCTAGCTGCCTTTAGTGACGAAAAGAGTCTTTTGAGAAACATTTCTCGTTTTCTCTACTGCCTTTAAGGATATTTCAACCGTCAGAGAAAAATCGAGTAACACACAGTACCGTCAGTCCCGGGGCGGTAACCGACTGGTGAAACGACGTGCTGGTGAGGCCATCATTATGTGCTATCTGCCCACTCTACGCTCATCCATTCACGCTGATAGGCCTGTCAAGAAGGGCTTACTACATCGATTTCTTAATTTAATTAAGCTCCACGCAATCTGGTAGAGATTCTTTTCCCATTCCGTTGGGCCGTTAGTTCGAATGCCTTCCATTTGCAGAAAGTTCCATTCTCGCTTTCTCGGTGTCAGCAAAAAATTCCAAGCAGAGCAGATGCCCGGTCCGGTTCCATTATTGCAACGTTCCGAGAAGGGAGTTCCACACGACAGAGTGTGAATGGTGTAGTGAAAAGCTTTTATCTTACGGGTAATATCTCAAAACTGTAACATCCGGCGCATGTGTCGATTTTTCCGTCCTCACATTCAACACTGCTTAGCAGCGGCCAGAAATAAGCTGACCGTCGCGGCAAGGGATATTAATCTGCTTCATCCATTTGCTCTAAACGAACCAATAGTCGGTTGCAGGGGATTATGAATGATTTAAGTAAACGATTCTTGGTTTCTAGTTAACCATAACAATTGTGACAACTGTGACGCAAGCCTCAAGAAATGTGCCTCGATCGCTCACCACGAGCCGCAACACCCCCAGCAGTCGCTTGATTGATTCAATATTTGAGCTTCGGTCCGGCATCACTTATTGAAACACGGCCCAGTACAGGCCAGACTCCGCCTGCCCGCTCCGTTTGGTGGACATTCTTCTGTAATCCAGCACATCGAGGGACACAGTAAATAGACCAACGCCATCTTCTGGGTGCTGTTGCTATTTGCATCCCGAGCTGCATGCTGCACACAGATCATACGGAGCCAGCCAGCCAGTTGACCACCAGAGGCCGGTGGCCCAGGACACGCTCCGCTGGTGGTTTATTATATTCCCATCTTGTATACATGGGAAAAGATTGTGGACAAAGTCCTGTTTCAATATTCTTTCCAATAATAAGCAGGGAATAACACTTGGATTACACAGTGTGTTCATATCCCGCATCCCGTCGGATCCATCGTATGAAACACACCGAGGGACCACTGGGCGCCTTCGACGGGACGTGTTTTGTTTGCAGCCGCCCTCGGACTGCCTTCCACCGGTCCTACGGCGCTGTAAACCTCGCCACGGCGGGATCGCTCATGCAGAAGAGCATACTTTAGCCACTGGTGCACCCTATGACAACTATGATGTCGCCGGGACGCCGGTTCCAGTCGGTTCCAGGACTGCACTTTCCAGACGGCTGCGGCAACTTTTCTTCCCTAGTGGACGGTCCAGTTCCTATCTTTTACTTTGCCCCCCCTATTCCCGGTTTCTAGCCGCCAGCAAGCGGGTATATCATAGTCCTCACGCGTGGCATAAAGTTCGGCGTCCGGTCCGGTTGGTCAGTCGTTTGTTTTCTCGAGAGCTTCCGAAGGGTGCCGTTGGGGGTGCACGATAGACGGTGGTCAGTTTATTACGACACTCGGGGAACTCGCCTCGAAGGAACTGGCGCCGTACGAGAGCAGGTTGTTGATACAATTCTTGCTTCCCCTGGTTCCTGGTTCGGTATAAACATGACCGCCAATATATTGCCGCGCTTCGTTGGTGCTTCTTGGAGCTGGCCGATTTGAAATCTAGAGAACAGTTACGCCATAGTTTGGGGAACGACTCGTTGGGACTCGACTCGATTCAAATTATTGTTGTGCGGAAGGTTGCAGAAGACTATTTAAATTTACATTTAAAATTTTATTGAATTACCAAAAATATTTCGTCTGCCCGAGTGGCCAGGACCAGGTTTGCGAAACAAAACAAGCTCCGGCAAGAAGGAATGAAACCAGTTCCTAGTGTCCGTGCAGGTACAGGTGGACCCAAATTGAATTATTATTTTCCGCACGTTTACACCACACCAGTTTGTTTCCGTATATTGTCCGACATAGGTTCCTGTTACCCGCCGGGCCGGTGCATCGCGTACGGTAAGGAACCCGTTGGCAATATCCGTCCACCGCTTGTCGGCGTGATTGCGTTTTCGGGGGTTTTCTAAAACGCCGGCCACCACCGAATGAGTTCGCAATCCTGGAAAATCACGTTTTATTTCAGTTCGTGCCGGACCGGTGCAGATACCCCCCGGGCCCCACAAAGCACGTGTCGGTTGCTCGTGCCAAACTTTAATACTCACGTGTGTATGTGTGGCGGTCGGGCGGACTGTTGCCGGCGTCTTCGGCACCGTTTTTTTGGTTCACCTGCGTGTCGGCACTTTCAACCCTTCGCCATGCTTCCGGTGACATTAATGTGTTTTATGTTGTCAATTGTTTGCCCTCCATTCTGTTGTTCACCTTTTGTTGCCGCATAGAGGGCAAGTAGTTTAATGGGGCCAATCTCTTGGGCCTATTATGCTGCTCATAGACCGTACGGTGAGGCTTAGATGGGATCTCTGCAAACTAATACGTTTACTATTAATTGGATAAATTTCTCTATGTGTCGTTTTTACACCTGCTTAAGCCGATTTCGTAGAATGACTGTTAAAATAATTAAAAATAACTTAAAACAAAAGAAGCTTTCGATATCATTCACCCGAACCCTTTTCAACACCAATCGCCGGTGTTGTAATTCAAGAACTCGATTGGAATAATCCCATCGCATGAGCAACTTTCGGGTATGGTGACGCGTACGGCAAACATCCGTCAGTAAGTAGCAAAGTTATCCGTCTGGCAGTGAGCGAAACCGAATGCCAAATATTCAAACTCCGGAAAGTAAACTTTCTCTCCCGCGGTTGCCGTCGTAGACTGAAGACTGCAAACAAATATCGGAAGTTACGCCGGAAAGCTTACCAGGATCAACTCCGAGTTTTGGTCAAATATGTTCGAATCTGATCTGCGCCATTATTACGATCGTCTCAGCAATTATTCAAACCAAAATCAAATTGTTCGCATTTGCGGAACGGTAAAGGCATCATTTTGCGTATGAAACGTGACGGCAACCTGTTGCGGTCCCGTGCGAGATGTTGGTAAACTCCGCCATTGTGTACCAGACTTGACGAGATGTAGTAAGTTGCATTATCATTAGCGTAACATTGGTTCCCCTTTCGGAACACACAGACACGGATTCTGGTGGGGAAAGCAGGGAACCCAAAATTTAATAATCCAATTTAAACTCATCCTATCCTAGCGGGTCCGCCAGCTCACTTTCGATTACCGTTGACGCGACATCTTTCAAGAATAGGTAATAAGGGCGAGAAACAAAACCGACAACAACAAAAAAAGCTGAGCCACAAATCTGTTATGCATAAATTATATTTAATTAAAACTCGCCCCGGACCGGGCGGGGCGTGATTCACCCACGGGTCGTATAGATTTCGCGAGCTGTCGAACGGTGTCGGTTGTGACTTAAGAGTCTCCCGACTGGCACCCGCGAGGCTAACTTTTCAAATATCCCACAACACACAGCTCGGCGCGAAAGGTTCCACGAGTGGAGTCGGTGCCGAATGCCGCGGCAAGAAATAACAATAAAATTATCGCAACTTGCAACGGCAACAGCCGGCGAGAGGCTTGAAGAAAGTTTGATATTTTTGAGATGAATAAAGTTTCCCCATATCTGAAGTGTGGTGGTCCCAACAGAACCTGAAGGGTGCCCTTTTGACACGAGACCAAGTTACAAAATCGCTCAAACAAGGTGAAGCACCAGGACAAAGTGGGAAAACTGATCCAAGGTCCGGTAGAGTAAAAACCTGCCAGCCTGGCCATCGATTGGCCATCGGTTCATCGTCTACGCTTGAACGCAATAAGTTAGAGAAATGGAAAATTTAAGAGCGGTTCACATTCAAGGAGAAGGACTAAAACTGAAATTCAAACTAGCCATTCGTGTATCGATCTATCTAAGGACCAAATGATTGCCAGGCGAACAAGGCCTTCGTACATTCATGAACACTTGCCGTGACACTTGAGAAAATGTATTAAAATAGCCCCCCAGTTCCGGTTCGTTCCATATTAGTTGTCACACGAATGGTATGCATCAGACTACTGGCCTCGTTTGATCGGGCCAACCGAAGAACTCAACCGGGACGAGTCTATGGGTTTTCATTTCTAGCTCTGCGAAGAGAACTTGTGAAATATTTATTCAGCGCATTTCAAAACGCCTTCCGAAGGGTGTTAAGTTACTCTAGGGAACGGGACACAATTTTATCACACCGTCCGACACTTTGATCGCCAAGGTCTTAACGTGGAGCGGCTTTAGCTCTTTCCCCAGCCAAACGTTGGGACTCTTCTGAATAAAGAATCCTAGGGGAAATTTGAAAGGGCATTAATAAGTCGTCAAGTATCTACACCAACTTTCACAAATTATGAAATAACAATCTCAAACATGGTCTAACAACGGTGCTTTATTTGCTAAATGAGAGTGTTTAGTCTGCTACCATTCTCTAGGAATCACTTTGGGTGGTGTCTTCGTGCAATGCAATGCTAATCTATGTGCCACTGTCTTGGTTCTACTGTCCACCTAACGTGCGATTAATCTTTGATACCTAAAAGAGACTTTAGTGCCTGTGCGTTTAACCTCGCCTGTCCACAGATCTTGCTTTCCATCAGTACGCTCGGTTCGTGTAGCAGCATCCGTATACACTCGTCGGCGTTGAACAGTGATTCTTCCAGTTGGGCCGTACAGGCCGGATTATTGGACTCCGTGCTGCGGCGAGCAAGTTCCGCGAGGGCCGCGTGAAGCTCGAATCTCGTAGCTCCGAATGCGCGGGCTTCGGCTAAAAGAGGAGAAATCAAATGAAACAAGGCTAGGCTACGCAAGGTCACTGCATTTCAACCCACCTGGGCAGATCTTCTCGAACAGTGCCACCAGATCCTGGCAGAGCTTGATCTTGTGCATCAGCTTCTCGTAGGGGATCTTCTTGATCGCCTCCGGAGCCTTGCCCCCGATCACCTGCGACAGCGATATCTTCACGTCCACCAGGTATTGATGGTTGGGCGTGAGCCACTTGGAGTAGTGCTTTATGTACTTGTTGCAGTGATCCTCCCGATGTTTCTGCATCGCTTCCAGGTCCATCCGGGCACGCTCTAGAATTTGACCAACGGCCGCACCCGTCACCTCCTTGTGGCACTTGAGGCAACGCCAATCATCCTTCCACTCATCCTTGTTCACCGGCAACAGATAGCCCTTGCACTTCGAGTCCTTCTGAAAGCCGGCACAACGGAGCGCACTGAAGTAGGTCTCGTACTCCGTCGGATCGTTGCACCGATCACACTCACACCGGAACATCTTCGTCTGCTGCAGATGCTCCACCCGATTGCCGGTTGTCCACATCACGTCCGTGTAGCAGATGCTGAGCCGATCGCCCCGTTTGATCGCATTCGGGGCCCAGATCACTATTTCGCCGCGGTTGGTGAAGCTTTTCGTCAGGTTCGGTCGGCACGAGTGCTCCAGCATCGAGGCCAGGTTGTAGATCGCCACCGAGGATGGGTCCGTCAGTGGGATCTCATGCCCGTTCACCTGGATAATGCCGACCACCCGCAGGATCTCGTCCTCGTCCCAGCGGCTGTCGCACTTGAAGAACCTCGGAATGAGTTTTGCAACCCCTTCGCGATCGTTGCGCCACTGTTCGGATCCTCGCCGTTCCTCGTCGTGTGACTCGAGCCGAAGCAGACTCTCCCATCTCACTGGATCACTTTCGGCCAGCAGAAGACACCGTAAGGGCATTAGACACTGGTACATCGGATGTGGCACGTAAAAGTGCTTAACGGAGATCTGGAAACACGGGAAGCAACACTGATCTCACTGATGCTACCGCGGATAGTTGTCCAGGGCATTCCAGAGCAAACTGATACTTGCCTTGCTGCCTCGTCCTACGGTCAGCTTGCATTCATCCCGGTGAGCCGGATGGTCTTGGCAGGAACGCTTACACACTGGCCAGCCACACCGCTCACACTCCAGATATTTATTCTCTTGTAAACCCTGAAACGAGGTACATTTCGTATGATGTTGGAAGTAATTCATTGATCATCAATTGGAATTGATCGACGAAATTTTGTAAAAAACTGCATACCTGCAAACATCCAACGCAGACGGGACCCGTGACTTGTGCGGGCCCATGAACCAGAGGCGATTCCTTGATGACGATTTCACCCGCCTTGATGTCCCTGGTGGCCACCAAAAACCGGCCAAACTGCTCATTGGAGAAAATCTGCAATGGTTTGTAAAATCATTTCATTTTGTAGTTAAAAGACCCAAACCTGATGAGTGTTCAACGTACCTTAAACGGATTGCAGGTAAGTTTATGCGTCTTCCAGTGTTGCTGCTGATGCTCCACGCTACAGTAGAACACCATTGCGCACCGAGAGCATCGCTTCGTTGCGTCCTCCTTACAGACCGGACAGATTTTCACAACCCGATCGGAATCTTCGTCTTCGAGCATCTTAGTTAGAGCGAGCGCTGCGACAGCGTTTTCACTCGAATTTCCGCAACACTAATTGCTTCGGCCACAAACAACACTCACCAACGGACCGTTTATATTTTCCTACGCAACAGATGTTACTCCGTGGTTGATCGTTTGTTCCACGTGCTCGGCGCAAAGTCACGGCTGTGGTTTGTTCGGCGAGGCAGTGTCAGCACCAGGAAACGATATTTTTATCTTCGCCTTATTTCTAGCGTCCTCATTTCAACCAGGCAGCGAACCGCAGGCCCGACAATAGAATGTAACTTTGGATTGTTTCTTCAATAATCTATCATCCACAACAGCGTTGTTTCACACTAACTATTTGATTAAGTAAGTTTGCTGATGTAAGTAAAATATGTTTTATGAGCTCTAAAGAACCGCACGATCCACGATTACGAGAAAGTGTGTTGAAAGACTTGCGCACGAAATGGCGAACTGACGATCGACGAAATCAACGAGCGACTGAGTGGAAGTCTCTTCTGCCTTCGGTTGAAGTTGGTAATGATCGTGAGAGTCGTCTACTGCGATGTGCGCAGGCGCACTCTTTGAGACTAACCGACTTAGCCAGTGACAAGGAAAACATATGATCCTAACAATCACAGCAGCCGTGACCGGCAACCGTTACATCCACGAAGCGGCGTGAGCGGCACTCTCATTTGGCGCAAGTGTGAGATGATCGCTCATTTTCGTGAATGGAACGGAAATTAGGCAGAGTGAAGCGGAACTCACAAATTTATTTTCTCAAGAGTTATTTATCGTTAATCACCGGTTTGTGGTTTTCCGGGTCCACACAAACAGGATTAACCCTGCTGTAGGGGGTTGAAGAAGGAACACAATAAATAAGATGAAATAGAAGTTCATCCGATTCAACACTTTTAATGGTTTTGGCATTTTCCGACTGTTTATTGAAGTACAGTTGCAAGCTAAATACGACGACCGTTGCCAACAACGAAGTATTTATTTCGGGGCCCGGTTATTTCAGTATCACAAAGCAGCTTGGAAAACAAAGAGAGACTGTTCGATTATCGACGGGATGGTTTTGCCTTTTTGATAAACGAGGCTGAGATTGAAGCATAAGAAGTACGAACACACCGGAACGAGCGGCCAAAGATTTCTCTCTGTGTGGTGCCAGTCGGTAGAACGATACAGAACCAGGTGCGTTCAGTATCATAACTGTAGATCATCCTACCTCAATAATGGCTACAGAACCAGACTTGGGCAGACCACAAAGGCTTGCAGGATATTTTTGGCCCCAGGTTTCACTTTCTGCCAGACACGGTACGCGTCCAAATGGCAAGTACCGAGACCGGCCCAAAGCCAACGAAACAACCGAACACCGAACGCAACGCGCCACGTGCCACAGGCACTCGTGACGATCGGTAGCCTTTCGTAGCAGCATTTTCAGACTCGCTCATTTCGTGTCACGCACGGTCGTGTTTTAAAAATAGTCTTCACCACCCAAGTCAACGTTAATTTACGATCGTGCGTGCGACCACACCGATCGCCGAATTTACGTTTTTATTATAATTGATTATGATCTTTCGCTCGGGGAGTCCCGGTCCCGGTCCTGAACGGTGTGCGAAGATGCATCTCCGGCTTGGCGGCGTGGAGAAGGTGTGCACCGTCGTTAATCTTGCCGATGGATTATTTGACATTCGTTTGGCGATGTCCGCGAGCGATGTGGCAATTAATGAACCGAAACACTCGACCCCGGTGGGTCGAAGTGTTTTTATGTTACTTAATTGTTATAGATTTGACAAAATTATTTGAACAAATCGACGTCTTGTGGTTTATGATTCCTGTGATGATATTCACGGTAAACACACCATTAGTTTGTGTTTGTTTACAAACCTATTAGCAGCAACAGCAGAAATTCGTGAACTTTTCTCCTCGTTGATGGATAGAAAATAATAATTTTCAATTTTAATTATCTTCAGAAACATTGATGGCAACTTTTAATCTTTTCTTGTTATCCTCTGTAATATATTCACGTTCATTCCTTCTCGTGCCTTCAACGAGACAAGACGTGTTTAAAGGAGCTCTCCAGTGATCTACCTGTCAGCTCGTGTATCAAGTGGTGGTCGTTTTTAACGATGGGAAAAAGAAAGAAGAAGATGAAAGACCCATCGTCTAAAAAGTTAGTGCGCGAAGTTTCGTCGCCAGATTTAGAAAAATGCTCGCTCTCGTCAGCGAAATCGATATCATCCTCGACGCAGTCGTTGGAATCAACTATTGATTCCCCGCTGTTGAGAAACAAATCCACGACTCCCAATGAGTCCATCAATCCATGTGGTGCCGCGTCACAGAATGCTGGCACTTCAAGATCCACTGGAACAGAAAGTTCCGAAAAAATGCCAAGTGCTCCCTTGAAGCACAACAAGCCTGCTGCAGCCATCATGGTAATGGACTCGTCCATGTCCAAATTACTGGAAACCATAAAAAAACTTGGGGTAAATGCCCTCTGTAAATCATGTTCCATTGGAACAAAAATAATCCCAAATTCACTTGGTGATAAAAAAACACTTGAAGCCTACCTGTGCAAGGCTAAATTCAATTACTTCACCCACCCTGAAGTGCAACCCAAAACGGTGAAGTTCATTGTGAAAGGCTTGCCAACGCTGGAAGCCGATGAAATCAAGTGTGACATCAAAACCCAACTTGGTTCTGAGCCAGTAGGAGTCTTCCCAATAGGAAAACCCTCCACTGACAGTTGCACCTATATAATTAAGTTTGAAAAAAATTTAAGACTCGAAACCCTCAAAAGTTTGAAAAGCGTTTGTGGCGTTATAGTGAAGTGGGAGAATTTCACTCCGAAGACCCAACTAGTATCGCAGTGTCATCGATGCTTGATGTATGGGCATGGAAGCTCAGCCTGTCACCTTAACCCTCGATGTGGAAAATGTGGGCTTGCGCATTTAACGGCCATTTGCTCAGCCACAACAGACTTAAAGTGCGCCAACTGCGGTGGCAATCACGCAGCATCAGACATTTCCTGCCCTACCCGCTCCGAATACATTACAATAAGGCAACGGGCGAGAGGCAAGCCGGCCCAAACAGTGCATGTAGTGAAAAAATCGGTTCACGCGTCTGTGAACCAATACGTGTCTGAAATCGGTTCATCATTCGCGGAGATCATCCAGGGCGCCGGTCGCATAGCTGCCACTCCAAAAACGGCCTCAACGCCGTCAGATCCAGCACCAACTTCACCGCAACATCAGGTACCAGCTCAAGTTCTACCTCAGACTCCTAGTCCGCCGAGTCCTACAGCAACAGCTCCGGTCCTCCCCCGGACACCAGTTCAGGAGTCCCAAACACTTCCGAACACATCAGGCCCCGGACGATCTTCATTCACACCGGCACTTGCCACGCCTTTGGTGTCTCACCAGAAGAGGGACTTCCCTAAAGTGCCTGTCGGTAACACGACATTTTTACCTATACCGATGCTACCAAACCAGCAAAAGGCAGGTAAGAACACCGTAAACGAACTAATGAATGCGGACGAAATTATGCACGTCTTCAACGAGCTTTTACCCGCCCTAACAAACTGTCGCTCAAAAACAGAGCAAATCCATGTTATCGCTACCTTCATCATTCGCTATGCCTGCTGAACTTAAAATAACCACTTGGAATGCCCGATCAGTCAGGCAAAAAACAACAGAGTTACAGCACTTTCTCTCTTCCTCGGAGATAGATATAGCTGCTCTTACTGAAACCCATTTAACATCGGAAATAAATCTTTCTCTACCCGGTTACAATGTTGTAAGATTAGATGGTACCTCCCATTCTAATGGCTTGGCCATCCTAGTTAAAAGTAACATCCCTTTCAAAACCCTGTCCCATAAAAAAACTGAAATTATCACTTCCTTAGGAGTACGTATTTTTGGTGTGCAACAATCTTTTGATCTGTACGCTGTATACTGCCCGGTTCAATGCTCCACCCGCTCAGGCCGCAATAATACCTACCTTTCAGATTTACGAAAACTAATATCATCAAGCTCCTCCGAGAAAATCATAATAGCTGGAGATTTGAACGCCAAACATCAATACTGGTACAATAGTTCCAACAATAGTAACGGTAAAATTCTGTATGATTTCCTGCAAGAAGGACACTGTAACATTTATGCTCCGCTTTCTCCTACCTACATTAGAACCAGCTCAACTCCCTCTACAATAGATTTTTTCTTATCCAACCTAGTAAATATAGACACTCCAGTTACTGACAACGCTCTTTCCTCCGACCATTTGCCTGTTGTAGCAACTATTACTTGCTCAGTTCAACGAAAAAACCCTAGAGTAAAGAAAAACTTTTCTAACGTCAACTGGAACCAGTTCCAGAAACTAGTGGAAAATCATATAAACCTTAATAGTCAGCTTGGAAATGTTGAACATATTGATCAGGCTATTCATGACCTATCTCGGGCTATCATTTTAGCTGAAAATTTAGCTGTACCCTCCATTCAGATACAAAACCACACTATTCCCATCGATCAAACTACATTAGCAATAATTTCATACAGAAATTCCATTCGCAGAAGATTTCAAAGAAATCGCTCCCCAGCTATGGGCCTGTGCTTAAAACTATTAAACTCTACCATTCGGAATCGATGCCAAACTCTTCGGAATGAATCATTCTCGCGTATGACCGAAAAGTTAAAAAATTCCACCAAACATTTCTGGAAAGTAGCCAAAGTTCTCAGAACAAAACCAAAGCCTATCCCAACAATTTTCACCTCAGACAACAATATTCTTGTCAGTCCCACTGAGAAAGGTGATGCCATTGGATTACATTTTTCTAATTCACACACTACAACAGCCTCGTATAATAGCCCACACGAAACAAAAGTACTAAGGTCAGTTAACTTCATTGAATCATCAAATTGCACTACAAATATAAATTTTTTCACTCCTAATGAAGTGATAAACACAGTAGATTTCCTTAAAAATTTTAAAGCTCCTGGGATGGACGGAATCTTTAACATTCTTATAAAAAAAACTCAGTCTCCGAACCAAACAATTCATTACTCGCCTGTTCAACGCTTGTCTTCTAAACTGTTACTTCCCTAATGCCTGGAGGACAGCAAAAATAATCCCAATAATAAAACCCGGTAAAGATCCGACTCAACCGAGTAGCTACAGACCAATAAGCCTGCTTAGCTCTCTAAGTAAAATCTTTGAAAAACTACTCCTGACACGAATTATAGAGCACGTGAGCTCAAATAATATTTTTCCTATCCAACAGTTTGGTTTCAGATCAGGACACTCAACAACACTCCAACTAACCAGAGTAGTAAACCACTTAAGAAAAGCTAAATCTGAAACCAAATCGACAGCCATTGTCTTTTTAGACATTGAAAAAGCTTTTGATAGTGTATGGCACTATGGACTGCTACACAAAATGCATAAACTTAATTTCCCACTATACATATTAAAAATTTTAAAAAGCTATCTTAACAATAGAAAATATCAAGTACTTGTCAACAATACGCTCTCTGCATCCTTTAGTGCTCCAGCTGGTGTCCCTCAAGGAAGTATCCTTGGTCCTTCCCTCTATAATATATTCACGTCCGACATTCCAAAAACAAGAACGTGTGAAGTGGCAATTTATGCTGACGATACAGCCCTTATATCAACAAGCAAGGTAACCAAAACAGCGATTAAGAACCTACAAAAAATCGTTAACTCCTATAAAAGTTATTACAATAACTGGAAGATAAAAATCAATACATCGAAAGTTCAGGCTATATTTTTCCCATATAAATTCAGCAAACGAGTTGTTCCCCTACCTGGACAAAATATCATTATAGATAATCAAAATATATCATGGTCTCCTCACCTCAGGTACCTGGGGCTTCTACTGGACAATAAACTTAACTACCGTCCACACTTAGAAATGTTACATAAAAAACTAGACATACTCATCAAAATGCTATACCCATTAATAAACAGAAAATCAAAACTAAACTTCCCAAATAAACTCCTTATATATAAAACAATTTTCCTCCCTCTTTTAACCTATGCCTCTTCTCTGTGGTCGCATTGCTCCAAAACTAACTTCCAATCAATACAAATCAGACTGAATAGAATTCTCAAAATGATCCTCAATTTACACTGGAGAACACCAACAAATCTCGTCCTAAGCCTCGCTGGCACGCATAGACTATCGTTAGAAATTAACAAACTAAAAGAAGGCCTAATCAATAGATGCAATAATTCTATCCACCCAACAATAAAAGACCTAATTATCTGATGTTTTTAAAGTTAACTAGTTGTAAGATGTATGTAGTTATTAGTTATTAGTTATAAGTATGATATAATGACTCAATGCCACATGGCATAACATGTAATCTAAATAGATTTTAATCGAAATATTTTCATTTCAATCATTTTGATACTTTAAAATTATTAAATAGCTGCAATCCCATTGTGGAATATCTCTGTACTCTTATGTAATCAAACATCTCTGTATAATAAAGATCCAATTTTGAGAATTAAAAAAAAAAAAAAAATATTCACGTTCGACATTTCAAAAACAAGAGCAAGTGAAGTGGCAATTTATGCTGACGATACAGCCCTTATATCAACAAGCAAGGTAACCAAAACAGCGATTAAGAACCTGCAAAAAAAATCGGTTATTTCTGTAAAAATTACTACAATAACTGGAAGATAAAAATCAATC
This sequence comes from Anopheles bellator, assembly GCF_943735745.2. Taxonomy (NCBI): domain Eukaryota; kingdom Metazoa; phylum Arthropoda; class Insecta; order Diptera; family Culicidae; genus Anopheles; species Anopheles bellator. The sequence continues at coordinate 13,828,923 of NC_071285.1, read as the reverse complement.
CATCGAACGTCCAGACTATATTTTTCCCATATAAATTCAGCAAAACGAGTTGTCCCCATACCTGGACAAAACATCATTATAGATAATCAAAATATATCAGGGTCCTCTCACCTCAGATACCTGGGGCTACTACTGGACAATAAACTTAACTACCGTCCACGCTTAGAAATGTTACATAAAAAACTAGACATACTCATCAAACTGCTGTACCCATTAATCAACAGAAAATCGAAACTAAACTTTTCAAATAAACTCCTAATATATAAAACAATTTTCCTCCCTCTCTTAACCTATGCCTCTTCTCTGTGGTCACATTGCTCCAAAACTAGCCTCCAATCAATACAAATCAGACTGAATAAAATTCTCAAAATGATCCTCAATTAACACTGGAGAACACCAACAAATCTCGTCCTAAGCTTCGCTGGCACGCAAAGACTATTGTTTGAAATTAACAAACTAAAAGAAGGCACTTATCAATAGATGCAATAATTCTAGCCACCCAACAATACAAGACCTAATTATCTGAAGCTTTTAAAGTTAACTAGTTGTAAGATGTAACCAAGCATTTGCATAATAATAAAGATGTAGCATGTATAATAAAGATCTAAAAAATCCGTGAAAAAAAATCTTTTCTTGTTATCACGAATCCATGCCGACGGATGCGGTCGTTGCAGTTAAAGCCAACAATCAGCTCAGAGATATCGTGTATTTGTCAGGCAGCAAGCAGAACGCCGCGGTATTGGTTCCACGGCTCAGTCAGACGTATCGCACCAACACCGAGTGGCCCCAAAATTCTGATTTGCCCAACGGGGCGCTGTTTACAAGTTTATTTCTGTTTCGCCGGCGGACCTGTTATCTTTGGCACTGTGCGAGGCACAAACGCGCGCACCACCGCGCAACGAACTCGGGAACACGCGGTTCCCAAGCGGAATGGTGAAAGAGAAGCACCCAATAGCTCTAGGGAGCTGGGACTGTGATCGCGATCCCGGTACGATTACATCTGCACATCGCCCGGCTTGTGTGGATACGCAGCGGGCGCAACACAACAACTCCATTCAACGTGAAGGCGTCGACGAAGCTGTGCGTAAACAACAGATTTGAGACACTGTTCCAGAAGACCCGTCGGGGTACAATCTTTAGTCGGTTGATAAGATGGGTGACAGTAAGTTGTTTCGTTATTCGCGGATTCACGGATGCACTGCACGCCGAATCATCTCCCCGACAGAGTGCAAATGTGGTCCAGGTTATGCAACACCGCTGGATGCCGTCCGGAATGGGCCGATCGAGCAGCTTCTGTACGTGGTCTGCGTGCAGCCGAATCTGGACGAGGAACACGGTGACTATCTGGCCACGGTTGACGTGGATCCAGCGAGCTCCACGTACTGTCAGGTAAGGGCACTGTTTCGTCTTCTTCTCGCCTCCTCCTTGTCAACATGTCATCTCCGGCAGGTAATTCACCGCACGTTCACCAACAGCAAGGGAAATGAGCTGCACCACAGTGGCTGGAACACCTGTTCCAGTTGTCACGTCGTGAAGGGTGACCCGCAGCAAGTGCCCACCAGAGACCGCTTGGTGCTTCCCTGTCTTAACTCGGACCGGATCTTCGTCGTTGACACGGGCACCGATCCACGAGCCCCGAAGCTGGCCAAGGTGATCGAGGGCGACGTGCTGAAATCAGTCAACTGTACCGCTCCCCACACGACGCACTGTCTACCGAGTGGCAACATTATGGTCTCGGTGATGGGTGACGCCGAGGGGAAGGCGTTGGGTGAGTTCGTCGAGTTCGACAAGAACTTTGAACTGGTGGGCAAGTGGACCCGGGGCGAGAAGAAGGCTGTCTGTGGGTACGACTATTGGTACCAGCCGCACTTCAACGTGCTGGTAGCGTCCGAATGGGGCGCTCCGCAACTGTTCCGTCGTGGATTTAAACCCACGGATATCGATGATTGGACGCAGTACGGTCGTCGCTTGAACTTCTACCGCTGGCAGGAGCGGGAACTCTTCCAAACGCTCGATCTCGACTTGGAAGGGGCCACTCCGCTCGAGATTCGCTTCCTGCACAATCCCAAGGAGAACCAGGGCTACGTGGGATGTGCGCTGAACGCGAATGTCTATCGGTTCTACCAGAAACCGGGCGCCAGCGAGTACACGGCTGAGAAGGTGATCGACGTGCCGGCGAAGAAGGTGGCCAACTACGGTGATCCCACGATCGGTGGTATGATGACGGACATTCTGATTTCGCTCGATGATCGTTTCCTGTACTTCAGCAACTGGCTGCACGGGGATGTGCGTCAGTACGATATTAGCGACCGTGCCCGGCCTCGCCTTACTGGCCAGGTGTTCCTCGGTGGCGCCATACAGAGTGATTCGAAGGTGCGCGTCCTGGAAGATCCGGAGCTAAGTGAGCAACCGGCGCCACGCTACGTGAAGAACCGCCGTCTGCAGGGAGGGCCGCAGATGCTGCAGCTCTCGCTGGACGGGAAGCGCCTGTACGTATCGTCCAGTTTGTTCTCGCCCTGGGACAAGCAGTTTTATCCGGAGATGGTACGGGCTGGCGGTACGATCGTTCAGCTGGACGTCGACGTCGTGAATGGGGGCATGAAGGTGAACGAAGACTTTCTGGTGGACTTTGCCGACGAACCGTACGGACCTGGATTACCTCACGAGATGCGGTAGGTGGTTACGGTTGTCTGTTTCGCATTGACCTTTATGTGCCGAATCGCTCTTTTCAGCTACCCCGGAGGCGACTGTACGTCCGACATTTGGCTGGTGGATGAGTAAATTGCTGTCAACATTCCGTAAACATTCCTTCTTTTCCTGAGGTGTTGGGGAATTCGTTCAATTACATGAAATATATGTTACATATTTTCTACGTGAGTTATCCGAGGGCATTCATCGATTGAATTATTTACTCCGAATAAGTAAAAGCTGATTGAAAATCAATTTGCATTACAAATCGAATATGCAAGCAACACTGATGTACTGTCACTTCACTACCTAATTAAACTCTCTTTAGTTAACCTAATTCAATTTGCAAAACCTTAAGCTACCGAGAAAAGATGACTCGAATTTGATTCTCTCAAACATCAAAGGAATGTTTAAACATTCAATTCGAAGAGCTGTCGTTCCATCTAACTGTCTATTGAACAAGAAAGGTATGGACACGGAGTGTCCAACCGTTCCATTTAAATCCCAGCACTGGACAATGTTTTTGTTCGGACAGAACATCGAGTCGATACAGTTAACATCGACCAATGTCTTGCAGTTACTTACACAGCTGGAGGCCGGAGACCCAGCTCTAGAAATTGATTGATACATATTTTACAACCCCCTCAAACACGCTGCCTGCCAAGGGTTGGCACAGATTTGCGTCCGACGTCGATTTGTACCCTAAAAGAACTGTCAGGGTAAGACGTATGACTGACGGGGATCTGCAGCACAAAAGCAACCGAGAGAGAAACCGTATCGGGACGAAATGGACTTGCGGAACGGATGTTCTGCCCGGGGGCCCGTTTGGGCTTCATAGATTCCAGAACAAAACATTTTCGGTTCGATTATGCCCGAACCGATGGATTCCCCGGGCCAGCGGCCTGACAGCAGCAAACCTAGTTATCGTGCCCGGTGCCAATTGAACGGATCCCGGGCCGATGTGAAGCGACGTTGATGATGGGCTGACGATCTACTTTCCAGGCGACTTTCTCGGGGCAGCCTCACGGCAGGATACCAAGCGCGACCGTTAGCCGAGCGCCTCGGTTCGGGTTTCGGCTCGTTTTGCATATTTTATTTTCAATTCAATTCAATTTGCTAACTGGGCAGCGGGCACTGCGACTGCTTGCGCCGAGAACGGTGGTGCCGATGGTTGTGACAAAACGTCAACAGAAGGATACCGACCATCGCGTAAGAACGAATTGGATCGAACAAATGCGAATGCGATTAGAGACCGAGACTGGAGCGTATCCTTTCTCGCTGTGCCAGGGTCCAGGGGCACGGTTACGGATGCTAAGATGCATCTCGTTATCGGTTATTGGTTGTAGTACGTCGTGTAGCTGTTTTTATCGCCGGCAGAGTTTTCCGAGAATGTGAGGCACACGTGCTCATGCAAATGCCGGCTTTCGTGTGACGAAGCGCTGTAGCGGTTCGTTGGATTGATAATTCGTGCCTTGTTTTTGCAAATCAATGTTTGCCATCCAGTAAATCGCTGTTTAGGGAGCAGAAATTGGAAGGAAAACAATGTTTCGCAACAGAGGGATGTTAACAATGATGAGTACCATTACAATACACAATAGGACCAGATATGCATGTATAAACTATATCTTTTTTATCGATATAAATATTGTTGGTAAATGGTTCGCACTTCGCCGTTTACCTCATTTATTCAGAGAAACAAAAAAAAACCGTTACTTTCAAAACTCTTGCGTGCAACACAACAATTGTACTGCAAATTTGCACACGATGTGAAATATTTCCCGCGCGATGAAATATTTCACCAACTTTTCGCGGCGATCATCGATTACTTACATTTTGAATTCAACGGTGCCATTTCTTTCATCGATTGCAACAACGGCCCACCGCGTTTTGTTCGTTTAGTTTAAATTCAATTTTATTTACCCTAAAAAATTCTCATAGTTTAACTAGATCTCATTCTTCAATAACAAAAACGAATATGTGGCTCACGTTGGCGTACACCGCCAGCCAGCTGTCTGTAGTAAAAGTGCGTTTGGTAGAGTAGAACTCGCTCGATGTAAAACAAAAATACAAAAAACCATTCGAAAGTGTGCGTACGAAGGCAGAAGAGGCACACAACTAAAGTTTTAACCTTCCCACGGTATAATATTGCACCGCCAAAAAACTTATGCTAAAAAGACAAGATTAACAAGACGCTGGGGCCTGGAGATAACGAATCCTAATAACATGCCTATTTGCGTATTTTTACAATCTAAGCACTATTGCTAGCAACGAAAAGGGGGCCGAAACGAAACGACTCGTGCCGGGGACAACAACAAGAGTATAAAACGTAATAGAATGGTCCGGCCGACGGAGCGGCGCGAACAAAACGGTTTCGTTCGATAGTTCGAAGAGTGGCGTCTGATGGCCGATCCGATTCTGTTTTTGGTTGATACGTAAGGCCGAACGGCGCTGCTGATAAACTGTTAAAAAATGTACCGACATTGTTCTGCTGCATAGTTCTACCACAGTGGTCTACCACACCGCTGAGGTAGGATTCCTTGTCTTCGATTCGATTGTTCGCTCTCAGGGTAACTCTTATGTCTCTTGGAAGTATAAGTTGGAGTAGTTTGCAACAAGCGTAAAGAGGGTGTACTTTGTGCTCCTCTGCGACAGCGCTCTGGCTCTGGTCCTGTTGGGTGCAGATGTAATGTAGCGAAGCGATATGATTACAAATTCAGCTCTCGGTCTATCTAGTCCCACCGCTAGTTCGGTTTGTAAATGGGGTTGAGTATCGAAAGGACAGGTTGTCACGCTCCAAGTATTCGGCAAAAAGGACAAAATTTACAAATCTTTCACTCCGAGGCTCTTC